>NW_027397066.1:107412278-107657223 GCF_003265705.2 Callorhinus ursinus
ATTTGGATGTCTTCTTTGGAAAAATGTCTGTTCATGTCTTCTGCCCATTTCTTGATTGGATTATTTGTTCTTTGGGTGTTGAGTTTGATAAGTTCTTTATAGATTTTGGATACTAGCCCTTTATCTGATATGTCATTTGCAAATATTTTCTCCCATTCTGTCGGTTGTCTTTTGGTTTTGTGGACTGTTTCTTTTGCTGTGCAAAAGCTTTTTATCTTGATGAAATCCCAATAGTTCATTTTTGCCCTTGCTTCCCTTGCCTTTGGCAATGTTTCTAGGAAGAAGTTGCTGTGGCTGAGGTTGAAGAGGTTGCTACCTGTGTTCTTCTTTAGGATTTTGATGGACTCCTGTCTCACGTTTAGGTCTTTCAACCATTTTGAGTCTATTTTTGTGTGTGGTGTAAGGAAATGGTCCAGTTTCATTCTTCTGCATGTGGCTGTCCAATTTCTCCAACACCATTTGTTGAAGAGACGATCTTTTTTCCATTGGACATTGTTTCCTGCTTTGTCAAAGATTAGTTGACCATAGAGTTGAGGGTCCATTTTTGGGCTCTCTATTCTGTTCCATTGATCTATGTGTCTGTTTTTGTGCCAGTACCATACTGTCTTGATGATGACAGCTTTGTAATAGAGCGGGACGTCCAGAATTGTGATGCCGCCAGCTTTGCTTTTCTTTTTCAATATTCCTCTGGCTATTCAGGGTCTCTTCTGGTTCCATAAAATTTTAGGATTATTTGTTCCATTTCTTTGAAAAAAGTGGATGGTATTTTGATGGGGATTGCATTGAATATGTAGATGGCTCTAGGTAGCATTGACATCTTCACAATTTTGGTTCTCCCAATCCATGAGCATGGAACGTTTTTCCATTTCTTTGTGTCTTCTTCAATTTCTTTCATGAGTATTTTATAGTTTTCTGAGTACAGATCCTTTGCCTCTTTGGTTAGATTTATTCCTAGGTATCTTATTGTTTTGGGTGCAATTGTAAATGGGATTGACTCCTTGATTTGTCTCTCTTCTGTCTTGTTGTTGGTGTATAGGAATGCCACTGATTTCTGTGCATTGATTTTATATCCTGCTCCTTTACTGAATTCCTGTATGAGTTCTAGCAGTTTTGGGGTGGAGTCTTTTGGGTTTTCCACATACAGTATCATATCATCTGCAAAGAGTGAGAGTTTGACTTCCTCCTTGCCGATTTGGATGCCTTTGATTTCTTTTTGTTGTCTGATTGCTGTGGCTAGGACTTCTAACACTATGTTGAATAGCAGTGGTGATAGTGGACATCCCTGCCGTGTTCCTGACCTTAGGGGAAAAGCTCTCAGCTTTTCCCCATTGAGAATGATATTCGCTGTGGGTTTTTCATAGATGGCTTTTATGATATTGAGGTATGTACCCTTTATCCCTATACTCTGAAGAGTTTTGATCAAAAAAGGATGCTGTACTTTGTCAAATGCTTTTTCTGCATCTATTGAGAAGATCATATGGTTCTTGTTCTTTCTTTTGTTAATGTATTGTATCACGTTGATTGATTTGCAGATGTTGAACCAACCTTGCAGCCCAGGGATAAATCCCACTTGGTCACGGTGAATAATCCTTTTAATGTACTGCTGGATCCTATTGGCTAGAATTTTGGTGAGTATTTTTGCATCCATGTTCATCAAGGTTATTGGTCTGTAATTGTTATTGGTCTGTAATTCTCCTTTTTGATGGAGTCTTTGTCTGGTTTTGGGATCAAGGTAATGGTGGCCTCATAAAATGAGTTTGGAAGTTTTCCTTCCATTTCTATTTTTTGGAACAGTTTCAGGAGAATAGGTATTAATTCTTCTTTAAATGTTTGATAGAATTTCCCTGGGAAGCCATCTGGCCCTGGGCTTTTGTTTCTTGGGAGATTTTTGATGACTGCTTCGATTTCCTTAGTGGTTATTTGTCTGTTCAGGTTTTCTATTTCTTCCTGGTTCAGTTTTGGTTGTTGATATAGCTCTAGGAATGCACCCATTTCTTCCAGATTATCTAATTTGCTGGCATAGAGTCGCTCATAATATGTTCTTATAATTGTTTGTGTTTCTTTGGTGTTGGTTGTTATCTCTCCTCTTTCATTCATGATTTTGTTGATTTGGGCCATTTCTCTTTCTTTTTTGATAAGTCTGGCCAGGGGTTTATCAATCTTGTTAATTCCTTCAAAGAACCAGCTCCTAGTTTCGTTGATCTGTTCTACTGTTCTTTTGGTTTCTATTTCATTGATTTCTGCTCTGATCTTTATTATTTCTCTCCTCCTGCTGGGTTTAGGCTTTATTTGCTGTTTTTTCTCTAGCTCCTTTAGCTGTAGGGTTAGGTTGTGTATTTGAGACCTATCTTGTTTCTGGAGAAAGGCTTGTATTGCTATATACTTTCCTCTCAGGACTGCCTTTGCTGTATCCCAACGATTTTGAACAGTTGTGTTTTCATTTTCATTTGTTTCCATGATTTTTTTTAATTCTTCTTTAATTTCCTGGTTGACCGATTCATTCTTTAGTAGGATGCTCTTTAGCCTCCATGTATTTGAGTTCTTTTCGACTTTCCTCTTGTGATTGAGTTCTAGTTTCAAAGCATTGTGGTCTGAAAATATGCAGGGAATAATCCTAATCTTTTGGTACCGGTAGAGACCTGATTTGTGACCTAGGATGTGATCAATTCTGGAGAATGTTCCATGGGCACTAGAGAAGAATGTGTATTCCGTTGCTTTGGGATGGAATGTTCCGAATATGTCTGTGAAGTCCATTTGGTGCAGTGTGTCATTTAAAGTCTTTATTTCCTTGTTGATCTTTTGCTTAGATGATCTGTCCATTTCAGTGAGGGGGGTGTTAAAGTCCCCCACTATTATTGTATTGTTGTCAATGTGTTTCTTTGTTTTTGTTATTAATTGCCTTATATAATTGGCTGTTCCCATGTTAGGGTCATAGATATTTACAATTGTTAGATCTTCTTGTTGGATAGACCCTTTAAGTAGGATATGGTGTCCTTCCTCATCTCTTATTACAGTCTTTGTTTAAAAATCTAATTTGTCTGATATAAGGATTGCCACCCCAGCTTTCTTTTGGTGTCCATTACCATGGTAAATGGGTTTTCCACTACCTCACTTTCAATCTGGGGGTGTCTTTGGGTCTAAAATGAGTCTCTTGTAGACATCATATTGATGGGTCTTGTTTTTTAATCCAATCTGATAGCCTGTGTGTTTTGATTGGGGCATTTAGCCCATTTACATTCAGGGTAACTATTGAAAGGTATGAATTTTGTGGTATTGTATTGCCTGTAAGGTGACTGTTACTGTATATTGTCTGTGTTCCTTTCTGATCTATGCTGCTTTTTGGCTGTCTCTTTGCTTAGAGGACCCCTTTCAATATTTCTTGTAGGGCTGGTTTCGTGTTTGCAAATTCCTTTAGTTTTTGTTTGTCCTGGAAGCTTTTTATCTCTCCTTCTATTTTCAATGACAGCCTAGCTGGATATAGTATTTTTGGCTGTGTATTTTTCTCATTTAGTGCTCTGAAGATATCATGCCAGTCCTTTCTGGCCTGCCAGGTCTCTGTGGATAGGTCTGTGGCCAGTCTAATGTTTCTACCATTGTAGGTTACATATCTCTTCTCCCAAGCTGCTTTCAGGATTTTCTCTTTCTCTCTGAGACTCGTAAGTTTTACTATTAGATGTCGGGGTGTCGACCTATTTTTATTGATTTTGAGAGGGGTTCTCTGTGCCTCCTGGATTTTGATGCCTGTTTCATTCCCCACATTAAGGAAGTTCTCTGCTATTATTTGCTCCAATATACCTTCTGCCCCTCTCTCTCTTTCTTCTTCTTCTGGCATCCCAATTATTCTAATATTGTTTCATCTTATTGTATCGCTTATCTCTTGAATTCCGCCCTCATAATCCTGTAGTTCTTTATCTCTCTTGTTCTCAGCCTCTTTATTTTCCATCATTTGGTCTTCTATATTGCTGATTCTCTCTTCTGCCTCATTTATCCTAGCATTTAGTGCCCCCATTTTTGATTGCACCTCATTAATAGCCTTTTTGATTTCGACTTGGTTAGATTTTAGTTCTTTTATTTCTCCGGAAAGGGTTTCTTTAATAACTTCCATGCTTTTTTGAAGCCCAGCTAGTATCTTTAAAGTCATGATTCTGAACTGTAGGTCCGACATTGTACTAATGTCAGTATTGAGTAGGTCCCTGGCAGATGGTACTACCACTTGTTCTTTTTGCTGTGGTGATTTTTTTCATCTTGTCATTTTGTCCAGAGGAGAATAGATGAATGAGAGAACAAAATACTAACAGGTTAACAACCTCCCCAGGAAATATACTCTATAGAAATCAGAAAAGACCTGAAACCAGGGGAAAAGAAAGGGAAAGAAAGAAAAAAGAAAGAGGAAAAAAAAAGAAAAAGAAAAAGATAAAAACAAAAACAGAACAAAACAAAAAAAACAGAATATGATCAAATATGATCAGGCTAGTGCATAGATCAGTGCCACACACTAGATTTTGGGTGTATTTTGGTCTGTTAGAAGAAAGTGCCTCCCAAAATTTTAAAGGAAGAAAGACTTATATATGTACAAAATAAGAGTTGATACAATGAAGGAATGGAAGATGATTGTAAAGATGAAAATTATAAAAGATTTTATAAAAGGAATTGATAAGATAAGAAGTTGTTTGAAAAAAGAAAGAAGATTTAAAAAAAAAAAGAAAAGAAAAAAAGGGAGAGAATGTGATCAGGCAGGAGACTAGAACAAAACCATACACTAATGATTTAGGGTATATTTTAATCTGTTTGAAGAAACTGTATCTCAAAATTTTAAAGAGAGAACAACTTATATATATATGCCAAAAATAAGGGTAACTACTTTGAAGGGATAAAATATGACTCTAAAAATGAAAAATAAAAAATGTTTTTTTTAAAAAGGGATTGATAAGATGTTGGTTGAAAAAGGGAAAAAGAAAAATTAAAAAAAAAACAGTTAAAAAATTAACTTTGAAAAAGTAATGCATCATGGTAAAAAAGCCATGAATTCTATGTGCAGTATTCCCCTAGCGCTGGAGTTCTCCCATTCTCCTTGATCGGTAAACTTGGTCTTGGCTTGCTGGCTGTTCGTGCTGATCTTCTGGGGGAGGGGCCTGTTGCCGTGGTTCCCAAATTTCTTTGCCGGAGGCGGAATTACCCCGCCCTTGTCGGTCGGGGCTAAACAGTCTGCTCGGGTTTGCTCTCAGGAGCTTTTTTTCCCTGCAAGCTCTCGGTACAGCTTTGGATGACCAGGGTGAAAATGGTGACCTCCCAATCTCCCCCTCAGAGGAGCTGAGAACTCGGGCCCCGCTCCTCAGTGCGCCCCCAGAGAAAAGCAGTCACTCCTGTCTCCCTGGTCTCTGGCCACACCCCGTGCTCATCTGGCCTGTGACCGAGCCTTTCTATCTCTGCACCTGACCCCGTGTGCAGCCTCCAAACCCAGCAGATCCCTGTGGTACGCTCCTGCACCGCTCCTTCTGGGGGAGGAAGGGGAGTCTCCCCGGCTCTGCCACTTGTTGGGTCCCTGCTGGAGGAGCAGTGGCCCGACTGGGCCGTGGATCACAGTTTATGGCAACCCTGAGCTGAAAGCCTGCGCCTCGGCTCTGTCTCTGCAGCCGGCTTCCCCGCTTCAATCGCTGGGAGCTCTGCCGCATTCAGGCACCCCTGGTCTTTCTGTGACCCCGAGGGTCCTGAGACCACACTGTCCCATGAAGGGTTCCACCCCCCACTTAGCCACTGGAGCGACATCCCTCAGCAGAGCCGACTTCTAAAAGTTCTGATTTTGTGCTCCACGGCTCTATCACTTGCCAGAGGCGGCCAACGGAGGCCCCCTCCCCCGCCGTCTATCCTCCCGAATATCGCCTCAGATTCACTTCTCCAAACGTCCTACCTTCCAGGAAGTGGTCGCTTCTCTGTTCAGAGAGTTGTTGCTATTCTCCTCTTCGATCTCCTGTTGAGTTCGTAGGTGTTCGGAATGGTTTGATCCCCATTCAGCTGAATTCCTGAGACCAGACGAAATCCAGGTCTCCTACTCCTCTGCCATCTTGCTCCGCCCCCCTCTAAACTGAGGACACTTTCAACAGTGAAGAAGCATAATTTATTTTTTTTAAGTGAAATATTTCCAAACAACTGAAAAGTATAGAAAATAATAACACCCACCACCTAGATTTAACATTTACCACCTAGCCTTGACAGATATTGTAAAGTAAATCAGTATAGACAGACCCAGTGTCCATCTCTTATGACTTTCCTTTCCCTCACTCCTTTCTCTTCTTGCCTTTTCCAGTTTTTTCAATTTTCAAGTATTCTAAAGTTGGTCTATATCATTTCCATATATTTTCTTGCTTTTTAAACATGTGTATATCCATAAAAGTGTTATATTTTGTATATTTTAAAAGTTTATGAGGTGGTATATTCTTTTTAATAAATTAGGAAGAGCTATTAACTAGGATGTTTTTGTGAATAGCACAATCCAGGGCAGATACACACACACACACAGGGCAAAAGCCAAATATTTTGCAATGGTTCACTCATTTATTTGTGTGTGTGTTCACTCATTTTATTTTATTTATTTTTAAAGATTTTATTATTTATTTATGTATTTATTATTAATTAATTAGTTTATTTATATGAGAGAGAGAGAGATACTGAGAGAGAGAGATAGAGTGCACCCTTGGAGGGGAAGAGCAGAGGGAGATAGACAAGCAAACTTGGTGTGTTGAGCCTGATGCAGGGCTCAATCTCAAGTCCCTGAGATCATGGCCTGAGGCAAAATCAACAGTCAGATACTTAACTGACTGAGCACCCAGGTGCCCCTGTGTTCACTCATTTAATTGCTGTATTTTATTCTAATACATAAAATTCCTATGTTCCTCAACTGGTGGACAAATTATTTCCATAGATAAAAAAACAATTTTATTATTTAAAAAAACTTTTTTTATTTTTTAAATTTTATTCTGTTATGTTAATCACCATACATTACATCATTAGTTTTTGATGTAATGTTCCATGATTCATTGTTTGCATATAACACCCAGTGCTCCATTCAGTACATGCCCTCTTTAATACCCATCACCAGGCTAACCCGTGCCCCCCCTTCCTCTCTAGAACCCTGTTTGTTTTTCAGAGTCTGTAGTCTCTCATGGTTCGTCTCCCCCTCCGATCTTCCCCCTTCATTTTTCCCTTCCTGCTATCTTCTTCTTCTTCTTTTTTTTAACATATAATGTATTATTTGTTTCAGAGGTACAGGTTTGTGATTCATCAGTCTTACACAATTCACAGCGCTCACCATCGCACATACCCTCCCCAATGTCTATCACCTAGCTCCCACATCCCTCCTACCCCCCACCGCTCCAGCAACCCTCAGTTTATTTCCTGAGATTAAGAATTTTTTTAAAGATTTATTTATTTATTTGACAGAGAGAGAGACAGCGAGAGAGGGAACACAAACAGGGGGAGTGGGAGAACAAACAGGAGAGTGGGAGAGGGAGAAGCAGGCTTCCCGTGGAGCAGGGAGCCCAACACGGGGCTTGATCCCAGAACCCTGGGATCATGACCTGAGCCGAAGGCAGAGGCTTAACAACTGAGCCACCCAGGAGCCCCTAAAAAAACTCTTTGTAAAATGCACATGATTTAAAAATCAACTGAAGGGCTTATAGGACTAAATACAGTATTATTCCTTAGCCCCATTATTCTTCACTCCAGCCTTATTCCCACACACAACTACTTTCAGGAGTTTTAGCTGCCTTTTCTGGTTTCCATATATAAAGTACGTGGGCTGTGTTTTGGTGGTTCTTTTTAATCATTAAGACACAACAGTATGTTGTATCTGTTTTTTCTACTAAAAAATGCATTAAGGTGTAAGCTCTGTTGTCAAGGCTATCTCAGTCAAAAAGTGCGTGATAAGAAGGCCAAGATTAGACGTTTGGTATGTATGTTGGCCAGTTATTCTTTGTGTGTTTCATGACTATAGACTACAACCCTAACTTTTGTTAAATTTTCACATGTGTAGTCTGTTGGTTTCAAGCTTTTCAGAAAATAGGGAAGCAAGGAAGAAACCAGATGCCTATTATTAACCTGCTGACAGTGGTAAAAATATAGAATATAGGAGCTGAAATAATGACACGTCTGTAAGAATCATAACAAAATATTGGGGAGTTCTTTTCCAACTCTAGCAACAAAATTCTCAGCAAGGGCCCACCAATAGGAACATCATTGGAATTTACAAAGGGTTGAATATTCTATTAGGAAGGTATGTTTTACTTTGTTTTGTTATTTAAGTTTTGGAACAAGGGGAAATAACAAAGAAGTGACTCAAGCTCTATTGGCTATTTTGTTTAAGAAAAAAGTTATGGAAGACTTTTTGAATTAGAGAACATTTGCATTATTGATATCACGTTGAAAAATATTTCCAAGACTATTACTTCAAAGTGGTAGTAAGTAGAAAAATTTTTAAGGGCTATGTATTGGTGATAAAAAAGAGAAAAGAAAAAAAGATTAAAAAAGAAATAGGTAGGAAGGAAGATAATTTTTTTCTAACGGTAAAAAGTAACTTATTTTCTGCCATTTGTTTCCCTCTGAACCATGCCAGATATAGCCCTGTTTTTTTAAGAAATATTTTATTGTGGTAAGGACAAAAAGAGATCTACCTTCTTAAACTTTTAAGTTTACAATACATTATTTGTTGTTGATTGTAGGTACAATGTTGTACATAGCTGATCTCTAGAGCGAATTTATCTTCCTAAACTGAAACTTTATTCCTGTTGATTAGTAACTCCCTATTTTGCATTCCTTTAGCCTCTGGCAAACACCATTCCACTCTGATTCTATGAATTTGACTGTTTTATATACCTCATATAAGTGGAATCATACAGTATTTGTCTTTCTTGGACTGGCTTATTATTTCACTTAGCATAATGTCTTCAAGATTCATCCATGTTGTCCCATATTGCAGAATTTCCTTCTCTTCAAAAATTTGAGTAATATTCCATTGTAGGCATATGCCATATATTCTTTATTTATTCATGGAGGGTAATAAGAGAAGTAGCAAGACATACTAAAGATTGACTTATCTATTGAAAATCATAAGTCAGCACTAATAGAAAATTCTGTGATGTTGGAAAATATTCTATATATGCTCTGTGCAAAACAGGAGCCACTAAACACATGTGGCTTTTGAGTACTTGAAATGTGCCTGTTGCAACTGGGAAAATAAATTTCATTTTAATTAACTTAAATTTAAGTTTAAATTGCCAGGTATGGCTAATGGCTACAATATTAGACAGTGAAGTTCTAGAGAAAGTATCACATATAGGCATAGCATTTTATTTTTTTCTTTTAAATATAATTGTGTTCTTCAATTTTTAATGGGTTTGAGAAGATACAAATATAACTATTATTTCAAATGTGAAAGTAGAAGGGAGAGAAGTTATAAAAGGAATGTAATAAAGAACCAATATATGCGTTGTCTGAGAACTACTTAATAGAAAACATGTTGCTGGTTTAATACCATTAAATTACATATGTATGTTTGTATGTATATAAAAATAAAAAAATTAACATATTCACACTAAGATACAGAATATGAAGATATGCTACTAACTTAATACCATTAGTGTGTATATATACTTATAGATACATGATATATCCATGATATTATATCATGGATAAGAAATAATATATGTACTAAAGTCAACTCTAGAAGATGTTTCATAATATTGATGAAAATTAAGGAGTAATTTCAAATTGTGATCTCATGCACATTCATGCTATCTACCAATAAATATACATTCAGAATAAATAGGATAGAGAAAAGAACAGAGAGAATGACAGTGGGAAAGATCCATTAAAACAACTCATGGGTCTCTTGGGAGATAAGATACTGCTTGGTAAAATTTTGAAGAGAAGCTAGAAAAACTCACAAAACATTCCTTGAATTCTATCCTTTTGAGTATTTTGCATTAGGATGAACCAGAATTGACGATACCTGCTTTCAGTAATGAGAATTTGTTCTGTGCAGTGTTCCAATAATGAAAATGTATTAATGGATGATTGATATTCTTATAAAGTAAGACTATAAAAGGATTGAAATAGAATTTTCCACAAGATAGATAATGAACATTGGAGTCAAATCGATGTGGGTTCAAACTCAGCTTTGTTGCTTACTTGTTGTGTGACTTTGGATTAGTGACCTAATCTTTCCAACATTCAGTTTCCTTGTCTATGGGTTGAAGTGAATAAAAATATTCATTTTAAAGGGTTTTGGAGATGATGAAATGAGATAATGAATGTCAAGCACTATACAAAATGTTTGCGACATAAAGTAAGCCCTCAGAATCTAGTTAATATTAATTATTGATGAAAATATTTATAAATTAGAAGAACCAGAATTTTCTGTTTCAAAGCATTGCAAATGCCATATGGTACATTTCACTATGGTGCTGAAAATATGACTTAGAAAATGCTTATGAAAAGGAGATGCTATCCAAATACAGATTAATGGAGGTATGGCCAATTCCTGAGGGAAAAGTGTGAAATTTATGAATTTGAAGTTAAGGAGGCTATTAAAGAAGATATGAAAATTTGATGGTAATTTAAAATCTCAGGAGGAAGATGATTAAAATGGAAAAAATGCTGCTTAAAAAAATGAAGGTTTATGGAGGGGGAGCAAAGCTTGTGTTGATGGGAAGTGGAAATGGAGAAGCTGCTTTGTGGTAGAATGCCCAAATGCTCATAGGCTTTCTCAGAACAATGCAAAGATAAAATCATCCATCATGATCACTGGGGTCCTACATACAAAGGGATAAACTCCATCAAAGACTTATCTGAAGGCTTTTTACTCATTACAATATCCCAGTCATGAAAGAAGAAACTTTTAAGAAGTGGCCAGAAATCAGATACTTACATATGTTGTACAGCTATTATTTAGAAAGCCTTCAACTGATCCATCTCTGAAGTGTCCTCCTTAACATTTTCCTGTTTGATTTCTAATAGGAAAATTCTGCACTTGCAGCTCCTTTTTCTCAAATGTGTTTATTTCTTAATCTCTTATTTTGGTAATTATCTGTTGAAGTTATCTTGGTCAGTAGGATTTAATGGAATCTTCTTATTCTTCTTGATTTCTATGTAGCATGTGGCATTGATGATCATTCCTTTCTTCTTGAGATTCTTTTCAGGATTTTAAAATTTCTCTTCTGATTAGTTCTTTTTGATTTCATTCTTTTCTTTTCTCTTGGTCTTCCAAATATGTTTTCTCTTTGTTTTTGCTGTCAGGTCTCTTGTCTTTACGTTCTCCATTATGGCCACTTGATCCTCTTTCATGCCTTCAACCTTCACTTTTTTTTCAGATTTCTTCAACATCTATATATCTGGGCCTAAGTTATCTCCAGAACTTTAGTCCTACATTCCTAATAATGTCTACTGGATATCTGTACCTGGATGTCCTGCCAGCAACTGAAACTTAGTATTTCTGAAACTAACCTATCAGTTCTCAGATTTGGCTTGTGCCTTCTCTATATCTAAAATTGCACCATTATTTGTAAGTCAGGCAGACAAGAAACTTCTGCTTTTTCCCATCTCCCTTGCTCCTCATATATAACCAGTTGCTATATTTTGTAACTTTTCAGAGTTTTGCCATAGATCAGTCTGTGAAGTAGTGTGAATGACCCTGCATGTTATTACTATATATTGAACCAAACTTAGCAAATATTGATTAGAAGATCCATTAGAACTGTAGGCATTCCCCAGTAGTAGGTCAGTCACACAAGGGCATTAGTATTGGAAATAAAAGCCTGGCTGAATTATTAAAATAGGAAGTGATTAAACATGGAGAGAGGAAAGAGCCCTGGCCTAGGCAATTGGGCATTTACATTATATATAACCTCTTGACAACTGCAGTCTTTGAGCTCTGTCTTTCAGACTAGGTTCTCCTCTGTGTAGCTTTGTTAGAGTTCTGTGGGTAGCAATACCTCTAAAAACATCTTTGACTATCCTAACAGACTTCCAGTACTATTGGGACATAAATGGGATAAGAAAAAAACATTTAGTTAAAAATTAAGATATGATTTCTTTAATTTGCCTTTTTTTTTTTTTTTACTGCTATAAGACATTTGAAAAATGGAATAGAAAGGAAGTGATTTGAAGAACAAACTGGGTCTTGTGAGAGGGCCAGAATAATGTGTAGAGTTGTATTTTGTCACTTCCCTGCTTTTTATAACTAGAGGCTACATTTTTGTCAGATGCTTTCCTAAAACCACACTTCTGGTATCTGAAGGTCAAGTTCTTGTCATTTGTTTTTTTAACTCCTTCCTCCTCCCCAGTGGATTGATAACAATATATAGTAAGGCCTATTTGTGTAATCTCTCTCTCTCTCTTTTTTTAAGTAAAGCAAATGGATTTTTGTATCTTGCCTTAATGACAAGTTTGCAAATTGCCAATCTTTGCTCTTTTCTCTCCCTCCCAATTTTTCATGGTGGTAATTAAGGACTGTAAATTTCACTTTATCATTTGTGTTAGAAATAGTAGCATAAATCATAGTAATAGCACCGTTTATTTCAGTAATGCCAGCCTGCCTGCAAATCACTTGTAAATTGGTTCCATGGATGTACCTCTATCAAATTAATCAAAAAACCACCTGCATACATTTCCTGAGCTTAATTCAAAGGCTTAGTAACAGTGAGGAAGAAAGACCATGACTGACCTTTCCATTTTTATTTATTCATAAGTTCTGAATGGCTCATGCATATGTTTTCATTTTGAACCCTGGCTAACATCTCATTGAACATTTTGTGTAGTGTTTTTTTTTTTTTAAATACAGGTTGGGATTTGGCCCCAAATAATATGCCTGCCAGGTGGACCTACTGTGGTCCATACAAAGTAATAATAATATTTGATTGGACACAAAATTTTATACCGCTTAAGAATCTGTGAGAAGTAATGCTTTTGTGCTAAAAAATTTTTTTTCAAATGAGTGTAATAGTTTTCAGTATTAGGAAGAAAGGCAACAGTCACTTATGTTTGTCTCCTTGTACCCAAGAAGGTGATTCAATGTATCATTCTGAATATGAAGGAAAAAAGAGAATCATTCATTATATATTTTCCTTATGTGCCTGTTCATGCTCCCTGGAGAAATAACTAAGACAACTAGTCCATATGAGCTTGGCTCTGGTGCACTATTTTTATAACACATTGATTTCTAGTCTGCATTATGATATGTCCTTTGGGGGAATTCCTGATGTACAGTACTCATGACCAGCTTACCTCTTACTTATTGGTCCTACCCTAAGAGGAGAATGGAATTTAAATTTAGTAATAGCTTACTCTTAGTTTTACCCTAAATCAAACATGAAAAAAACCAGATTGTTTATTTTAATTTTACATTTGAAACTACAAAAATGAGGCAAAATCAAGTTCTAGGGCTCAAATAACAAAAATATAATAATAAACACAATATATAACTATATTTTTATGTATATTTTCCCCGTACTTCTGTTTCTGGTATATAAACTTGGTTTTGAGAAATCATTATCTGTATGTGTATTCAATATTTTAGTGGGTTTTATACATTGTAAGAGCTTTCAAGGTTAGCATAAGAAATCAGAAATAAGTATGGGACTTAACTTTCATAAAGTGTGCTTTTACATCTAATTAAGGAGATAATGACAAGTTTCTTTTAAATTCTTAATAGTTATATTTAGTTTTAGTGTTTGTATATTCTCCAGTATAGTCTCTGTACTATTTACTAGTCTATATCAAAGATTTCACATTTGGAAAGTTGGAATACTAGTCTTTTAAGCAAATTGACTCACTATTCTTTCTTCTCCTCTCCCTGGATGAACATATAAGTAATAGGCAATAACTTACTTTGAAGAATTTCTTCTATTAGAAAAAGAAGAGACAAGAGCAACAGATTGTCTTGAATTTTGCTATTCTCTAAAGAAATTATTCTAATATTTTATTTCTATGTAGCAAAATCAGAGCATTCCACAGTGAGCTTGATACATTTTGAAATGCTGTTAAATAATTGTTTCAGTAACCATTTTATAATTTAGTCCTAAGTATATATGCAGTAATTCTCATGGGGAAAAAGCTTTGGAAAGCAACGGATTTAATAGTCAAGATATTAAGTACAGGTCTTAGAGAGTGACAGTTCTGGTTATTATGGGCTCTTTCATGTGTGGAAGAAGCTAGTGTTTAAAAATATCGGAAAGGACACCCACAGAATAAATAAATATTGGTTTATATATAGATCCATATATATATATATTTTTTAAAGATTTTATTTATTTATTTGAGAGAGAGAGAATGAGAGAGAGAGAGCACAAGAGGGAAGAGGGGCAGAGGGAGAAGCAGACTCCCCGCTGAGCAGGGAGCCGGATGTGGGACTCGATCCCGGGACTCCAGGATCATGACCTGAGCCGAAGGCAGTCGCTTAACCAACTGAGCCACCCAGGCGCCCCTAGATCCATATATTAATAAATATATTATAAATGTATTTGTAAATATATATAAGATTAAACATGTTTTCTTGCCTAGTGTTACAGTAATCCATTTTACCATATTAATGTGGAAGGGACTAAATTAAAATTACTTTATCCACAGGGAATATTTTTGGCCTATTGGATTTACTCCATGAAATTTTAAAATAATTTAGTGTTACTTCTTAAACAAAGATAAAAGCAATAAAATTAAATGTTGAAAGCCATCACATTTCATTTAACAATAAATCTATAATTAACTGATAATCAAGTTCTCAAAGATGGTAGAATAAATGATCTTTCTACTCCTTTCACCTCTATTCTCTTCTAAAATAAATCATTCCTAGACTGTCAACAAGCATGAGAAATTTCTAGCTAAAGACCTTTCTTTCTTGAAGGCCCTGAAAAGAAGGGCTTAGAGTGAAAAGTGCCATAACTGCAATTCTACCAAGAATAAATAAAAATTGCAAAGCCTGACAGTGAGGAATACAGAGAGGAATTCAAGTGACTAAACCTTAGATAAAGGATTATCCTTGTTTGTGAGGAATCTATTCCAGTAAGAAATTGATCTAGGAACTGCTGCATACAAAAGCAGCTGGACGGTGTTTTGAGCTATAGGGAAACTGTAGCTGAGACCAGCAATCCTAACTGGGCAGTGATCAGCCAACAGGTCTTCAGGCCCCAGCAATGGACATCTGCCATGCCTTTTTCTGCAGTTATTAGGCCCTGAATCTATTTATTCAGAAAGCAGCTGTCCTAAACTACACTCACACTGTCATTCAACTAAATTTGGTACTATGTTTTTTACAGCTCTATTACCTTTACCATTTTATTTTCTATTTTGTAAAAGGGGAAAAATGAAAACTGAGAACTGTGAGTATACTGTTTGTTAAGGGGGGGCCAGCTGGATTAAAATACCAGTAGTGGAGGTTATAGAAACAAAGTGATGGGTTTAACACTGTTGTCTATTTAAGTGTCAAATGGAGTTAAGTGTTCCGCTGAATTCTTAAAATGGTTTGGCTCTGTCATACTGTAGTATTTAGCAAAATCAACACTGAAAACTGGAGCACAATTTTGTCTTAATATGTAGAAAAGGTATGTGTACTTGAGTATCAAGCAAATTGCTACTGAAAGTGGTTTGTTAAAGATGGGTTTGATTAATGAAAATAAAATTAGTTATTTAAATATATTTATTAGGCAGAAATGAATTCATTCATTTATTTTTTCATTCATTCATCAAACTTTCACTGAGTACCTTTCATGGGCCTGGCTCTGTGTTAGGGCCATAAGGATACAGAGTCAAATAATATGTCACCTCTGCTCTCTTGGAGCTTTCACTTCAATGACATGTATTCACTTATTCAAATGTTTTCTTAATTTAGTTAACATCGGATTTCTTACAAGTTTTCATGTGAATTTTTTAGTATGTGTTTTCTTTATATCTACTTTAAATATCTCTTCTTCTATTTTGGAAAACAAAAACAAAAGGAAAAGCCAAGTAAAAAAATAAAGAACACAAACACATGCTATTACACTGGGAATCTACAAAATAAGGAAACCTCCTTTGCTCTGAAAGGAAGAAAAAAATCCTTCTGTCTTAAGGAATGTATGTTTTTTCCTAGGTGGTTCTTTGGATTAGAAGTTCATTGAAATACTTGTGCCACCTGCAAAATCTGCCACAATGTTAACAGACAAATACATTTCACATTTTTAGCATATAGGCATATAATAGGCATGTAATTCTATAGGACATTATTATACAGGTTTCCATAAGAAGAATTTGATCTCTAAATGATAGCGATTACAGTCCTTCCCAAATTGTAAATGTTATTGTTTGAAGAAAGAAAATAGGCTATTAAAAGGGTATGTGCACCCCGATGTTTATAGTAACAATGTCCACAATAGCCAAACTGTGGAAAGAGCCAAGATGTCCATTGGCAGACAAATGGATAAAGAAGATGTGGTATATATACAGAATGGAATATTGTGCAGCCATCAAAAGGAATGAAATCTTGCCATTTGCAACGACGTGGATGGAACTGGAGGGTGTTAGGCTGAGCGAAATAAGTTAATCAGAGAAAGACATGTATCATATGACCTCACTGATATGAGGAATTCTTAATCTCAGGAAACAAACTGAGGGTTGCTGGAGTGGTGGGGGTAGGAGGGTTGGGGTGGCTGGGTGACAGACATTGGGGAGTGTATGTGCTATGGTGAGCACTGTGAATTGTGCAAGACTGTTGAATCACAGATCTGTACTCCTGAAACAGATAATACATTATATGTTAGAAAAAAAAGAAGATAGCAGGAGGGGAAGAATGAAAGGGGGGAAATCGGAGGGGGAGATGAACCATGAGAGACGATGGACTCTGAAAAACAAACTGAGCGTTCTAGAGGGGAGGGGGTGGGAGGATGGGTTAGCCTGGTGATGGGTAATAAAGAGGGCACATTCTGCATGGAGCACTGGGTGTTATGCACAAACAATGAATCATGGAACACTACATCAAAAACTAATGATGTAATGTATGGTGATTAACATAACATAATAACAAGACAGGCCCTCCTTATATTTTTGTGTAATGGGCATATCTATTCTTTTTTAGTGAAATTAATACATACTGTAGAAAAAATTAAGAAAATATAAGGGAGAAAATAAATATTGCTTATCATCCCACTATCTAAAGGAAAAAATACTGTCAAAAAAAAAGTACATTGAAGTCATCAATATCAACTTTCAATCTTTCTGGCTTCGATACACCTGTGTTTAATATTATAGGTTGTACTCTGATTAAATACTCTTGGCATTATGTATAGGGCTTGATAAATATGAAGTTTATAGACTGATTCATTTATTCAACAAATATTTTGTGAGCACTTACAATGTATATGGAATTGTTCTTGTGGCTGGGGTTACAACCATGAATAAGATAGTCATACCTTTCAAAGAGCTCACATTCCAGGGAAAATCTAGACTAGCAAAAAATGCAGATGGGCAAAATCTTAATGATTCTGTCCTACAAAATGAACTGTCTTCAGGAAATGGCTTGTCTTTTTTTCTTTGTTTGTTTGTTTCTTAAATTCCACATATGAGTGAAATCATATGGTATATGTCTTTCTCTGACGGACTTATTTCACTTAACATTATGCTCTCTAGCTCCACCCATGTCATTGCAAATGGCAAGATTTCATTCTTTTTTAGGGCTGAGTAATAGTCTGTTGTATACATATACCGCATCTTCTTCATCCATTCATCAGTCGGTGCACATGGGCTGCTTCCATAATTTGGCTATCGTAAATAATGCTGCAATAAACAAAGGGGTGCGTGTCTCCCTTTGAATTAGTGTTTTTGTATTCTTTAGGTAAGTACCCACAAGTGTGATTGCTAGATTGTAGGGTAGCTCTATTTTGAACTGTTGGAGGAACTGCCATACTATTTTCTACAATGGCTGCACCAGTTTGCATTCCCACCAACAGTGCAAGAGGGTTCCTTTTTCTCTACATCCTTGCCAACACCTGTTGTTTCTTGTGTTGTTGATTTTAGCCATTCTGACAGGTGTGAGATGATTTTGCATTGTATTTTTGATTTGCATTTCCCAGATGATAAGTGATGACCATCTTTTCATGTGTCTGTTGGCCATCTGGATGTCTTCTTTAGAGAAATGTCTGTTCTGTCTTCTGCCCATTTTTAATTGGATTATTTGTTTTTAGGGTGTTGAGTTTTATGTTTTTTTAAACAATTTTATTTATTTTAGGGAGAAAGAGAATGAGAACTGGGGGAGGGCCTGAGGGAGAGAGAGATAATCTCAAGTGGACTCTGTGCTGAGCATGGAAACTGATGTGGGGCTCGATCTCACAACCCTGAGATCACGACCTAAGCAGAAACCAAGAGTCAGAGGCTTAACTGACTGAGCAACCCAGGCACCCCTAAGTTCTTTATATATTTTGGACATTAACTCTTTATCAGATGTGTCTTTTGTAAATATATTCTCCCATTCTATAGGTTGTCCTTTACTTGTTGATTGCTTCCTTTCCTGTGTAGAAGCTTTTTATTTTGACGTAGTCCCAATAGTTTATTTTTGTTTTTGTTTCCCTTGCCTTAGGGGACCTGTCTAGAAAACTTTATTATGGTTGATGTCGGATAAATTATTGCCTGTGCTCTTATCTAGGATTTTTATGGTTTCAGGTCTCACATTTAAGTCTTTAATCCATTTTGAATTTATTTTTGTATATGGTATAAGAAAATGGTCCAGTTTCATTCTTTTGCATGCTGCTGTTCAGTTTTCCCCACACCATTTGTTGGAGACTGTCTTTTTCCTATTGGATATTCTTTTCTGCTTTGTTGAAGAGTAATTGACCACATAGTTATGGGTTCATTTCTGGGTTTTCTATTCTGTTCCTTTGACCTACGTGTCTATTTTTGTGTCAATACTATACTGTTTTAATCACCACAGCTTTGTAATATAACTTAAAGTCCAGAATTGTGATGCCTCCAGCTTTGCTTTTCTTTTTCAAGATTGCTTTGGCTATTTAGGGTCTTTTGTGGTTCCATAAAAGTTTTAGGATTGTTTGTTCTAGTTCTGTGAAAAATGCTGTTAGTATTTTGATAGGGATTACATTAAATGTGCAGATTGCTTTGAGTAGTATATACATTTTAACAATATTTGTTCTTCCAGTCCATGGGCATGGAATGTCTTTCCATTTCTTTGTGTCTTCTTCAATTTCTTTCATCAGTGTTTTATAGTTTCCAGAGTACAGTTCTTTTACCTCTTTGGTTAGGTTTTTTCCTAGGCATCTTATTTTTTTGGTGCAATTATAAGTGGGATTGTTTTCTTAATCTCTCTTTCTACTGCTTCATTATTGGCATATACAAATGCAATAGATTTCTGTATCTTGATTTTGTATTCATGACTTTACTGAATTCATTCATCAGTTCTATCAGCTTTTTGGTGGAGTTTTTTGGGTTTTTGTTTTATAGAGTATCATGTCATCTGCAAATAGTGAAAGTTTTACTTCTTCCTTACTGATTTGGCTTCCTTTTATTTCTTTTTGTTGTCTGATTGCTGTGGTTAGGACTTCCAGGAGTATGTTGAATAAAAGTAGTGAGAGTAGACATCCTTTCTTGGTCCTGACTGCAGGGGAAAGAATCTGTTTTTCCCTAATGAGGATGATGTTAGCTGTGGGTTTTTCAGAGATGGCCTTTATTATGTTGATGTATGTTCCCTCTACACTTACTTTTTTGAGAGTTTTTTTTATTATGAGTGACTGTTGTCTTTTGTCAAGTGCTTTTTCTGCAACTATTGAAGGATCATGTGGCTCTTATCCTTCCTCTTGTTGATGTGATGTATCATGTTGATTGATTTGTGAATATTGAACCACCCTGGCAACCCAGGAATAAATTCCACTTGATCATAGTGAATGATTTTTTTTAATGTGTTGTTGGATTCAGTTGGCTAGTATTTTGTTGAGGATTTTTGCATCTGTCTTTATCAGAGGTATTGGACTGTAGTTCTCTCTCTCTCTCTTTTTTTTTTTTTGTGGTGTCTTTATCTGTGTTTGGTATCAGAGTAATGCTGGCTTCATAGAATGAATTTGGAAGTTTTCCTTCCTGTTTTATTTTTTGGAATAGTTTGAGTCAATAGGTATTGACTTTTGTTAAAAAGTTTGGTAGAATTTGCCTATGAAGTCATCTTGTTCTGGACTTTTGTTTCCTGGAGTTTTCTGATTACTGATTCAATTTCTTTGCTGGTAGTAGGTCTTTTCAAATTTTCTTTCTTCCTGTTTCAGTTTTGGTAGGTTATATCTTTCTAGGAATTTATGCATTTCTTCTAGTTGTCCAATTTGTTGACATCATTTTTTATAATCTGTTATAATTGTTTTTCTGTGGTGTTTGTAGTTATTTCTCTTCTCTTACCTGTGATTATATTTGTTTAGGACTTTTCTCTTTTTTTCTTGATAAATCTGGCTAGAGGTTTATCAATGTTTCTAATTTTTTCAAAGAACCAGCTCCTGGTTTTACTGATTTGTTCTATTGTGTTTTTAGTTTCCATATCATTTATTTCTGTTCTAATCTTTAATATTTCCTTCCTTCTGCTGTTTTCGGGTTTTGTTTGTTGTTTTTTGTCTAGGTCTTTTAAGTGTAAGATTAGGTTGTTTGTTTGAGATTTTTCTTGCTTCTTGGGGTAGGCCTGTATTGCTTGCTATAAACTTCCCTCTTAGAATGCTTTTGCTGTGCCCCATAGATTTGAACTGTTGTGTTTTCATTTTCATTTGTTCTATGTAATTTTTTATTTCTTCCTAGATTTCCTGGTTGACCCATTCATTGTTTCATAACATGTTATTTAACCTCTATGTATCTGTGATCTTTCCAGATGTTTTCTTGTGGTTGACTTCTACTTCCATAGAGTTGTAGTCAGAAAAGTTTCATGCTATGACTTTGACTTTTCTGAATTTGTTGGGTCCTGTTTTGTGGGCTAATATGTGATTTTTCTGGAAAATATTCCATGTGTACTTGAAAAGAATGTGTATTCTGCTCTTTTAGGATGGGATACACTGAATATATCTGTTAAATCCATCTGGTTCAATGTGTTGTTCAAAGCCATTTTTATCTTGTTGATTTTCTGTTTAGATGATCTGTCCATTGGATGTAAGTGGGGTGTTAAAGCCCCTTACTATTATTGTATTATTATTGATTAGTTCCTTTATATTTGTTATTAACTGTTTTATGTGTTTAGGTGCTGCTATGTTGGGTGCATAAATATTTACAATTGTTATGTTTCCTTGTTGGATTGTCCCCTTTGTTTTTATAGTGTCCTTCTTTGTTGTTACACTCTTTGTTTTAAAGTCTATTTTGTCTGATATAAGTATTGCTACTCTGGCCGCCTTTTGATATCCATTTGCATGATAAAAGTTTGTCCATCCCCTCACTTTCAATCTGTAGGTAACTTTAGGTTTAAAATGAGTCTCTTGTAGGCAGCATATAGATTTGTCTTGTTTTCTTATCCATCCTGTAACCCTATATCTTTTGATTGCAGTGTTTAATCCACTTACATTCAAAGTAGTTATTGATAGATATGTATTTATTGCCAATTTATTACTAGTTTTGTGGTTGTTTCTGAAGATTTTCTCTGATTCTCTCTTGTCTTTCATGGTTTTCTGGTTTTCTTTAGTGATATATTTGGATTTCTTTCTCTTTATTCTTTGCATATTTATTAGCAGTTTTTGATATATGGTTACCATTAGGTTTGTATATAAAATCTTCTGCATATAGCAGCCTATATTAAGTTGAAGGTTGTTCAAATTTGAACTTATTCTTTACTCCTCTCCTCCCCAAGTTTTAGGTATATGGTGTTATATTTTATGTCCTTTTATTTTGTGAGTTCCTTGACTGATTTTTTAAAAAAGATTTTATTTATTTATTTGTCAGAGAGAGAGAGAGAGCACAAGCAGGGATTGCTGCAGGCAGAACAGGCTCCCCGCTGAGCAAGGAGGCTGACAAGGGACTCCAGGATCATGACCTGAGCTGAAGGCAGAAGCTTAACTGACTGAGTCATCCAGGTGTCCCTCCTTGACTGATATTTTATAGAAATATTAATTTTTATTGCTTTTGTGTTTTCTACCTTCACATTGTTATTTTTGGTCTCTCCTTTCTACTCAAAGTGTCCCCTTTAATATTTCTTGCAGGACTGGTTTAGTGGTCATGAACTCCTTTAGTTTTTGTTCATTTTAGAAACTCTTTATCTGTCCTTCTATTCTGAATGATAGTCTTGCTAGATAGAGTATTATTGGTTGCAGGTTTTTCCCATTAAGCACTTTGTATATGTCATGCTACTTCTTTCTGGCTTGGAAAGTTTCCACTGAAAAATCTGCTAACTTATGGGCTATCCTTTGTATGTAACTGTTTTCTTTTGTCTTGTTGCTTTTAATATTTTTCTTTATCACTATATTTTGCTATTTTAGTTACAATATGTCTTGGTATGGATCTGCTTTTGTTGATTTTGTTGGGAATTCTCTCTCTGTGCCTCCTGGATCTGGATATCTTTTTCCTTCCTCAAATTAGGGAAGTTTTCATGTATTATTTCTTTAAATAAATTCTCTTCCCCCTTTTCTCTCTCTTCTTCTTCTGGGACTCCTAAAATACAAACACTATTACATTTGATAGAGTCACTGAATTCCCTAAGTCATTTTGCATAATTATTTTTTCTATCTTTCTTTCAGCTTGATTACTTTCCATTACTCTGTATTCTAGGTCATTAATTTGTTCCTTTGCTTCTTCCAGCCTGCTGTTCATTCCATCAAGCATGTTTCTCATTTTGTTCGTTGAACTCTTTATCTCTGCTATGTTATTCCTTACCTCTGTGTTAATGGTCTCATTGATGTCCTCCACTCTTCTCAAGTCCAGTGAGTATCCTTATGATCATTGCTTTAAATTCTCCACCAGGCATGTTACTTATGTCTATTTTGCTTAGATCTCCAGCTGTGCCTTGTCCCGTTCTTTCATTTGGGACAAACTCTTCTGTCTTCTCATTTTGTCTAAGTCTCTGTGCCTGTTTCTCTTTGTTAGGAAAATCAGCTACATCTCCTCTTCTTGAGGATAATGACTTTATGATGAAGAGGTCCTGTAGTGCCCTGTATTGTAGTGTCCCCTATTCCCCAGGGGCTGGCACTTCTGGGAGTGTCTTCAGTGTGTGCTGTGTGTGCTCTATGTGTGTCCTGGCTGCTTTATCCTTCAGACCATTCATATGCAGAGGTTTTCTTTTCCTGTTGTGGCAGTATTTGGTCCCTGGCTTGAATGTGGTGCTAGGGTCTGCCTGTGAAATGAGATCTGTTACTACTGCCACTGGGACTGAGGGTTTTCAAAACTCCCAGGTGGGGAAATGTGGTGTTGGTAGAGTTTGGGCTGGTCTTCTTGAGAAGGGGGTCCCACGATGCTGGGAGTAAGGCAGGTATGACCAGGAAGGGTGGTTCCACCAGAGCACAGAGTGTTGGAGCTTGGTGTAAGCAGGTTAGGTAGCAAGTGTAGGCCCTCTGTTGGTTTCCACATGTGGTCCTGTGCTTATGCTGAGGTGGGGGGAGGGGAAATTGAGCCTACCAGTTCCTTTCTTCCCTGAGTGGGGGCATGCTCCAAGATGAGAAACGAACCTCCCCACTCTGTGCTCAAGGTGCTCTTCAGATCACTGTTTCCACACTGTATGTCCAAGGGCTGTTTGCCCTGCCTTCTCTCCAATGTCCTCAGGGCTCTCACAGAGCCAAGCATGCTGGCCTTTAAAATTCCAGGCTTTAAGTCCCACTGGTTGCAAGAACTCATGAAATTTGGGCCCTCTTGCTTTTCAAGCCAATTGCTATGGGGATTCGTTTTCCCCATGCACTCCCCTGGATGATAGTCTGCCTCTAGGCTTTCTTTGTGACCACAGTTCCCTCCTTACCACTGCAGCCTCGATCCATTTCTCTCCAAATCTGTATCTCTGCACTTCCTACCTTCTTCAATGTGGTCTCTTCTCTACCTTTAGTTGTGGAGTTTGTTCTGTCAGTCTTCAGAGGATTTCTGGGGTATTTAGGATGATATGAAAGTTATCTGGTTGTATTTGTGGGACTAGGGGAGCCTAGGGCCCTCCTACTCCACTACCATCTTCTCCTTATCTCCAGGAATTTGTGTTTTTATAAGTAATTGGATGAGTTTCTAATAATAAAATATTTTGAAATGACCACTTTAATCAATTTCTTTGGAATATAATTATCTTAGCTGGGTTTGTAATAAGAACCATGTGGCTGAAAATTCACAGTGGGAAGCAACAGCAAGCACACTATGATGATGCCTTCTATTAAGTGTGGTTGATTGATAGAAGATTATTCTGATCTTAATCAGCCAAATTGATGATCAAAATGGTTTTCCAGTGGGAACATTGAAGAGCCTGACTTATGTTTTTGCTGGAATGAAAATCCAACCTATGTAAAAGGAAATAGTGTGCAAATGCCTCAGAGCTGAAGCTTTTCTCAAAAAAGCAACCGTGCTTAAATAAGCACTTACTTGAAATTATAGAATTACTCACCATAAGCTTAGAAGATATTGACCTGGAATATTTTTTAAGGCCTGATTTTAATGTGGCTCCTGGGCCATGCTTAATTTTTAATTGGAAAAAATTAATCCATTGAGCAATTTAGTAGGAGAAACTGGAGTAGGGTTTGAGAAGGTAGACAGCAGGCTGATGATGCTGCAGTTTTGCAAAACAAGGGAACTCCCCTTTGTGATAATACATAAATGGCACATCGATTGGTTCCTTCCTGTAACTACTCTATGGAATCTTTTGCCTCACCACTCAGAGAAAAATATGAATTTAGCAGCAGAATATTCAAATGTTGGGAGGTAGAGGAAGGAGTAGGTGAGGAGCACAGAAATAGCTACCTCAACCTATGACTAGTGCACTTACCATTTTCCTTAGGATTTTGCCTGCTGCCTAATATAATAGGAAGTTTCCTTGAGAGAGTCACTTTGGGAAGCAAGAAGAATGATCCTGTGAACAATTAAGGGTGTTAAATCAACCACAGTTATAGGGTTGCCTATGAATAGGTACTTCAGTGATACTCGTTTACTCATTCTTTATTTTGCCTGTTGCTCATTAGTCATTCAACAAATTTTAACTTTGCTAGACAATGGGGCTGTGCTAGTGTGCAAGGTAGACATCATCTTTGACCTCTTAAAATTATATTCTTCTCAGGCAGAAGAAAATAGCAGATGATGAATGAGAAGGTTATTCAGGTGAATAATGATTTACTATAATCTGAGTTCTGAACATTAATCAGTCTTTCTGCAGTGCTTTTAGCAAATCAAAAATGGCATCCTGTTCTTCTCTTGGTAAATGGGAAAAGGAATTTAAGATGCTTGTCTTAGGTATCTGCTAATACTCAAGAGACTCTTCTATGAATATAGCTAGAATATAAGATCCATGAGGACAAGGACTTTGTTTTGTTGATTATTTTTGTTCAGTTTGAAAAGTGTCTACTGCATGGCAAGCACTTAATAAATTCTTCTTGAATGACATTCCAGAGCTTGATAAAGTCAGAAATTAATGTAAGTTTCTTGTTACAGAAGCAAGTGAAATGAGAAGAATAATGGTGTTATATTTAGATCCTAACATTTGTTAGAACTTGATAGTCTCAGAGTTTATAAAAATACCTTTTGTGAAAACTGATTTGGAAAAATAACATCACAAACAATTAGTGCTCGGCTCTTAGGGTACACTTATCCTCTTAAAACAAATCAATAAATTCTAACCCAAAAAACCAAATTCTAGCCATAATTAAGCACTCTTATGAGTTCCTGTTTTGAAAGGAGATCAAGCAAGTTATTCACGTTTCTCCTGGCAGCGGGATAATATAGAGGATTAAAATTATTTGATGATAGACCTTTTATTTAGAAAGTTCTCTTTAAAAGTTCTAGGAGGGAGACAATTTTTGAAAGCTTTATGGAGTTACACCAGAGTGAGCTCCAGAGCTTCTATGGATGAAATTCCTCTCATGCTTTCTTCTCTAGATGCAGAATAGATGGCTAGGGAAAATGACTATAATCAATGGATTGTGTTTATCAGAGACCATAGATTTTAGTTTATGGGTCTTTTCATAGAAGTGTTCAGCTGTTCTGTGTATAACATTGTTACAGCAGTTTCTTGAACAGTTTTTTATAATTAAATTGTCTTGATCTCTGAGGGACTGCAGTTGGAAGAGCAGAGAAGGTAATTTGGCTTTTGATCACCACAGTTTTCCAAGTGAGTAATTCTTAGAATGGGATTGTCAATGATTCTGGTTGACTTTAGTTAATAATAGGTTCTTCATTAGGGCTGATAGGATCTGCTTTGGTAACAGGGGAAGAAAGTCTACGGGGAGACAATCTGAATACAAAAGGAATCCAATATTCAATACTATATGAAGAAATTGAGGCCCAACAGGGGCCTAATTTGTGAGTAGGCAACAATAAGTTGATTACATATTTCCTTTCGGCTTTTAGCTACAATGGGTTGTGAGAGGGAGATAAGAGCTTTAACAATTCCTTAATTTTTTTTTAATATCCAAGAAAGATCTTCGTTGTATTTCTGATAAGGAGAATAAGAGGCTATATTCATAAATGAGATTTTTACCAAATTTATTCTAAAACATTTTCTACATGTACTATATGAGCTAATAGGAAGTGAGAAATGCCAAGGGACAATTGTAAATTAGTTAAGCTTTTTAAAATGTAGAATAAAATCCAACATTCTATGTTTGGCACATGGATGTTTTTCAAAACCTATCCCTTTTATGATTTATCCCTGTTAAAAGATTATAGTTAATAAACATTAATAAGGAGATGAACAGTTTAAAAAGGTAGAAATTGATATTAGCAAAAAAATTAGCAAAATATAAACAAATAATAAAATAAAATAATTATTGGTGATTGAATGAAAAAGACCATTATAATAAATATGATCAGCTTCTGAAATCATGAGAAAGAATAAAATGACTAACTCAAGCAGGTAGGGGCATATAAGTAAGGTCAGGTTCCTTGAGCTAAGGTGGCTGCTTAACAGGTCTCTAGAGTCTGGGTCTGCCTGCTGGGGATCAACACAAACATTAACAACTACAATAAAGTTTGGGCTAATGAGCAAACAGTTGCTTTCCTTAGAGCTCCAAGCCTTAAGAACCAATGCTTAGCACAGCAGTATCATTATGCCTTTTAAAAAGTGGTATTTGCACAAGTCGAATCTGATATTTTATGTTTTTTATAGCAGACCATAAATACTTTTAACTTCTTATAAATAATAAAACTATGAATGGCTTTACTAATGGATTTTCAACCTAGGAACCATGACTGACAACTTGCCTTATAAAGCAATTGTATAATTTTTGTTTAGTTTAAACCTTGGTTCTATTTGTTTACACATTAAATTTGCCAACTTAAAAGTATACCATTTTGATCATTTCCTCCTAACTACGAAAAAAACTGCTGAGCTTACAATTTAAAGTCAACATTATCTGGAACCAGTAGAATGGGATTGCATTTCTTCATTGGGAATATTTGCCACCTGATATTGATAAAAGGAATTAATATACGATTCATGGATTGGGGATTAGATGAATTTATGAAACTGTTTATTCAATACTGTATGAAGAAACTGAGGGCCAACAGGGGCCTAATTTGTGAGTAGGCAACAATAATTTGATTACATATTTCCTTTTGGCTTTTAGCTACAATGGGTTGTGAGAGGGAGATAAGAGCTTTAACAATTCCTTAATTTTTTTTAATATCCAAGAAAGATCTTTGTTGTATTTCTGATAAGGAGAATAAGAGGCTGTATTCATAAATGAAATTTTTACCAAATTTATTCTAAAACATTTTCTACATGGACTATATTAGCTAATAGGAAGTGAGAAATGCCAAGGGACAATTGTAAATTAGTTAAGCTTTTTAAAATGTAGAATAAAATCTACCATGTAGTCTTTCTTGGATATTTACATTATTTTCTCAACTTTTTATAACTCCCAAAAGCCAAATATAGTTTACCTTTTACAAGTATTCCCTATGTGTTACATTTTATGAATATTTGAGTTTTTTTGTTTGATAACTGCTCATTTCAGATACTGTACAGTTTTTTGGAAGAAAGCTTTAAACATTCATAATTTTTTTCACAGTGCCTAAAGTTAAAAAAAGTGTACATATAAAATTATAAATATATGAGTATGTATACATTATATGTACATATAGATTTTGTATTCTTTATAACACAGGTGAATTATTTTCAGCATATTTGTTTGAATTACGTTTTATACTTTAACAACTCTATTATTTGGATCGGTTCCCATCTAATTTGAAATGAACCTATATAGCAGTCAGTTTGGATCAATTTCCTTCAGGCTGTGCTAGGCACTACACAAGACTGCATGATTTCTATATGCTTTTAAGAATAGTATTAGTGAGACAAGAAGGGAGAAGAGTAGGGGACCTTGTTTCATCAGCTCCTTTGAATTTAGCTGGATTTCTATCAAACCATTCAGAACACTCATGAAATCAGCCTGAGATGTAAGAAAATGTATCTGGAACTCTACAAGTAGAAAAGCGACTGCTTTTTACAAGGTAGGAGTTGTGGAGATGTGAATCTGTGGGGGGGATATCAGAAGATAAATGAAGGAGGGAGGGAGCCTCCAAAGCTGGCTACTGGAAAGTGATATGGCCCTGGAGGGCAAAATCAGAATCCTTAGAAATCTGCTCCAGTGAGAGACATCCCTGTCTGAAAGGTGTTCAGATGGAAAGGGCAGAATTCTAAGTGAGTCAGTGTGGTCTCAGGATCACAGGAGTCACAGAAGGATCAGGTGTGCCGGGGCTGATAGAGTACCCAAGTAGTGGAGCAGGAAAACTAGTTTAGGTCAGAAAACCCAGGAGGGGACTCTCAGCTTGGGTCACCATAAATGGAGAATTGGGCCATTTGGGTGACTGCTGTCCACCTGAGCACACCTAAAAGGACTGGAACACACAGGCCATCTGCCATCCCCTGGGAGGGGTGAAATGGGTGCACCCATGACCAGGTAATATCTCTCAGGGTGGTGGCCCCAGAAAGGACAGTAGGGTGACACTCAGCAGTCCCCCGCGAGTGGAAGAGCAGGTAGTCGCATGAGACCATGACTGCTCTCAGCTCCAGTGCACACAAAGGGCAGTGATGCCAGACCCTCAGCATCCCCCCAGGAGGATTGCAGAGGGCATGTACTGCAGGAGTCTGAGGAGTTTGGCACACACAAAAGTGAAGACTGTTTGTCCCAGAGGGTTTGTTGAAGGGGGGGGGCCCATGATCTTTCAGCTCTGGGGCTGGAGATCTGGCCGGCCATTTTTATTGTGATCCCCTAAAGAGGGATGGAAATCCTCCAGGGAACAAAACCCACACAGAGGACCAGCTTACACTGAGCCCAGCCCCCTGGCAAGGGCTTGAGCAACTCTGCCCAGGCAAAGACACCTGAGAAGCAGCACAACAGGCCCTTCCCCCAGAAGACTGACTGAAAGAACAGGTGCATCACTAGTTTATGGATCCCACAAGGTTGTAAAACTCCAGCACCAGGGGAAAATAGTATATTGAGCTCAAGGTTTTTTTCTCATGATGCGTTTATTTTTCAGTCTAAAATTTTCCATTTCTTTTTTTTCTTTTTTCCATTTCAACTAGTCTCTTATTTTACCAACTGTTTTTAAGTCTCTTTTTATTTTTTAATTTATTTTTTATTTTTAAAAGATTTTATTTATTCATTTGTAAGAGAGAGAGAGAGCACACAAGCAGGGGGAGCAGCAGGCAGAGGGAGAAGCAGGCTCCCCATTGAGCAGGGAGCCTGATGTGGGACTTGATTCCAGGACCCTGGGATCATGACCTGAGCTGAAGGCAGACGCTCAACTGACAGCCACACAGGAGTACCTTAAGTCACTTTTTAACTTTTACTTTTTACGTCTGTGCTTCATTTTTGTCCTTTTATCCCTCTGTTCAACTTTACTTTTGTATATAGATAAGTTTTGCTTTCTTTGCAGTTTTGGGATTTAGTGTCTTCTAACACAGAGACCAAAATAAACTCAAGAACAAGTGGATCACCCTGTTTTTCCACCCTATGAGATTATAGTCTGTCTCCCCTTCCCCCCTTTTTTTCTCTTTTTCTTTTTTGTTTTGTTTTGCTTTGTTTTTGTTTGCTATTTTGTTTGTTTGTTTGTTTTGTTTGACTATTTTGGTTTCTGACTACTTCAGATTTGTCTAGTGTGTATTTTGTTTGGGTCATGGTTGATATTTTGAATTCTGCTCACTTGCTCACCCATTCATCTCTGGGCAAAATGACTAGAAGGAGGAATTCACAACAAAAGAAAGAACCAGAGATAATGTTCTCTGCCACAGATCTAATCAATATGGATATAAGTAAGATGTCAGAGATGGAATTCAGGATAGCAGTTATAAAGTTAACAGCTGGGCTTGAAAAAAGCATAAAAGATAGTAGAGAATCTCTAAGTGCAGAAATAAGGTCTAATAAGGCCGAACTAAAAAATACTATAACTGAGATACAGACTAAATTGGATGCTCTAACAGCTAGGGTGAATGAGGCAGAAGAGAGAGTAAGTGATCTAGAAGACAGGCTGATGGAAAGGACAGAAATCGAGGAAAAGAGAGAAAAACAACTCAGAGCCCATGAAGCAAGGCTTTGAGAAATTAATGATGCCCTGAAATGAACCAATGTCAGAATTATTGGTGTGCCTGAATGGGGAGAAAGAGAGAGGGCTAGAAAGTATATTTGACCAAATCATAGCTGAGAACTTCCCTAATTTGGGGAAGGAAACCAGCATTCATGTCCAAGAAACAGAGAGGACCCCTCCCAAAATCAACAAAAATAGATCAACATCCCAACATATAATAATGAAGCTTACAAATTTTAGAGAAAAAGAATCCTGAGAGCAGCTTGAGAGAGGGGGCTCCTTACTTACAGAGGGAGGAACATCAGAATAACATCAGACTTATCCACAGAGACCTGGCAGGTCATAAAGGGCTGGCATGATATATTCAGGGTACTAAATGAGAAGAACATGCAACCAAGAATACTTTGTCCGGCTAGGCTGTCATTCAGAATGGAAGGAGAGATAAAGAGCTTCTAGGACAGATAGAAACTGAAAGAATATGTGACTACCAAACCAGTCCTGCAAGAAATATTAAGGGGGATCCTGTAAGCAATCAGATATCCCAAGAATAACATAGACCAAAAAGAAACAGAGACAATCTACAGAAACAGAGACTTTACAGGCAATACAATGGCACTAAGTTCATATCTTTCAATAGTTACTCTGAATGGAAATGGTCTAAATGCTCCAATCAAAAGACACAGGGTATCAGATTGGATAAAAAAGCAAGACCCATCCATATGCTGTCTACAGGAGACTCATTTTATACCTAAAGACCCTCCAGACTGAAAGTGAGGGGTGGAGAGACATTTACCATGCTAATGGACCTCCAAAGAAAGCTGGGATAGCAATCCCCATATCAGACAAATCAGATTTTAAATCAAAGACTATAGTAAGAGATGAAGAGGGACATTATATCATACCTAAAGGGTCCATCCAACGAGAAGATCTAACAATAGTGCATATTTATGCCCCCAACATGGCAGCAGCCAATTGTATAAACCAATTAATAACCAAAGTAAAGAAACACATTGATAATAATACATTAATAGTAGGGGAGTTCAACCCCCACTCACAGCAATGGACGGATCATCTAAGCAGAAGATCAACAAAGAAATAAGGGCTTTGAATGACACACTGAACCAGATGGACTTCACAGATATATACAGAACATTCCATCCTAAAACAACAGAATACTCATTCTTCTCAAGCGCACATGGAACTTTCTCCAGAATAGATCCCATACTGGGTCCCAAATCAGGTCTCAACCAATACCAAAAGATTGAAATTATCCCCTGCATATTTTCAGACCACAGTGCTTTGAAACTTGAACTCAATCACAAGAGGAAATTTGGAAGGGACTCAAATCCTTGGAGGCTAAAGAGCATCCTGCTAAAGAATGAATGGGTCAACCAGGAAATTAAAGAAGAATTTAAAAAATTCATGGAAACTAATGAGAATGAAAACACATCTGTTCAAAACCTTTGGGACATAATGAAGGTGGTCCTAAGAAGGAAGTACATTGCAATACAAACGTCTCTCAAAAAAATTAGAAAAATCTCAAATACACAAGCTAACCTTACATGTAAATGACCTGGAGAAAAAACAGCAAATAAAGCCTAAACCAAGCAGGAGAAGAGAAATAATAAAGATTAGAACAGAAATCAATGAAATAGAAACCACAAGAGCAGTAGAACAGAAAAACAAAACTAGAAGCTTGTTCTTTGAAAGAATTAATAAGATTGATAAACCTCTGGCCAGAACAATCCAAAAGAAAAGAGGAAGGACCCAAATTAATAAAATTATGAATGAAAGGGGAGAGATCATGACCAACACCAAGGAAATACAGACAATTTTAAGAACATATCATGAGCAACTATGCCAACAAATTAGGCAACCTGGAAGAAATGGATACATTCCTTGAAACTTATAAACTACCAAGACTGAAACAAAAAGAAATAGAAAATCTGAAAGACCAATAACTAGCAAGGAAATGGAAGCAGTAACCAAAAACCTCTGAAAAAACAAGTCCAGGGCCAGATGGCTTCCCAGGGGAATTCTATGAAACAATTAAAGAAGAGTTAATACCTATTCTGAAGCTGTTTCAAAAAATGGAAATGGAAGGAAAACTCCCAAACTCATTCTGTGAGGCCAGCATCACCATGATCCCCAAACAGGCAAAGACCCCACCAAAAAGGAGAATTACAGACCAATATCCCTGATGAACATGGATGCCAAAATACTCACCAAGATCCTAGCCAATAGGATACAACAATACATGAAAAGGATTATTCACCACAACCAAGTGGGATTTATTCCTGGGATGCAAGGGTGGTTCAACATTTGCAAATCAATCAGCGGGATAGATCACATTGATAAAAGAAAAGACAAGAAGCATATGATACTCTCAGTTGATGCAGAAAAAGCATTTGACAAAATACAGCATACTTTCTTGATTAAAACTCTTCAAAGTGTAAAGATAGAGGGAACATACCTCAATATCATAAAAGCTGTATCTGAAAAGCTCACAACAAATATTATTCTCAATGGGGAAAAACTGAGAGCTTTTCCCTTAAGGTCAGGAACATGACAGAGATGCCCACTCTCACTACTATTGTTCAATATAGTACTAAAAGTCTTAGCCTCAGAGTAAGACAACAAAAAGAAATAAAATACATCCAGATCAGCAAGGAAGAAGTCAAACTCTCCCTATTTGCAGATGACATGTTACTTTATGTGGAAAACCCAAAAGACCACCAACAAATTGCTAGAACTCGTATAGCAATTCAGCAACATGGTAGGATACAAAATCAGTGCACAGAAATCAGTTGCATTTCTATACACTAACAATGCGACTGAGGAAGGAGAAATTAAGGAATTAATTCCCCATTTACAATTGCACCAAAAACCGTTAAGATGCCTAGGAATAAACCTAACCAAAGAGGTAAAGGATCTATACTCTAAAAACTACAGAACATTTATGAAAGAAATTGAAGAAGACACAAAGAGATGGAAAAACATTCTGTGCTCATGGATTGGAAGAATAAACATTGTTAAAATGTCTATGCTACCCAGAGCAATCTACACATTCAATGACATCCCTATCAAAATAACATTGAAATTTTTCACAGAGCTGGAACAAACAATCCTAAAATTTGTATGGAACCAGAAAAGACCCTGAATGACCAGAGGAATGTTGAAAAAGAAAAAAACCAAAGCTGGGAGCATCACAATGCCTGACTTCAAGCTATATTACAAAGCCGTAATCATCAAGACAGCATGGTACTGGCACAAAAACAGACACATAGATCAATGGGACAGAATAGAGAGTCCAGAAATGAACCTTCAGTAACAATGGGGCAGAAGAAAGAAATCAAGGAATCGATCCCATTTACAATTACACAAAAAACCATAAGATGCCTAGCAATAAACCTAATCAAAGAGGTAAAAGATCTGTACTCTGCAAACTACAGAACACTTATGAAAGAAATTGTGGAAGTCACAGAGAAATGGAAAAACATTCCATGTTCCTGGATCAGAAGAACAAATGTTGAAATGTTAATACACCCCAAAGCAATCTACACATTCAATGCAATCCATATCAAAATACCAACAGCATTTTTCATAAACTGGAACAAACAATTCTGAAATTTGTATGGAACCAGAAAAGATCCCAAATAGCCAAACTAATGTTGAAAAAGAAAACCAAAGCTGGAGGCGTCACAATTCCAGACTTCAAGCTCTATTACAAAGCTGCCATCATCAAGACAGTATGGTACTGGCACAAAAACAGAAACATAGATCAATGGAACAGAATAGAGAGCCCAGAAATGGACCCTGAACTCTATGGTCAACTAATCTTTGACAAAGCAGGAAAGATTATCCAATGGAAAAAAAGACAGTCTCTTCAATAAATAGTGCTGGGAAAATTGGACAGCCACATGCTGAAGAATGAAACTGGGCTATTCTCTTATACCATCCACAAAAATAAATTCAAAATGGATAAAGAACCTAAACGTGAGACAGGAATCCATCAAAATCTTAGAGGAGAACATAGGCAATAACCTCTTCAACCTTGGCCACAGCAACTTCTTGCAAGACATGACTCTAAAGGCAAGGGAAACAAAATAAAAAATGAATTATTGGGACTTCATCAAGATATGCAATGTATCACTGGCATTTTAACTTCATTCTGGGCTCTCTATTCTGTTCCATTGATCTATGTTTCTGTTTTTGTGCCAGTACCATACTGTCTTGATGATGGCAGCTTTGTAATAGAGCTTGAAGTCTGGAATTGTGATGCCTCCAGCTTTGGTTTTCTTTTTCAACATTAGTTTGGCTATTTGGGATCTTTTCTGGTTCCATGCACAGCTAAGGAAACAGTCAACAAAACTAAAAAGCAACCTATGGAATAGGAGAAGATATTTGCAAATGACACATCAGATAAAGGGCTGGTATCCAAGATCTATAAAGAGCTTATCAGACTCAACAACCAAAAAGCAAAAAATCCAATCAAGAAATAGGCAGAAGACTGAACAGACATTTCTTCAAAGATGAAACAATAAATGTTGGCGAGGATGTGGAGAAAGGGGAACCCTCTTACACTGTTGGTGGGAATGCAAGCTGGTATACCCACTCTGGAAAACAGTATGGAGGTCCCTCAAGAAGTTAAAAATAGAGCTACCCTATGACCCAGCATTTGCACTACTTGGTATTTACCTCAAAGATACAGATGTAGTGAAAAGAAGGGACACCTGTTCCCCAGTGTTCATAGCAACAATGTCCACAATAGCCAAACTGGAAGGAGCCAAGATGTCCTTCAACAGATGACTGGATAAAGGAGATGTGGTTCATATATACAATGGAATGTTACTCAGCCATCAGAAAGGATGAGTACGTACCATTTACATCAACATGATGGAAGTGAAGGGTATTATGGTAAGTGAAATAAGTCAATCAGAGAAAGACAATTATCATATGGTTTCACTCATATGTGGAATATAAGAAGTAGTGCAAAGAATCATAGAGGAAGGGAGGGAAAACTGAATGGGAAGAAATCAGAGAGGGAGACAGACCATGAGAGACTCTTGACTCTGGGAAAAATCTGAGGGTTGTGGAAGGGGAGGTGGGTGGGGGGATGGGGTAACTGGGTGATGGGCATTAAGGAGGGCATGTGATGTGATGAGCACTGGGTGTTATATGCAACTCATGAATCATTGAACACTACATCAGAAACTAATGATTTACTATATGTTGGCTAATTGAATTTAAATAAAAAAGAGAATTATATCAATATTCCACATTTGTATGTCCTTATCTGTGAATAATTGTCAAGTTAAAAAAAAGAATAGTAGTAACATTGCTGCTGGTAGTAAAAGCTTGTGTGCTTTAACAATCTATATTTAAAGCTCGTCTTATAAGACTATTTTATGAATGAAAGTAATTAGTATACAGTACTCTGTGTGAATTGAGTCAGTGTATTTTGTAGTGGTCAGGGACTCACAGAAATTATCAATAGGACATGACAGGTCACCTTTATTTTTATGTGGTGAACCTTGGATTTGGACCATCTTGACATATCTTAAAATGTGAATTCAACAACCGGTTGATACAAACTCTTTTAGGTGTGATTTGAATTAAGAAATATATTTATGACATTATCTATCTATCTATCTATCATCTATCATCTATCTATCATCTATCTATCCATGTAATCATTAGCATAGAAAGAACAGTTTCTCACTCTTCAATGAATATTATAGCAAGGACTGTATATTTACACATAAGAAAGAGTGCATATGTATGTAAAAAAGTACATAATACATAATGCTAATATAACAATATAACATTAATGTACAATTTCTAAACACATATGTTTTTCTTTTGAAATTTCATTGTTTTTAATTAATAAAGAAAAACATGGTTGTGTATTGAATACTTCAAATTTCAATTTTTTATTTCAATGTGACCTGAAGCCATTACCTTGAGTATTTTAAACCTTTCAATCTGAAGTGGATTATGGGAGACAACTGGGGCATCCAGACTCAAAGTTGTGGAGGGAGCTTTGCTGTGATCCTTCTGACAACACAGGTTATAACTCATAAAGGAAAGCACTTAACAAATAGAACTCCACAAACCACCTTTTGGCTTCAGTTGGATAACTGAAGTAAAATCTTTGTCTGGTACCACTGTAAATGTTCCAACAACATGCCCAAAATAAATCATTTAATTGAACATGACTTTTACTCTTTATGTTTTACTATATAATGATTCTTTTTAACAAACGGTAAGAGAAAATAATTGTTGGAGTGCTTCTTCCTTATCAACTCATCCTTCCTGGCAAGTTTTCTGTTCTCTGAAATAGATCTTTGGAAAATCAGAAAAAAGAATGCAATGTTTTTGTTAAAATGCCAGTGATACATTGCATAGTGCTGAGACCTGATGTAGAAAAATTAGCTGCTGCAAATTTTGCTCTAGGGAGACGTCAGTACTGTGCAAATACATAGAGGTGAACATTATAGCTTGTACTCAATATTACACCTTAACATATTATCTAATTTTTAAATATGGCAATTTTCTTGGCAGGGATGGCATGCAGGAGGGATGGCATGCAGGTCATCTGTCAGAATAAATGCTCACTTAACCTGAAAGACCCAGAACAATATTGCTTTAGGGGACTGTAGTGAGTCCAATAGGCCTTATATGATTATATCATTGGGCACTTGTAGGATTCAGGAATGTCTTGTATGTTAAAGAATATCTAGTCTTCTTCTTCAGCTACCAAAACTTTAACTTTCTGAGGAACCAGTTTATTTATGGTGGCAACATTAGTTGATTTTTTTAGGCTATTAATTTAAAGATAGAGTATTTCTTTTGACATTAGCCTTTGAATTGGGGTGGCCAGAAAGAGAAAATAGGATAGTAGCACCAAATAGTAGCCATGAATAACTGTTGGGCAAAGACTCTTATGTTGCCCTGGAAAAAAATGCAATCTGATTCTGAGAAATTTATCCTCTTATCTGCTTCTCTGAAAACAGTTTAGATTATTTATAAATCAAATTCTTCTTTAGTTAAAATGTGTCCTGAATTGCTGTATGAGTTCTAATAATTTGGGAGTGGAGTCTTTTGGGTTTTCCACATAAAGTATCATGTCGTCTGCGAAAAGAGAGAGTTTGACTTCTTCTTTGCCAATTTGAATAACTTTTATTTCTTTTTTTGTCTGATTGCTGTTGCTAGGACTTCTAGTACTATGTTGAATAATAGTGGCAAGAGTGGGCATCCTTGACGTGTTCCTGATCTTAAGGGAAAGACTCTCAGCTTTTCCCCATTGAGGATGATATTCGCTGTGGGTTTTTCATAGATGGATTTTATGAACTTGAGGAATGTTCCCTCTATCCCTATACTCTGAAGAGTTTTAATCAGGAAAGGATGTTGTATTTTGTCAAATGCTTTTTCAGCATCAATTGAGAGGACCATATGGTTCTTCTCCCTCCTCTTACTAATGTGTTCTATCACATTGATTGGCTTCCGAATGTTGAACCACCCTTGCATCCCGGGGATAAATCCCATTTGGTCGTGGTGGATGATCCTTTTAATGTATTGTTGGATCCTATTAGCTAGGATTTTGTTGAGGATTTTGGAATCCATATTCATCAGGGATATCTGTCTGAAATTCTCCTTTTTGATGGGGTCTTTGCCTGGTTTGGGAATTAAGGTAATGTTGGCCTCATAGAATGAGTTTGGAAGTTTTCCTTCTGTTTCTATTTTTTGAAACAGCTTCAATAGAATAGGTATTATTTCTTCTTTGAATGTTTGGTAGAATTCCCCAGGGAATCCATCAGGCTCTGGACTCTTGTTTTTTGGGAGGTTTTTGATCACTGCTTCAATCTCGTTACTGGTTATTGGCCTATTCAGGTTGTCAATTTCTTCCTGTTTCAGTCTTGGCACAGAATGGGAGAAGATATTTGCAAATGACACTACAGATAAAGGGCTGGTATCCAAGATCTATAAAGAACTTCTCAAACTCAACACCCAAAAAACAAATAATCGAGTCAAAAAATGGGCAGAAGATATGAAAAGACACTTCTCTGAGGAAGACATACAAATGGCTAACAGACACATGAAAAAATGTTCATCCTCATTAGCCATCAGGGAAATTCAAATCAAAACCACATTGAGATACCACCTTACACCAGTTAGAATGGCAAAAATGGACAGGGCAAGAAACAACAAATGTTGGAGAGGTTGTGGAGAAAGAGGATACAGCCACTTTGGAAAACAGCATGGGAGTTCCTCAAAAATTAAAAAAAAAAAAGCTACCCTATGACCCAGCAATTGCACTCCTGGGTATTTACCCCAAAGACACAGATGTAGTGAAAAGAAGGGCCATATGCACCCCAATGTTCATAGCAGCAATGTCTGCAATAGCCAAACTGTGGAAAGAGCCAAGATGCCCTTCAACAGATGAATGGATAAAGAAGATGTGGTCCATATATACAATGGAATATTACTCAGCCATCAGAAAGGATGAATACCCAACTTTTACATCAACATGGATGGGACTGGAGGAGATTATGCTAATTGAAATAAGTCAAGCAGAGAAAGTCAATTATCATATGGTTTCACTTATTTGTGGAACATAAGGAATAGATAGCATGGAGGACATTAGGAGAAGGAAGGGAAAAATGAAGGGGGAGAAATCATAGGGGGAGACGAACCATGAGAGACTATGGACTCTGAGAAACAAACAGGGTTTTAGAAGGTAGGGGGGAGGGGAGCTCTGAGAAACAAACAGGGTTTTAGAAGGTAGGGGGGAGGGGGGATTGGTTAGCCCAGTGATGGGTATTAAAGAGGGCACGTGCTGCGTGGAGCACTGGGTGTTATATGAAAACAATGGAACGTGGATCACCACATCAAAAACTAATGTTGTATGGTATGGTGACTAACATAACATAATAAAATTAAAAAAAATAAAATCTGCCTATGAATTAAAAAAATTTTTTTTGTAAAAAAAAAAATGTGTCCTAAATACAGTGTATTTCTAATCTTGTCGCAACATCATAAGCAATTCTGGGGATTGCAAAACTGAATATTCTTTTTTTTTTTTAAAGATTTTATGTATTTATTTGACAGAGAGAGACATTGCGAGAGAGGCAACACAAGCAGGGGCAGTGGGAGAGGGAAAAGCAGGCTTCCCGTGGAGTAGGGAGCCTGATGCGGGGCTCGATCCCAGGACCCTGGGATCATGACCTGAGCCGAAGGCAGGTGCTTAACGACTGAGCCACCCAGGTGCCCCACAAAACTGAATATTCTTAACAAAATAAATAAGCAGTGACAATGGAAAACTAACAAACAAAAACCTCAAGAGAATTTATTGAATAATAACTTGACTTGGAAACCTATATGAAGTACTCAGGTCCTGGAAGAATGAATAAAAAAATAAATTCCATTATTTCTGAGTACTTATGGTAAGCCAGTTCTGTTGTAAATCTTAAGATTACCAACACTTCAGATTTAAGTTTGAAAACAGCCTATAATTTAAATATATGGTACAGTGAAATTTAAATGTGAAATCATCCCCTCCAAACTATCACCATTCCTAGTTGAAATGAAAACAGCATATTCTTATGTTCTGATTCATCAAAGTCCAGTTTTCAGATATTTTGATGATTAAATCTGTCTGGTGAGAGGCCATCAATTTTATGGAGAGGGTTCTCTGTAGGGCTGCCTTGTCATATACTTCTGTAAATGGGAGTTTGGGAACTTTAAATGAAAGAGTGTATAAAGTTTTCTTTGCTGAGTGTTATTAACTGGGGGACTCTGGATTAATTTAGCAGCCAGGTCTGTTCTTTCAGCCATAAGCCATGCTGTCAGAGAAACTTAATTACACTTTAAGTGGGATGCAAATGAGTTGTGACACTACATCATTTCACATGAAAGGTTCATTACTTACATTAACTTGCACAATGCTTGCTCCTAAACCTAGACCTCATTACAATATTCCTGGGATTTTTTTTTAAACATAGCTAAATGCAACTAGGGTTTTAACTTTTAATAGCCTGTTTCTTTCTTAATATTTAAGACTACAAATGTTCACTTTATTAAATGATTATGAATTCAACTACTGGGTTCATGAATGTATTAAGACTGGCAGGAAAAAATGTTCCACCATGTTCTACTCAATATGTATATGTTCTGCTCAATAGCACATTCTTAGTACCAGTTTATTTTCTAAACTATAAATAATTTCTTCAGTATTACTATCCATGGCTTGAAACAGGAAATTTAATAAGCTTTAAAATCAGAAGTTTAAGGACTGTCATCCTAGGGCTTAATAGATTTTTTTCTGAGCATCAGTTGGGTGAGAAATATGTAAATGTAAACATATAATACGATTCATATTGATAGGTCACCACCTTGAGTGATAGGGTTAAATTAGTCATGACTATCTGACAAGGTGTCAGGAAAAGTACAAAAAATATATTTGGTCCCATTTTGAAGAAATAGTTAAGTGGTCCTGGAATTCTAAGAGGAGAGAGAGTTCACTTTAGATTTATCCCTCAATTCTCTGATGTGGTGATAAGAGAGTTTTAGGGAAAATTAGTTGTTTTTCTTAACATAATCAGCATAATCAGTCACCATAATCAATCAAGAGTGTCTGATACTTGTTCTCAAGGATATAGATAAAAGGAAAAACAACAGTGAACTTTCATTTGACACTTATTAAGCCCCTTATTTCTATTAGCTCATTTAATATACACACAAAAAAACCCTATGAGGCAGGTACTCTATCCCCATTTTACAAATGACAAAACTGAGAAAGACTGGTTAATCTTGCCCAAAGTTTCATGAGTATGAGAGCCAGGCTTCAAGCTTACTCAGTCTATTTTCAAAGCCCATGCTTTTCACCACTAAGGCATGCTGCCTAAGTTATACAAGGCATTTTTCTATTTATTAAATATAATAGAAATATTTTAAAAATAACTGAATGGTGAGATCGAAGAAAATCATAGTGGAGAACAGACCTTTATTCTGTAATTTGATGTAATGTATGTTTAGTGTTATCATGCTATCTCTGTTTATTCAAATAAGCTCCTAGAGATTAGAGTCAATTATTTATTGTATTATAATATACCAACCACTAGATGCTCTTTTAAGTCATAATCTGCCTTTTTTCCCCCAATGAGTAGCTCATGATATTTATTTTTTTTTTAAAGTTTTTTTTTTTTAAGATTTTATTTATTTATTTGAGAGAGAGAATGAGAGATAGAGAGCACGAGAGGGAAGAGGGTCAGAGGGAGAAGAAGGCTCCCTGCCGAGCAGGGAGCCCGATGTGGGACTCGATCCCGGGACTCCAGGATCATGACCTGAGCCGAAGGCAGTCGCTTAACCAACTGAGCCACCCAGGCGCCCCAGCTCATGATATTTATTAAAAATAGACTTTGATATCAAACTCTATAAGTTTGGAAAGGTGATATATATTCTCCAATTGCAAAATTAGAAAATAAGTTGAAATCATATAATGCACTGAGCTGCTCTACTACAATTTAATATACTGAAATTGTAGTTTATTAACTAGTACTTTGCTGTTTGAAAATATTATATTATTGTTTAAAAAAATCCAAATTTATCTCCTCATATCATAATATGAACATCTATCTTTTAAATTTTAGGAAATCTGCTCCTAAATTGAGGATAACATGTATGTAATGAAATTTATATTCCTTATTTTTCCAGTCATCAGTTCATTGCCACTCAGCTTCGAACTCATCCTTCACTGCCTGGTCTGCAATGATGGAGCTGGATCCTATAATCATTTCTCATTTTCAAAAAGGGTAGTGTTAAGCTAAGACAACAGAGGGCAATGGAGAGACATTGTAGGAGGAAAGAGTTTCTCCTCCTGTTTTAGTGTTTATTTGCTTCTACTGCATCTTATGATCTTTTCTTATTTTCAGCAAGCATAGTGTTAAGCTAAGACAATAGAGGGCAGTGTTGAGACAATGTAGGAGGAAAGTTTCTCTTCCTGTGTCTAGTGTTTTTTGTTTATCTTTTATATGCTTCCCTTGCATAGCTTCCATGCATGGAGGGAGGTGAGCACCCAGTTGCACTCCACCTTAGCTGTGCTCCCAGAAGACCCGGTTCCTTGGTGAACTTGCATTCCTGGCCCTAACTGGGTGACTGCCTCACTGCCAACAAAAATGCTATGCCCTCTGAAATATACATGAAAATGTATATGAAGTTGGTGAAGAATATTAACATATTAGAGATAACAGAAACCTTAAGAGTCATTTAGTCTAAACCTCCCTTTTTGTAGGAATCCAGAGAGGTTTATTCCAGGTGTTGTCACACCTTTTATGTAGCATGTAACACATTTATTTATTTATTTATTTATTTATTTATTATTTCATGTAACACTTTTAAATCTCCCTTTGCAGAGTTTATATTTAAAAAAATGACACCTTTATAATAATGTAAAGCAATCAGTTTGAATTGCAAAGGAACTTTTATTTATTTTGAAACTCTAAGTATTTATTAACTTTTAACAAATTCTCAAAGTATTTCATGGAATATAAGACTAAAAACTATACTTTTATTTTCTAAGCTAAAGCAAAGTTTAAAACCCTGATGAAGCAATAAGCCATGAAAGAATGTGATAAGGACCACAGAGTTGTGCAGAAAGAAGACTGGAGATCAATTTGGGACAATAAAGAGTGCTTTCATGAAGATAACACTCTTATAAGTAGGGCCTTGAAGGATGTGTAGGTTTGAGAATTGGACTTGAGGAGTGGGGAATAAGAGCATCTGGATAGCTTAAAACATGGCAAAAGCTCAGAGGCAGAAAAATGTTTCACGTACGGATGGAAAATGCCCTCCAGTTTTTTTTTTTTTTTTTTTTTTTTTTTTTTTTTTTTTTTTTACTGTGGCATAGGCTGGATATGGGGGAATAATGGGAAAACTTGGCAAAATAACTGAACTGACAGTTTGAATTCTTATAGATCATAGCATTCCAATACAAATCAAGAAAATGTAAGATGAGTTGAGTAAATGAGTTAATCATAATGTATATTCATATAAATTCAAATACATTAACAAATTACATGAGTTAAATAATAGAGCTTTAGAAGAATTTAGAAAAATTTTATAGGAATAACCAAATTCTTCATCTATGACTTCTGAAAAAAGAGCTTTAAAAAGAGCTAAGAAAGAGTTAAAACCATTTTGAATGTGACATTAATATAAGGATTTCTCACTGAATCATATGTGACAGATTTTGGTTTCATTTTTAGTAATCCTAAAATTATCTTCTTCATCATTGAATTGAATATTAAACATAATATCCAATATTGACTTATATTAAAACAACTTAAAGAGCTTTGTTTTCTGGATATTAGGGATTATATAAACAGAACAGCCTTTAGTTTTTAGAAACCTAGAAATACTAGATAAAACATAATCATTCATCTAAATGCTCTTAAGAAAATTTGGAAAATCTCAAGGGAGAGGAAATGACAAGTAAACAAAACCCCAGGGCAAAAGTTGATGTGGCTACCTAGGGAAGTGGGAGTGGGTTGGTTTCATCTCTGTCATCGAGAACTAAAATTTAATGGCTCTGTGGAGACAGAAAATGATGCTGTAGATCTATATGAGTTAGAGGGTTGAAAATGAAATAGAAAGTAAAATGAAAAACTATTGAAGAGTTGCAACACCAGTGAATAGGTCAAGAGTGAACTGGAAAAATATCTATCTACTGGAACAGAGAGCCAATTAAATAACTTACCTGTCTTAGTCTGAGCTGGGAGTTGGGGTAGCAGAATTTTTCTTGGAGAACTTATGAATAAGGGCCCACCTTCACATTCATTCAGAGCTCAACTTTACACTGTCTAGGTGGTTTATACATTTAATTTTTTAATTTTTTATTTAAATTTCAGTTAACATACAGTATAATATTAGTTTCAGGTGTACAATATAGTGATTCAACACTTAGATACATCTGGTGCTCATCACAAGTGCACTCCTTAATCCCCATCACCTATTTCACCCATCCCCCCACCCATCTGCCCTCTTGTAACCGTAAGTTTCTTCTCTACAGTTAAAAGTCTGTTTCTTGGTTTGCTTCTCTCTCTTTTTCCCCTATGCTTGTTCATTTTGTTTCTTAAATTTGACATATGAGTGAAATCATATGGTATTTGTCTTCTCCGACTTGTTTCACTTAGCATAATACTCTCTAGCTCCATCCATGTCATTGCAAATGGCAAGATTTCATTCTTTTTATTGGCTGAGTAATATTCCATTGTGTATATATACCACATCTTTATCCATTCACCAGTCGATGGACCCTTGGGCTGTTTTCATAATTTGGTTATTGTAGATAATGTTGCTATGAACATTGTGGTGTATGCATCCCCTTGAATTAGTAGTTTTACATCCTTTGTTTAATACCTAGTAGTGCAATTGCTAGATTGTAGGGTAGTTCCATTTTTAACTCTTTGAGGAAACTCCATACTGTTTTCCAGAGTGTCTGCACTAGTTTGCATTACCACCAACAGTGCATGAATGTTTCCCCCTGCTCTACATCCTCACCAGTATCTGTTGTTCCTTGTGTAGTTGATTTTAGCCATTCTGACAGGTGTGAACAGTTATCTCATTGTAGTTTTGATTTGCATTTCCTTGATGATGAGTGACGTTGAGCATCTTTTCATGTGTCTATTGGCCATCGGGATGTTTTCTTTGGGAAAATGTCTGTTCATGTCTTCTGTCCATTTTTTAATTGGATTGTGTGTTTTTAGGTGTTGTTTAAGTTCTATATATGCTTTGGATACTAACCCTTTATGAGATATGTCATTTGCAAATATCTTCTCCCATTCTGTAGGTTGCCTTTTAGTTTTGTTGATTGTTTTCTTTGTGGTGCAGAAGCTTTTTATTTTGATGAAATTCCAATAGTTTACTTTTGCTCTTGTTTCCTTTGCCTCAGGAGACCTATCTAGAAAGAAGCTGCTATGGCCAATGTCAAAGAGGTTATTGCTTTTGTTTTCCTCTACGATTTTTATGGTTTCAGGTCTCACATTTAGGTCCTTTATCCATTTTGAATTTATTTTTGTGTATGGTGTAAGAAAGTACCATTCTTCTGCATGTGACTGTCCAATTTTCCCAGCACCATTTATTGAAGAGACTTTTTCCGTTGGTTCTTTTTTCCTGATTTGAGGAAGATTAATTGACCATATAGTTGTGGGTTTATTTCTGGGTTTTCTATTCTGTTCCATTGTGTTTGTTTTTGTTCCAGTACCACACTGTTTTGATCACTACAGCTTTGTAACATGAAGTCTGGAATTGTGATGCCTCCATCTTTGCTTCTCTTTTTTCAAGGTTGTATCGGCTATTCACGTTCTTTTGTGTTCCATAAAAGTTTTAGGATTGTTTGTTCTAGCTCTGTGAAAAACGCTATTAGTATTTTGATAGAGATTACATTAAATGTGCAGATTGCTTTGGATAGTATAGACATTTTAACAATATTTGTTTTTCCAGGCCAGAGAGCATGGACTCTCTTTCCATTTCTTTGTGTCACCTTCAATTTCTTTCATCAGTGTTTTATAGTTTTCAGAGTCAGGTCTTTCACCTCTTTGGTTAGGTTTATTCCTAGGTATCTTATTGTTTTTGGTGTAATTGTAAATGAGATTGATTCCTTAATTTGCCTCTCTGCTGCTTCACTATTGGCATATAGAGATGCAACAGATTTCTGTATGTTGATTTTGTATCATGTGACTTTACTGAATTCATTCATCAGTTTCAGCAGTTTTTTGGGGGAGTTTTTTGGGTTTTCTTTATAGTGTATCATGTCATCTGCAAATAGTGAAAGTTTTACTTCTTCCTTACTAATTTGGATGCCTTTTACTTCTTTTTGTTGTCTGATTGCTGTGGTTAGGACTTCCAGGAGTATGTTGAATAAAAACGGTGAGAGTAGATATCCTTTCTTGGTCCTGACTGCAGGGGAAAGAATCTCAGGTTTTCCCTAATGAAGATGATGTTAGCTGTGGGTTTTTCAGAGATGGCCTTTATTATGTTGATGTATGTTCCCTCTAAACCTACTTTGTTGAGGGTTTTTTTTATTATGAGTGACTGTTGTCTTTTGTGAAGTGCTTTTTCTGTATCTATTGAAAGGGTCATGTGGCTCTTATCCTTCCTCTTGTTGATGTGATGTATCATGTTAATTGATTTGTGAATATTGAACCACCCTGGCAACCCAGGAATAAATTCCACTTGATCATAGTGAATGATTTTTTTAATGTGTTGGATTCAGTTGGCTAGTATTTTGTTGAGGATTTTTGCATCTGTCTTTATCAGAGGTATTGGACTGTAGTTCTCTCTTTCTCTTTTTTTTGTGGTGTCTTTATCTGTGTTTGGTATCAGAGTAATGCTGGCTTCATAGAATGAATTTGGAAGTTTTCCTTCCTGTTTTATTTTTTGGAATAGTTTGAGTCAATAGGTATTGACTTTTGTTAAAAAGTTTGGTAGAATTTGCCTATGAAGGCATCTTGTTCTGGACTTTTGTTTCCTGGAGTTTTCTGATTACTGATTCAATTTCTTTGCTGGTAGTCGGTCTGTTCAAATTTTCTGTTTCTTCCTGTTTCAGTTTTGGTAGGTTATATCTTTCTAGGAATTTATGCATTTCTTCTAGTTGTCCAATTTGTTGATATATCATTTTTCATAATATTCTCTTATAATTGTTTTTCTGTGATGGTTGTGGTTATTTCTCTTCTCTTATCTGTGGTTTCATTTATTTGGGACCTTTCTCTTTTTTTCTTGATAAGTCTGGCTAGAGGTTTATCAATGTTTCTAATTTTTTCAAAGAACAAGCTCCTGGTTTTACTGATTTGTTCTATTGTGTTTTTAGTTTCCATATCATTTATTTCTGTTCTAATCTTTAATATTTCCTTCCTTCTGCTGTTTTTGGGTTTTGTTTTGTTTGTTGTTCTTTGTCTAGGTCTTTTAGGTGTAAGGTTAAGTTGTTTGAGATTTTTCTTGCTTCTTGAGGTAGGTCTGTTTTGCTTGCTATAAACTTCCCTCTTAGAATGCTTTTGCTGTGCCCCATAGATTTTGAACTGTTGTGTTTTTATTTTCATTTGTTTCCATATACTTTTTAAATTTTTTCCTAGATTTCCTGGTTTATTTCATAGCATGTTATTTAACCTCTATGTATCTATAGTCTTTCCAGATTTTTTTTTTGTGTTTAACTAATAGTTTCATGTAGCATTGTGGTTGGAAATGGTACATGGTGTTATTTCAGTCTTTTTGTATTTGTTGGGTCCTGTTTTGTGGGCTAATATGTGATCTATTCTGGAGAATGTTCCATGTGCACTTGGAGAGAATGTGTATTCAGCCATTGTTTCCTTGTTGATTTTCTGTTTAGATGATCTATCCATTGATGTAAGTGGGATGTTACAGTCTCCTATTACCATGTTATCATCAATTAGTTCCTTCATTTTTGTTATTAAATTTTTATATGTAAACAGTATATAATATATTTTTGGGTGCTCCCATGTTGGATGCATAAATATTTACAATTGTGTCTTCTTGTTGAATTGTCTTCTTTATGATTATATAATGTCCTTGTTTGCCTCTTTTTACAATTTATTTTAAAGTCTAATTTGTCCAGTGTAAGTATTGATACTCCAGCTTTCTGTTGACATCCATTTGTATGACAAATGTTTTTCCATCCCCTCACTTTCAGTTTGCAGGTCTAAATGGTCTAAAATGATCTTTAGATCTTTAGGTCTAAATGAGTCTCTTGTAGGCAGCATATAGATAGGTTTTTTTTTTTTATTCATTCTGACATTGTATGTCTTTTAATTGGAATGTTTAGTCTATTAACATTCAATGTAGTTATTGATAGATATGTATTTATTGCCATTTTATTACTTGTTGTTTCTGGAGATTCTCTCTGATTCTTTCTTGTGTCTTTGTCACTTTTGGTTTCACTTTCACACTCAAAGAATCCCCTTTAATATTTTCACAGGGCTGGATTAGTGGTCATGAATTCCTTCAGTTTTTGTTTGGGAAACAGACAAGCTGTTGTTCCAAATAATACAAACTGTTATTCTGAATGAACAGACAAATTGCTGTTCTGAAACAAACTGTTATTCTGAATGATAGCCTTGCTGGATAGAGTATTCTTGGCTGCAGATTTTTTGCATTCAGCCCTTTAAGTATATCATGCCACTTGCTTCTGAATTGTCAAATTTCTGTTGAGAAATCTCCAGCTAGCCTTATGGATTTTCCCTTGTAAGCTAAGTACTTTTGTCTTTTTGCTTTTAAGGTTTTTTCTTTATCACTATATTTTGCAAATTTAATTACAATATATCTTGGTGTTGGCCTGCTTTTGTTGATTTTGATGGGAGTTCTCTGTGCCTCCTATATCTGGATGTCTGTTTCCTTCCCTCAATTAGGGAAGTTTTCTGCTATTATTTCTTGAAATAAATTTTCTGCCATTTTATCGCTCTTCTTCTGGGACTCCTATAATACAAATGTTATTACATTTGATAGAGTCACTGTTTCCCTAAGTCTATTCTCGTGTTGTATATTTCTTCTTTCTCTCTTTTGTTCAGCTTCATTATTTTTCATTACTTTGTCTTCTAGATCACCAATTCATTTCTCCACTTCTTCCAACCTGATGTCATTGTATCACTCCTGTTTCCAGGCTCATTTATTGTATTCTTCTTCTCTGATTGATTCTTTTTGAACTCTTTTATCTCTGTGGTAAGGGTCTCACATGTCTTCTATTCTTTTCCCAAGCCCAGTGAGTATCCATATGATTCTTGCTTAAATTCTTCATCAGTCATGTTATTTATACCTGTTTTGCTTGGATATCTGGCCATGGCCTTATCTCATTCTTTCATTTCGGATAAATTCCTCCATCTTGGCATTTTACCTAAGTCTCTGTCTTCTATGTATTCAAAAAGCCAATTATGTCTCCTGCTCCTGAAAGTACTGGCCTTATGAAGAAGAAGTCATGCAGTGCTCAGGGCCTAGCTCTTCAGGGAGTGTCTCTGGTGTGTGCTGAGTGTGCTCTGCTATTGTGTTTTGGCTGCTCTATCCTTCAGGTAAGTCATCTGTAAAGGCTGTCTTTGCTGCGCAGTGTTTGGTCCCTGGCCTGAATGTTGTGAGTTTTAACTAGGTGTGGTCTGGTCTGCTTGTGAAATGAGACCTGACAGCACTTCCACAAGAACTGAGGAGGGCTCGTAGAACTCTCTGGTCTGGAGATGTGTTGTGGGCAGGGGTCTGTGCTGGTCTTCTGGGGGAAGGGCCTACTGTGCTGGTACTGAGGCAACCTTGACAGAAAAGCAGTCCCCCTAGAGTGCAGGGGAGTGGGGCTTGGTGTAAACAAGTAAGGCAGCCAGTATAGGTACTGTATTGCTTCCTGCAGGTGGCTCTGTGTTTATGCTGAAGGGCAAGAAAGGAAAATGACACCAGCCAGCAACTCTGTTTTCAGACAGGTGTCTCTGTGAATGCTGCTTGTTAGAGAAGTGCTTAGAGAAGTGCTTTTAATCTACCCCTGTATGCCCCATGTTCTCTTCAGATCACTATTTCCATGCTGTCTGCCCCCAGGTTGTTTGCCTGCTTTCTTTCCAGGAGCAGCACTGTTCCCTCTGGGCTTTATCCCAGTGAAATCTGCTGACTTTTAAAACTCTCAGCTTTAAGCCTGGCTGGTTGCAAGAACTCACAAAATTCAACCTTTCTTGTTTCCCAGGCCAATGGCTTGGGGGAAACATTTTCCTTGTGTGTTCCCCTGTGTGCTCTTCTCTCTCTCTCTCTCTTGCCCTTCTCTCCCACCATGGCTCCCTCCCCTCTGCAGCAGCCAGGATCCCTTTCTTCCTTAAACCATCTCTCCATACTTCCTACCTTGTTTGATGTGGCCTCTTCTCTCCCTTTTGTTGTGGAGTTTGTTCTGTCAGTCTTCAGGTCAATTTCTGGGGTATTTAGGATGATTTGATAGTTACCTAGTTGTGTTCATGGGCAAGACAAGCCTAGTGTCCTCCTACTCTGCTGCCATATTCCAACGGGTTTCCCAGTGGTTTATACATTTAGAAATTAACCCAAAACAAAATTTTAACTGTAGTATATCTGGGAACACAGGGATGAAGAACCACAAATAATCCTAGAGACCAGCCTTCATAGAATTTAGAGCATTTTAGTGGTGTATAGTAGTGTGTGGTGTGGGGTGAGAAGGAACAAGAAAATAAATATAAAGCTCAGAGTTGGCTTGGTGTTTAGGGATTGGCTGAATGGATACACTGTATTTCTGATCAAACAGAACATTTATAGGGATGTGAAAGTTATATGAATTTTGTTTTGCTGATGTGTAACCTGGGTAGGAGTGGCTCCATCTCAGAGTTATTTTTGAAATATTTTGGAAAGTTATCTTTGGAAGTTTTTCAACAGGTAGTAGATGTTTATTATACCTATATCTTTCAGCATGGCTAAAAGATTTCATAATAAAACAACTATGACAGCTTCTCAATATCAAAATAAAAAATTAGCATACTGGCATGCTCAAAACATATTTCCCCAATATTCCTTATGGGTGTGATTTTTAAATCTATGTAAATCAAAAGATTAATATTAAAAATAAACATAAAAATTATAAAAATATAGATAAAATCTTGACACTTTAGTAATATCATAGATTAATATCCCATGGAAATTACAATATTTCAAAAACAAAAACAAAGATCTTTGGAGTTATAAGGATTTTTGGAGTTAATGTCCCTTAGCTTTCTCACTTTATTTATTGACAGATGATAAAGCCCTAGATGCACAAAGATTAAGTAATTTACTCAAACCACTCAGGAAAATAGAATCCAATTCTTTTGCTCCCTAATCTAAGGTTGAGATATCAATACTTTAGACTTCCTTCTTGCTAGATTATATGTTTTAAAATAAAAAGCAACCTGAAACTATACTGATTGTTATCTTTAATAACACATTCTTCCTTTAAATTTTCCACCATTTCATGCATATACAGTTCTAAATTTTAGTATGTAACAAAATTACAGAGGGCAATCAATATTTGGAAAGTGCACTAGAGTGGCAGTCTTTAGTCTTTCAGAATTTTAATTTTGTACATCTACCGAACACAGATAACAATGGCTCATTAACCATGAAATCGGGGCAATTTGTCAAAAAGATATCAGTGTTGCAAGGCACCATTTGACTCAGCATTCTAGTACTCCCCACCAGCTCCCTACCTGAAAACGAAATAATAATCTGCCACTCTAGCAGTGACCCGAAGTATGGGTCTTTCTCTCCATTGGAGAAGAACATTAGGAGGAAATGTTCTTAAATGTTTCGTTCTTATTTCAGAACCTCAGCAAAACCACTTGTCTGATAGTTTTCTGATTGATTACCGTAAAACCGACAATCTCACCCCCCTGGAGGGTGAGGGTAATGCATGCTAGGATTTCAGGCCTGAAAAGTGGCACGTACATAATCATCACAGTCCCACTCTCAGCCTTTAATCTGCTTCCTGCATCCTTCAATGTTCGGGAATTCTATTTTAAAGTAATTTTCTCTTTTAGTGAGAGGATCTGGCTCTGCACACAGTGGCGTTTTCTCAAACAAAGTTTCATTTAAAAAGCACAATTTTGGGGAGATATAAGTAGGATTTTCCTAAGCTTTTTGTTGCTTTGAGACAAGGCTACTAAAAGTCTGCCTAAAAGCTGTTTTGGCATGCAATAAGGCAAACCTCCATTTTGTGGTATAGCATTAACAAAGTATGTATCTCTAGAGCAGAGGATGTTGTTGGCTTTGTTTTTTAAAATGATGGCTCAAATGTTTACAGCCTCGTACAGGCACTAAGATAAAAAATCAGTGCAATTGGAGAAAAAAAACCACAATGGTTTAAAACAGTTTGGAAGAAAAGAAAGTATCCCAATAAATCACTTGTCATTGTGGATAATAGAACACTGAATCATCTTCTATCAGCTAGAATAAAGGTTAAAACACTGTGCTTGCTCTCTAAAATCTATGATCTTGCTGGCAAATTCCATCATTATTGCCTTTGGTAATGGAAACACTTCTCTTTCCTGTAATTGTTTATAATTCCTGAAAACTCTTAAGGATTGTCATCTGCTTTAATAAGTAATAACTCCTCTGCTGAATGTGTTGAGAGATAGCAATAATAGGAAGAGAGAAGGAAATTTCTTTTCCCAGCAAGAATAAAATGCTGACAGAATGTTTCTCAAATTATTTAAAGCATTTTGCATTAAAAAAAGGAGTTTCAAAAAGAAAGATTGTCTTGCTCTGAAAGATGATAGGATTAAAATGCAAGGGTATAGCATTGAAAACTTAATTTGAAAACCTTGAGGTATTCCATTTAAGACCATGATCAGCAGCAATTTATCACTCAGTCCAACCATTACTCCTCCTGAAGTTCACCACTTGACTGATCACCTGTTAATCTCTTTTGCATCACTCTCATCCTCTTTTTGAAAACTTTTGAAGATTTTATTTAAATAAAAATTGTGCATGCACATTATTTAAGGAATTGAAATATGCTGCCAGGTTTACTATAAAAAACAATATTCTCCAGACATGCTTCCCACCATTCTCTCCACCCCAGAGGAACCCCTTAGTTGATTATTTAACCTTTTGTGTATTTATATTATTGTTTGTTAGATAGTTAGGGATTGCATGATTATAACCATGTAAGTGCTCTTCAAAGAGTTAAGTTAGGTAGTAAACTATGTTTACATTAATTTTCCTATGTAATTTATGGTTTTCCTAGAAAATATGGTTGTCTTATTTATTGATTTTGTTCTTCTATATACCTTTCATTAATGAAACCTCAAATTCTCTGCAGTTGTCTAAGTCACCTTCCTAGATGTTCAGTTGTATCAGGCTTTCTAACAAATTAATTTTTTTGGAGTCATCTCTCCCAGAGCTTGTTCCAGTCTGGGCTGTTTCCCCTCCATATCTGGGGCACAGTTGACGTTCTGGGATTTGTCATTATGCTGGGGATCCCTTCACCTTCTCTCCTTGGTTTGATCTCCTAGTTTTTCTATTCTAGGTCTTCCTCATGGTTGGTTTGCTCTCACTTGGTAGAGTATGTCCTCTAATAGCTTCACAGAAAACATAGTTTGTAACTTTACATGTATAGATATGTTTTTATCCTACCCTGAAATATCAATTATGTCTTTCAAATTTTATCAAGGTAAAATTCATATATAGTATTGCACAAGTCCTAAATATACAGTTTGATGACTTTTATATATATATGTACCTGTACACACCCAAATGAAGATATAGAACACTTCCCTTAGTCAAAAAGGTTTCTTAGTGCCCCATGTTAGTCAGTACCCACTCTTCAGGAGTTACCATTATTCTGACTACTGTAACATGGATTAATTTTGCCTTCTTGAATGTCATAAAAATGGAATCATATAGTATGTACATTTTGCGTTTATGTTTTTTCTCTCCATGTTTTTGAGATTCATCCATATAATTGTGTTTAACCATAATTTTTCATTTTTTAGCTACTTAATATTACATTGTATGGTTAGGTCACAAAATATTATATTTTCTTTTGGAAGCTTTTTAAAATGATACTTTATGTTTAACATTTAGGTCTATGATCTACTTAAAATTAATTTTTTGAATATGATGCAAGGGATGGACTAAGGTTCCCTTTTTTTCCATATGGATACCCAATTGTTAGCATCCTTTATTGAGAAAAACATTGTGTTCTTCACTAAATTGCAGTGAACCTTTGAGTAAATCAGATGACTATATACATATGGGTGTCTTTCTGAACTCTGTTCTGTTCTATCAATCTATTTACCTATCCTTGAACCATTAACATAAGCTTGATTGTTGCAGTTGTATCACATAAGTTTTGATATCTAAAAGTATAAATCCTCCAGCTTAATTCTTCAAGGTCATCTTGGCTCTTCAAGGTTCTCTCTGAATCTTCACATAAATTTTAAAATCAACTTGTCAATGTCCACCAAAAAAAAGTCCCCAAAACAAAAAAACAAAAATAAAATATAAAAAGCTAGGGATTATAACCAGGATTGAATCAAATCTATAGGTCATTTTGGGCAAGATTTGATATTTTAGCAATATTGATTCTTCTAATCCAGAAACATGTTATTCCACTTATTTAGATGTTTTTTACTTTCTCTCATCAGCGTTTATACTTTCCAATATAAAGATTTTGTACAAATTCTGTTGGCTCTGTATAAATTTGTTGGATTTACTCCTAGGTATTTTATATTTTTTGATTCTTTTGGAAATGATATTTAAAAGAATTTCATTTGCCAATTGTTTGTTGCTAGTAAATAAAATCCAATTCATCTTTGTATGTTGAACTGATATTCAGTGAACTTGCTCAGTGTACTTATTAATTGAAACAGTTTGTAGATTATTTTGGATTTTATACATATATGAAAATATCACTGCAAATAATGACAGTTTTACTTCTTTCATTCTAATATTTATATCTTTTATGTGTTTTCCTAACCTTGTAATAGTAGTTTGGATCTCTTCAACAGTGATGAATAGAGTGGTGATAGTGGGCATTCCTCTTGCTCTGCTCTTTCTTAGGGGGATGTGTTCAATATTCACCATTAATTATAATATTATCTGTAATTTTTTCTTTGGTGCCCTTTATTGGATTGAGAAATTTCTTTTGTATTGCTAGTTTTCTGAGAGTTTTTATCATGAATGAATGTTGAATTTTATCAGTTACATTTTCTTAGTCTATTGATATATCGTTTTTCTTTATTTTGTTGATGTGGTAATTTACATTGATTGTGTTTCAAATGTTAAATCAATTCTGCATTCTGGGAATAAACCCTACTTGCTGTTGATATCTTATCCTGTTAATATATTGCTGGATTTGATTTGCTAATATTTCATTTAGGCCTTTTTAATCTATGAAAAATATTGGCCTGTAATTTTCATTTATTGTTGTATTTTTGTTAGATTTTGGTATCAAGGTTACACTAGCTTGACACTTGAATAACAGTTTAGTTGGTTATGGAATATTAAGTTGGAAATAATTTCCTTCCAATGTTTTCTAATGTCCAATGTGCTCTTGGAAGAATTATATCATTATAATTTATATTGTAGCCTATAGGATCTTCATATGTTTCTGATATTCTATAATTTAATTATACTGTACTTTGCTCTGTCTCCATTTTCATCACTGTGCTGGGAAGTAAGGTGTATTTTTAATTTTCCAACTCAGATCCTTCAGTTGTGGGATATTTTCATAAATTATTTCATCAGTAGTTTAGTAGGCTGCATAATACTCTCCAACACCACCCCCTTCCTGTCAAGATGTCCATATCCTAATACTTAGAACCTGTGAATCTCACCTTATATGCCAAAAAAGACTTGCAGATGTGGTCAAGTTAATTATCTTGATATAGGAAGACTACTATGGATTATTTGGCTGGGCCTGATATAATAGTTCTTATAAGAGGTATGCAGAAGGAGTTAGAGTCATAGAGAAGGCCATGTGATGACAGAAGCATAGATATGCACTTTGAGGATGGAGGAAGGGAACCGCATGAGAAAGAATATAAGTCGTTGCTACAGGCTGGGAAAAGCATGGAAATGACTACTTCCTAGGGCCTCCAGAAGTAACCAGCCTGCCAACACCTTGACATTAGCCCAGTGAAACTGATTTTAATCTTCTGCTCTCTAGTAGTGTAAAAGAATAAATTTGTGTTTTTTTTTTAAGCCATCAAGTTTGTGGTACTTTGTTTCAGCAGCCATTGGAAACAAACACAGATGATTTTCTTCTCTTTCTTTTCTCTGTTCTCTGTTTGTTTAACTCCTGTTTTCTTATAGCTTCTTGACCACACTGGAAATTTTCTTAACTTTTTTTAGTCTCTTTATCTTTTTGCCCAACTTTCTAGAATATTTCCTAACTTTCTTTTCACACTTATATTTTTGATTTTTCATTTCCACTATCAAAGTTCTAATTTTCTAGGAAATTGCTTCTCTTTTTGTTTTCAGAATGTTCTTTTTTAAAATGGTATTCTGTTGGAGGGGAGAAGTTAAGATGGTGGAGGAGTAGGGGGAAACTGAGCTTGTCTAGTCCCTTGAACACAGCTAGTTATCAAATAATTCTGAATACCCAAGAAATCAGAGTTCTGAGAGAACAAAATCTGCAAGTCTATAAGTAGAAAAGTGACCACCTTTTGGAAGACAGGAGGTGCATAAGTTCACTTGGGGGAGGCATAACTGGACACTGCAGTGGGGAGGGAGCCTGCTTATGGAGGCTACCACAAGGTACTAGAAGTGGTGGAGCACAAAATCTGAACTTTTGGAAGTTTGCTACTCTCTGGGACCTGCCTGGCTTAAAGGTGTTCAGGTGGCAAAGAGGGGTGGAATCCCAGGAGTGACAGGTGGTCTGAGGATCCCCTCGGCAGCAGGAAGAACAGGTGGCACCAAGCTGCTACACTGTTCCCAGGTATAAGAACTGGGAAGCCAGATGAGGGCAGCAGGTCTTAGTGCTGGCTTTCTGCTATAAACTGCAAACTGCCTCATGGTGGTACGATCACTTCCCTGGGCCTGGCCAGCAAGCATGGTGAGACCATCCCCCAGAGGAACAGGGCAGGTACATGGCACAGGAAACCCTGAAAATTGGAATTTTGAAACCTAGTTGTGCCTGACATAAAAAGGGGCAAGAGGTTTTTTTGAACAAATTATAGCTGAGAAATTTCCTAATCTGGGGTAGGAAATAGGCATTCAAGCCCAGCAGGCACAGAGAACTCCCTTAAAAATCATCAAAAACAGATCAATATCATGACATATTATAGAGAAACTTGCAAAATACAAAGACAAAGAGAGCATTCTGAAAGCAGCTTGGGAGAAAAGGTCCTTAATCTACAAGGGTAGACACATAAGGGTGGCAGGAAATCTGTCCACAGAAACCTGGCAGGCCAGAAAAGCATGGCCTGATATATTCAACATACTAAATGGGAAAAATATGCAGCCAAGAATACTTTATCCAGCAAAGCTGTCTTTCATAATAGAAGGAGAGATAAAGAGTTATCAAGACAAACAAAATTAAAGGAGTTTGTGAACACTAAGTTAGCTCTGCAAGAAATATTAAAGGGGACACTTTGAGTGAAAGAGAGACCAAAAGTATCAAAGACTAGAAAGGAACAGAGACAATCTACAGAGACAGTGACTTTACAGGTAATACAATGGCACTAAATTTGGTATCTTTCAATAATTACTTTGAATGTAAATGGACTAAATGCTCCAATCAAAAGATATAGGCTGTCAGAGTGGATACCACTCTGTCCATTTATCATGATAATGGACATCAAAAGAAAGCCCAAGTAGCCATACTTAAATCAGATAAACTAGATTTTAAACCAAAGGCTGTAATAAGAGTTGAAGAAGGACATTATAACATAATAAAGGAGACTATCTAACAATAGTAAATATTTATGCCCCTAACTTGGGAACAGCCAAATATATAAATCAATTAATAACAAATTTAAAGAGACTCCTAGATAATAATACAGTAATAGTAGGGGACTTTAACACCCCACTCACAACAATGGAAAGATCATCTAAGCAAGATCAAGAAGGAAACAAGGGCTTTGAATAACACACTGGACCAGATGGACTTAACAGATACATTCAGAACATTTCATCCTAAAGCAGCAGAACACACATTCTTCTTGAGTGCACATGGAACATTCTCCAAAATAGATCACATACTGGGTCACAAATCAGGACTCAACCAGTACAAAAAGATTGAAATCATACCAGGCATATTTTTTGACCACAATGATATGAAACTTGAAGTCAACCACAAGAAAAAATTTGGAAGGAATACAAATATATGGAGGTTAAAGAACAGCTTACGAAAGAATGAATAGGTCATCCAGGAAATTAAAATAAGAATTTAAAAATGAAGGAAAGCACATGAAAACAGGACAGTTCAAAACCTTTGGGATGAAACAAAGGCAGTCCTAAGAGGGAAGTACATAGCTTACCTCAAGAAGCAAGAAAAGTCTCAAATACACAACCTAACCTTACACCTAAAGGAGCTGGAAAAAGAACAGAAAACAAAGCCTAAATCCAGCAGGAGAAGGGAAATAATAAAGATTAGAGCAGAAATCAATAATATAGAAATAAAAAAAAAGTAGAACAGATTAATGAAATTAGGATCTGATTTTTTGAAAGAATAAACAACATTGATAATCCCCTAGCCAGACTTATCAAAAAGAGAAAGAACCCAAATAAATAAAATCGTGAATGAAAGAGGGGAAATCATAACTAACACTGAAGAAACACAAACAATTATAAGGGGATATTATGAGCAAGTATATGCCAACAAATTAGGCAATCTGGAAGAAATGGATATATTCTCTGGGCTAACCCATCCCCCCACCCCTCTCCCCTCTAAAACCCTCAGATTGTTTCTCAGAGTCCATAGTCTCTCGTGGTTCATCTCTCCCTCCAATTTCCCCCCCTTCATTTTTCCCTTCCTTCTCCTAAAGTCCTTCATACAATTCCTTATGTTCCACAAATAAGTGAAACCATATGAAAATTGACTTTTTCTGCTTGACTTATTTTACCTAACATAATCTCCTCTAGTCTCATCCATGTTGATGTAAAAATTGGGTATTCATCCTTTCTGATGGCTGAGTAATATTCCATTGTATATATGGACCACATCTTTATCCACTCATCTGTTGAAGGGCATCTTGGCTCTTTCCACAGTTTGGCTATTGCAGACATTGCTGCTATGAACACTGGGGTGCATATGGTCCTTCTTTTCACTACATCTGGCACGTAATGCATGGAGCACTGGGTGTTATACGAAAACAATGAATCATGGATCATTATATCAAAAACTAATGATGTATTGTATGGTGACTAACATAACATAATTAAAAAAAAAGAAATGGATATATTCTTAGAAACATATAAACTACCAAAACTGAAACAGGAAGAAATAGAAAATCTGAACAAATCCATAACCAGGAAAGAAATTGAATCAGTAATCAAAAACCTCCCACAAACAAGAGTCCAGGGCCAGATGGCTTCCCAGGGGGAATTCTACCAAACCTTTAAAGAAGAATTAATACCTGTTCTTCTGAACCTGTTCCAAAAACTAGAAATGGAAGGAAAACTTCCAAACTCATTCTGCGAGGCCAGCATTACCTTAATCCCAAAACCAGACAAAGACCCCACCTAAAAGGAGAATGACAGACCAATATCCCTGATGAACATGGATGCAAAAATTCTCACGAAGATACTAGCTAATAGGATCAAACAGTACATTAAAAGGATTATTCACCACAACCAAGTGGGATTTATTCCTGAGCTGCAAAGGTGGTTCAATATCTGCAAATCAATCAGTATGATACACCACATTAATAAAAGAAAGAACAAGAACCATACGATCCCCTCAATAGATGCATAAAAAGCATTTGACAAAGTACAGCATCCTTTCTTAATAAAACTCTCTGCTGTGTAGGGATAGAAGGAACATACCTCAATACTATAAAAGCCATATACGAAAAACCCACAGTGAATATCATCCTCAGTGGGGAAAAACTGAGAGCTCTTCCCTAAGGTCAGGAACATGACAGGGCTGTCCACTTTCACCACTTTTGTTCAACATAGTACTGGAAGTTGTAGCCTCAGCAATCAGACAACAAAAAGAAATAAGCATCCAGATCAGCAAGGAAGAAGTAAAACTTTCACTCTTCGCAGATGACATGATACTCTATGTAGAAAGCCCAAAAGACTCCACCAAAAAATCTCTAGAACTGATACAGGAATTCAGCAAGGTTGCAGGATATAAAACCACACACAGAAATCGGTTACATTTCTATACAGTAACAATGGGGCAGAAGAAAGAAATCAAGGAATTGATCCCATTTACAATTGCACAAAAAACCATAAGATGCCTAGGAATAAACCTAATTTAAGAGGTAAAAGATCTCTACTCTGCAAACTACAGAACACTTATGAAAGAAATTGAGGAAGACACAAAGAAATGGAAAAACGTTCCATGTTCCTGAATCAGAAGAACAAATGTTGAAATGTCAATACTCCCCAAAGCAATCTACACATTCAATGCAATCCTTATCAAAATACCAACAGCATTTTTCATAGAGCTGGAACAAACAATTCTGAAATTTGTATGGAACCAGAAAAGACCCCAAATAGTGAAACTAATGTTGAAAAAGAAAACCAAAGCTGGAGGCATCACAATTCTGGACTTTAAGCTATATTACAAAACTGTTATTATCAAGACAGTATGGTACTGGCACAAAAACAGACATATAGATCAATGGAAAAGAATAGAGAATCCAGAAATGGACCTTCAACTCTATGGTCAACTAATCCTCGACAAAGCAGGAAAGAATATCTATTGCAATAAAGAGTCTCTTCAACAAATGGTGCTGGGAAAATCGAACAGCCACATGCAGAAGAATGAAACTGGATCACTTTCTTATACCATACACAAAAGTAAATTCAAAATAGATGAAAGACCTAAACGTGAGACCTGAAACCATCAAAATCCTAAAGGAGTACACAGGCAGCAACCTTATTGACTTTGGCTGCAGAAATTTCTTACTAGCCATGTCTCCAGGGGCAAGGGGAATAAAAGCAAAAATGAGCTGTTGGGATTTCATCAAGATAAAAAGTTTCTGCACAGCAGAGAAAGCAATCAATAAAACTAAAAGGCAACCTATGGAATGGGAGAAGATATTTGCAAATGACATATCTGATAAAGGGCTAATATCCAAAATCTATAAAGAACTTACCAAAGTCAACACCTAAAAACCAAAAAATCCAGTCAAAGAATGGGCAGAAGACATGAAGAGACATTTCTTTGGGGAAGACATACAAATGGCTAACAGGCACATGAAAAAATGTTCAACATCACTCATCATCAGGGAAATACAAATCAAAACCACAATGAGATACCACCTCACAGTGATCAGAATGGCTTAAAATAACAACTCAGGGAACAACAGATGTTAGTGAGGATGCAGAGAAAGGTGGACTCTCTTACACTGTTCGTGGGAATGCAAACTTGTGCAGCCACTCTGGAAAACAGTATGGAGGTTCCTCAAAAAGTTAAAAATAGAGGTGTCCTAGACCCAGCAATTGCACTACTAGGTATTTATCCTAAGGATACAAAAATAGTGATTTGAAGGGGCATATGTACTCCGATGTTTATAGAATCAATGTCCACAATAGCCAAAATATGGAAGGAGACCAGATGTCCATCTATTGATAAATGAATAAAGAAGATGTGCTATAGATATACAATGGATATACTCAGCCATCAAAAAGAATGAAATCTTGCTATTTGCAAAGACATGGATGGAACTAGAATGTATTATGCTAATGAAATTAGAGAAAGACAGTTGGAGAAAGACAAATACCATATGACTCCACTCATATGTGGAATTTAAGAAACAAAACTGATGAACATAGGGGAAGGGAAGGAAAAAATAGAATAAGGTGAAAATGGAGAGGGAGGCAAACCATAAAAGACTCTTAACTATAGTGAACAAACTAAGGGTTGCTGGAGGGTAGTTGGGTGGTGGGGGGTAGCGTAATTGTGTGATGGGCATTAAGGAGGGCACTTGATGTAATAAGCATTGGGTGATATATGCAACTGATGCAGCACTAAATTCTACCTCTGAAAACAATAATATACTATATGTTAACTAACTTGCATATAAATAATATATAAAAATAGTGAAAAAATAGTATTCTGTTCTTATTAATGGTGGCAGTATTTTAGTTATTTTCTACCTAAGGGTATTAATAGCAATGTTTTTGGAGTTTTTTTCCCCCCTGGAAAATCAGTCCCCTCCAACTTTTATTTAACTGTTTTGATTGTTGTATTTCATAGTAGAAATTCTCTTTTGTTGTTTGGTAATACTTGGTTGTCTGCTTATTCTTAGAAGAGTTGACAGCTAAAAAAATATATGGAAGCTCTGAATGTATGGGTAGAGATTTACTCCAACTTTGTGAATTATAAAGTTGGTGCTGCCAGTTCTTACTGAGCCTTTTGGGGTGATGTTACATAAATTGGCTTAGGTCATGGGCACCCTCAATACTGGATAAGATTCTAGTGGTGTTTTTTCTCCCTTAGCTTGTGAAATTATTTACCATTTGTCCGAATATTTATCACCTTCCTAAGTTGTATGCTCTTCTTGTCACACTTCTGTTCTGCCTGTCCTTATGAGCTATACTTATAAATAAAACTATCTGTATTCTTGATTTAGTGTCATTTGGATGGGCTGAAAGTAGATGAATGTGTTCAATCTGCCATTTTGGCATAACTTCCATTCTTTAACTTAATCCTTAAAATTGATACTCTTCAGGTGCCATCCTAATCATCTTTCCCTTTTTATTCTACAGACCATTGTTTCACAATTTTATCCCTTCCAATGACTTCAACTATCATCAATAGACCAATGACTTTCAACTTTGTATCTATTTCCTACTTTTTTCCTGAATTTTCAGGAAACTTTACTTCCAGTAAGATGTTCTCAACCAGTAGATGGATCTACATTTCTCACAAATGAAATGTTTTCAAAATTAACCTGATGATTTCTCTACAATTTTATTGTACCTTTTCTACATGCAAACTTGCTTTTCTTTTTGTGTTTCCTCTTTTATTGGCATCACTCATGATCTAAGATCTAAAACTTGAGTCATCCTTAACTTTCTTTTTTCCCCTACCGCCTATATCCAGGTAGTTACCATCCTACCAAATTACTTTCTGAATCTTTCACTACACTTCACTCATCCCCCACACATCATCAGTTGTCCTGCCTTATTTCAGGTTTTCAACATCAGTTATATGGATTGTCACCGTAACCCAACTTGATACCTTCCTCTGATCTCTCTAAACCTACATTTAACAAACATTTATTGAGTACCTGTATCTGTGCCAGGTATGGTATGCTCTAAAAATACCACTGGCAAAAAGACCTGGTTACTCTTTTTGTTAGTAGAGAAATTAATTTACTGGGGAAATATCACATTAATGGGAAATTACAAAACAGCATGTTAAGTGTTATGATAGGAAAAATGCAAGGTACTGGGGGGACAATCTAACCTATACTTGGGGACAATTGGAGAGACTTTCTAGGTGAAGGTCATGTGTATAGAGACCATAAAATTAGAGAATATGTTCCATACAAAAAACATAGTCCCTATCAAAGGCTCTGAAGTGGTGGGCAATATTTGATGGACTAAAAGAAATTTAATATGGTTGAGGTGGAGAGTGAGAAGAAAATGGAATGAAGTAAAGCTGGAGAAATAATCAAGAGCCAGATCATTCAGCATGTTCTAAGTCAATTTCAGGAGACTGGGAATTTCTCCTAAGAAAAGTAGGAGACAAACAGGAAATTTTATTATTTACTTTGCATTTTAGAGAAAATTATCTTTCTGTGGGGAATGGATTGAAATTAATCAATTTGAAGAGGGAGACCAGTTGTAATAATTCAGGTGAGAGACAGTCATGGCCTGAAATAGGGTGATGGAAGTGGAGAATGAGAAAAGTAGTTAGACTTGTAGGGTTTAAGAGGTAGGTTTGGGAAGATAAAAGAGTGGGAAGAATTAAGAACCACAGAAATGTTAGGTTTGAGGGGCTCTTGGCTGGCTCAGTCAGTTGAACATCCGATTCTTGGTTTTGGCTCAGGTCCTGATCTCAGGGTCCTCCAATTGAGCCCTGTCTCCGGCTTGTGCTCAGGGTGGAGTCTGCTTGAGATTTTCTCTCTCCCTCTGCCCCTCCCCCCACTAAAATAACTAACTAACTAACTAAATAAATAAATCTTTAAAGAAAAAAAAAGAAATGGTAGGTTTGAAGTAATAGTTCAGTGATGAGTTAAATTTTGACCATGCTGATTTTGAAGTACCTATGGGACATCCAACTGCTAAAATACAGAAATCTGATTGTATATACTCAGACATAACACACACTCCATAGTTCCTTACTATGTTCAACATAAAACCAAACCCCTTTACATGGTACACAGAGTCCTTTCTGTTCTCACTCCAGTACTTCTGTCTGGCTTCATCTCTTAATAATAACTTCTAACTTCTTCATCTACTTATTCATACCCTTTTATGCCTATTTGTCTTTAAACATACAGCTGCACATTTGACCCACACCACATCAATACTTTCGTGAAATTTAGCTTTGTTATTTCTGGCAACACAAATCCCCCACACCAAGTATTTGTGAGGATGGTAGACCTCTCTCCTAAATTGTCAAATTCTTCTTTCTCTATTCCTCTATTACACAAAGCAGTTTAACTCCACATTTTACTCAAAGTTACCAATCCAATCACATCAAGGACTCTCATTTTACAGCCTCTTCTTAGGAAGAAGCTGTTATTATATATGCCAAGACCAAAAAATTCAAAACCCAAAACATTCATATTTCTACTTTAGTACTCATTAAACTGTAGTATGATTATTTTAGAAATTTCTCTTTCCCTCCTTAGGCTGTAAACAAAAAGCATGTCTTTTTCATCTTTCTCTCTGCAATTCTAAACATAGTGGCAAGCACATAGTAGGTACTAAGAAATGTTTGAAATGGCAGGATTGGATTCTTTATTATCTGAAAAGAAAATATTAGCTGAATTTGAAAAGTATATTCATGGCAATTGGTTTGGTGTAAACTAAGGATAGTGGTAAATACATCTTGATATACTTATATCCCTCCATTCCCCCTTGACCTTACAGATTGATCCAGTAGTGATCACGTTAAGCTGTTCATTGCATCTTTGTCACAAAGTCTGTGCTAATATCATTCTCCTCTGACATATAAGTAGAAGCAGAGAAGGAATTTAAATCAATAAAGCTAACAAATAAATAACAAGCTGGAGAAGTGGAACCTGTCACAAGTACATGTGAGGTGAAGGGCGTATTGACAGTTCCTGGTAACTAAGTAGATTGAGTATTGATAGCAGAAGTCATTATGAAATAAACACTTACTTGAGATCATGTTTACATAAAGTCGTTAAAGCAAGTAGGTATTATAAATACCATGATAGCACTGTCCTTGAACCTGTTAGGCCAGGGTTTTATAGCATACTGCAATTATTGACTGCAAATATAATTCCTTTAATGCATATTTTAAAGTTTGAAATGCACTTGCTGACTTCACACAATAGTAGTCCCCTAATGACACAAACTTTGCCTGTATTTCAGAAGAAAATTTCAAGACAGACCATGCATAAAGTGGTATGGTGAAAAATGATAATACAAAGAGAACCAGATTTCCCCTGTGGCTTAGGTAAACCTTGACTTTAAGTTTAAAAGTTTTGGAAGTTGCATTCACTTTTTAAGGCCATACATTCAGTAATCTCAAGAGGCTTCTCATGATTTCTATCCATGGAAGACTCTAAATTCTAAGAGAATACATATGAATAAGAAAAGTGAAGCAAATATTAGTTTACATTTTTGACAGTTAAGTTATTAATGTCACTCTGAAATCCTCTGATATTTCAGATAATGTGTGTGTATCTTTCTTTCAGAATAAAGGGTACATACTTAGTAAGCAATAGCCATGCTGTAGGTAAATGGATGATATGTGCCTGGGAATCATTATAGTCTATGACACAGAAAACTGTAGAAATACCAGGCATGCTTTACAATATACTTGCAATGTCTACATTTTCTGTTCCTGAAACTAGGTCTGTAAGAGGAACAGAGCAATCTTAAGCCACAGCATCCCTCCCCAAACCCTCATCAGTGTTTAGGTAATACTTTGAACATTTCAAGCATGCTAAGTGAATGAATAAAAATTTTAAAAAACTAGCAGTTCACAATGCCTGTGTTTTCATAAGTGTCTTAAAGCAAATGCTTTGGGTTTCGTCAAAACCAGTAAATTTACCAGAAACAGAAGTGACAACATAAATATTATATCTTCTCTCTTTTCATTGGTCCCAAAGTACCAAAAAGGCACTGAAAGCTCTTCCCAGCAATTTAGAGAAGTCTTAGTATAGGCTGAGATGAGTTGGAGAATTTATTGCAGTGTTACATTTCAGTGCAATGTTAAGCTAAAGTCAGTCAAGAAAGCAAATTTTGCCATAATAAAATTTTCTCAAATGAAAATCAGCAACCTCTTAACTTACTTTTTAAAAAGTCTTTTCTGAAAAGATAAATTATACCACAGCATAATGCCTTGTTAATTTAGGGAATTAGTAAAATTACTATCCTTATTTGTCATTCATTCCTGGAGATTATAAATCTAAACAGATTCAAACTAAAATGAGTCTATGCAGAGGGAAAACCTGATGACAATGGGAAAAATAATGTAGTCATATATACACCTATCCATTTAATCAACTGGTTCTCTATCTTTTGTTTTCTTTTTACCTGAATAAATAGAACTAAGCAACTAATTTATTGCTTGGCAACTGCTAATCTTTCAAATTCCTGTTTGGCTACTAACATTTCGATGTTGCCTTTTGACTAGATATTCTCTATAATAATAGTAATACAGTAATGAATATCCAACTTTCAAACTGTGGCATAGTTTTTAAAAATCCTATATTGCAAAGAGAGAGAAAGCAAGAGAAGAAAAAGAGTCAATAGGTAGTTTAAACAATAAGCTGACTGTATAACAATGGCCACCAGAAAAATACCTCAAAAATATGGAAATTGGCCAATGCAGCAAACCTGTCATTTATCATACAATGAGAAAACAAAGTAGGAGGGAATAGTAATTTCATTCTAATGCTTCTCTAACTCAAAAACCATATTCCATTAAGAAAAGTTTATAGGTATTCACAATATTCATTCTCCTTGAAATTAACAAACTCTTTAATCCTTAAACTTTTTAATTTTCTCTGTTCTAGTCGATCACTTTTGTGGTTGTGATCCAGCAAAAACCCAGAGTAAACATTTCTTCCAAAGTATTTATCTGCAGACATACCACAGTGGAAAACAGAGCAAGGTGGAAGACTAAGCATAACCACAGTAGCCAGAAGCCTTACTGGTTTTCTGGAGCAATTCACATAATCCTCTCCACTACTTGAAACAATACTTACCTATAGTGCCATACTCTCAATTAAAGATCCTAAATAAGTCTTTTATATTTCAATAATATGACTCAGTCATTTTGTAGAATCCTTATGCAGCACAATGTTGCACACTGATTAATATTAGTGTATTATTAATATTAATAAAGTCTCAAGATTTAGGATTAGAAGTAGAAAATCACATGAAGAAACTATAACTTCTCAAGGTGGGTAATAAAGGATAAGTAGAATTATGATTTCAGTTCCTGTGTGTAGGACATGGAGATTGGAAGAGCAAATATCCACGAAGTTCAAAGCAACTGCATAGGAAGCATATCAAATGAAAAACAGTTAAGATGGTGGTCTGAAAAGGATCATGTTTCAGAAACACAGATAGTTAATGCCAGGCTGATAGGCTTTGTGAAGAGGATGGAAATTGGTGGGAAGTAATAGATTTTGGCTAAAAATCAATGTAAGGATCTTAAAAGATAATCTGCATATAACTGAGATGTTTCCAAGTCAAGTAAAACACATCAGCAATTTCATTTTGATGGTAACTCAGATTGTTCTCACATAAAACAAGTGCAACTTTTTTCTTGTTTATTTTTTGGTCTCTGGCATTTTTTTTCAGTTTTGTTTTCTGATTTTGAATAGAAAAAGACCTGATCCATCTTCATAGGAAAAAAAAAAAGCAGTGATGAGCTCAGCAAAGAACTTTAATCTCTTATCCAAATGAGGTACTACCTCAAGGAGTCTGACTTGACTGCTTTCTAGAATAGAATACATTCAAAGATAAATCTCAAAAGAGAAAGAAAATCTTTGTCCAGTTGTTTCATGATAATTAAACCCAGCGGAATTAAGGCAGGTACCAGAAGGTTAGGAATCTATTGATTGTTCAATATTGGTGTGCTAAAATCACTAACATGTGAGACAAACAAGACAATGGTATGCTGCATAATCCTGGAGGGAGGAAGAGAGAGCTTGGTCAGAGTTACAATATATTTAGGAGGTCAGTTATCTGGACTGAAATAAACTCATCAGACATTATATATAGCCTCATCTGTAGCTAATGGGCATTACTGCTACACAAAATAGTAACCTCTTCTTCCCCTCCCCTGAGTTGGTCCTCAGTATCTCTACATCAGTACCTCTACACTTACTGGCTTATTTGTTTACTGACTTTCTCTGCATTCTAGGATGTAAGTTTAATGAGGACAAGGAGTTTGTCTTATCATTGCTGTATTTCCCGTACATGGTGTGTAAATGTTGAATCAGTGAATCGAATATGTTTGGCTTAATGAAATGTTCAGAATGTGGCTCAAATGTATCCTTTGAAAAATAAAATGATGATTTTAATAGTTATTCTGCATAAACAGATATAAGAATACATATCTGGTGGTTAGGTGATATCTAAAAATAATATTCAAGTATGAAAACTAAAAGTTATTTTAGGAGAGCATATCAAAGTGAAGTTGCAAATAGGCAGGGATTTAGGCTGTCACACATTCTAAACTATGTTAGGCACAGAAAATAACAAATGTTATTTCTAAACAAATAGCTCCAATTATAAATTATACTGTACAGTGTTTTACTTTTGGGCAGAGCCCATGGATTATGGAGACAAGGAAGTACACCTGAGAAATGAAGTTCATTTAACTGCTTTGACTCTATTTTTAGCAAAAAGATTTACAATGATGATTTAGGTATGTGAAAAGAATATCAGAAATCCATTCGAAGAGGAAAAGTATAGCTTTTTTCAGTTCTCTTTATCATAATGAATCAGGGCCATGGTTATTATAAGAGTGCAAAATGGAATATAGAAATTTTTTAAACAGAAGTTATTCTCTAAAGGGCTAATCGTGAGTTCTGTCAAATTTAAGAAAAGTGGTTGTTCTTGATCAAACCATTTTGAGGTATAGTTCAGAAGGTAATTATACCATATAATTAAGCATGCCAATTAAAATGTATAAATTTAAAGCAATTTTTCCATGGGATGAAAAAAAATATGTAGCAGTCTTTGGAAATCCTCCCAGTAACAAATTGTAAATAAGTGGGAGGTGAGCTACTGTCCTAGGCAAATTATTTATTCTATTTTATAGACAGGTGAGTGAGTGAAGCACTGAAGTGTTAAACTACAAATCATTACTGTAGTCATAAATACAATTCAACTGGTTTGATTTTCTAAGCAATTTATAAATATTTCAAAAGAGTAATTCCTCCAGGATGTCTGATACCTCCTGCCAGCTACATGGGGGTCATTGGGATGGGTTAGTTACCAAGAAATATGGCAGGATGGCACTGGAGAGAGTTATCTATACCTGAGAAGATTCCTATGGTTATTCCAGACAAGTTGTGTCAACTGACAAGAGGGGCAAATGTGGGGGAAAAAAGTAAGCAAAGCAAGAGGTGTCAATTTGGAAAGAAGTGATGCAAAGGAAGAGTGAGGTGATGAAGTCTAGGAAGTTGGTTGCTAATAGGCTGAAGATCTTACAGATTATTCTTAAAGATGCTGGTCTCATGGTGCATGGATAGGTCGTGAATTAAATATGAGTACAAATTATAGATATTGGATTTTTAAAAATGATTTTTATTTATTTATTTGACAGAGAGAGAGAGACAGCAAGAGAGGAAGCACAAGCAGGTGGAGTGGGAGCGGGAGAAGCAGGCTTCCCGCTGAGCAGGGAGCCCAATGCGGGGCCGATCCCAGGACACTGGGATCATGACCTGAGCTGAAGGTAGATGTTTAATAACTGAGCTATCAGGGTGCCCCTAGATATTGGATTTTGAAATGCTGTGATTGGATGAGTCTTGAGAGGGTGTGAGTAAATTTTGCATGTACAAGGAATATAAATAATTATGCCAGAAAGTGGACTATAGAACAAATCCTTTGCAGTTTCTGCCTTCCAGAGGTGAAATACATTTCCCCATCCCTATGTGGCTTGGCCTTGTGTCTTTTGTTGACTGACATATGTGGCAGAGGAAATGCTATGTGAGTTTCAAAGCCTAGGACTCAAGAGGTCTTACCGTTTTTGTCTTCACCCTTGGAATGCTGCCTGGACTCTGATGGACAGCTTGTCTAACTTATTAGAAGATGAGGGACCATGTGGAAGAGAACCAGAGCATCCCAGTTGATAGCCAGTACCTACTACCAGATGTCTGAATATGACTATCTTGGATCTTTCATGCCTGTTGATCCTGCAGCTTAATATAGTGAATGAAGGAAGCTAGTCAAAACCAGCAGAAAATCTGCCTAGCCAGCCCATGGACTCCTAAGGAATAATAAATCATTGCTGTCTTAAGTTCTAGAGCAGTACTTAACTTAAGCAGTTGGGTCACATTGAGTTTGTCCATTCTTTTGTTTATTTGTCCGTCCGTCCATCCATCCATCCATTCATCCATCCATCTGTCCATCCATCCCATATTTCTTGAATATCTATACTGTACAAATTACTGGGGACACAAAGGATCCAGATAGATGTATTACTTCTTTTCATCTCTGCTTATGTTACAATTTTTTATGTTGCACAATTAGAACTCTGCAGGTAGTAAGTGAGAAGGTGAGAGGGAATATATCAGAAAATTTCTGTTGTAAAGATCTGAGACGAGGGTGCCTGGGTGTCTCAGTTGGTTAAGCGACTGCCTTCGGCTCAGGTCATGATCTTGGAGTCCCGGGATCGAGTCCCGCATCGGGCTCACTGCTCGGCAGGAAGTCTGCTTCTTCCTCTGACCCTCCCCCCTCTCGTGTGCTCGATCTCTCTCATTCTCTCTCTCTCTCTCTCTCAAACAAATAAATAAATAAATCTTAAAAAAAAAAAAGATCTGAGACTAGACCTTGATGGTGAGAAGAAAAAGTTAGCATTTCCAAGTTGCAGTTTTCTGTTCCCCAGAGACTTAAGTTCCTCTTTGGCGAAGACTGATTCTTTGTTCTGAAGGGGAAAAGTGGGGGGGAAAAGTGCCTAATTATATGGTATAATCATCTTCTGAACTACACCTCAAGAACAAACACTTTTCTTAATTTTGACAGAACTCACAATTAGCTCTCTAGAGAATAACTTCTGTTTAAAAAAACCCACGAAAAAAACCTACCAAAGAACCACAAAATCACCAAAATCTAAAAAAAAAAAAAAAACCCCAAAACCAAAAACACTATAATAGATCTTTTAGTTGTAGGAAGTAAATAATTATCCATCAATTGTTTTGAAAAGAGACTTTGAAATAATTTAAATGCAGGTATTCTAAACTAAAAAGATAAATGTTCTGTTTAAGGTTATATAAATTGGGTATATATTTTATATGTATTAGGTTTTTGAAGATTTTTTGGGTTTTAAGGGGTAGAAGGTTAAAGATAGAAGTGTTTCTTTAAGTATAGATTTAGAGAATACTCTGAATAGATATTGCTGGTTGGTCCTGGAATGCATGCTCTTCTTTAAGCAACTGCTGATAGATTAAGTAGAAATTCTGAAGACTGCAGGAAGAGCCCACAGGCCTGGACTCCCCTGGGACTGGAGGGAGTCCTGTTAAAAGAGAATGGATTGGGCAGGCTCCGTGTGACCAAATGGGAGCAGATTGCTGGAGTCTCCTCATAGAAGTTATTGGGCACAGTTGAACGAGAATTGGAGGAACACACTGTGTTTTTAGGGAATTTCCCAGTTGATAATCATGGACCAAATCCTTCCTCTGTGTAGAGTTAGTGGTATTTTCGCTTAGAGAAAGTGGATATTTACTCTCCAAAAAGTCTGGGGAAGCAAATAGGAATTTAGAAGGTTGGTGTGAGGCTGAAGTAGATGGGGATTCTCTTCCTGTTGACTGGACCTATACTCTGGGTAGTGTAGACATACTAGAAGATACTCCCATTGTGGGAAGTATTTCCAAAGCAACCCAGGGGAAACCATGGTATTTACCCTTGTGCTATCCCCTAACTTTTAATAAATCTTTTTAAAAGCTGCAACTTTTAGTTGAACTATGGAAATTATAATGGAGTCTGTGCTCATGATCTTTGTCATTTCCTTTCTCTAAGAACCCAGGTAAACCACTTTTCTTCCATGAACCTCAGCTTTCTTGTTTTCCAAATAAGGATAATATATGACTTAGGGCTATTGTATGGATCAAATGGAATAATTTGTTCCAAAAATACTCTGAAATTCCAAAGAACTGTGAAAATATAAGGAATTATAATAAACCTTCTATTAGATATAGTTCTTATAAATCTTCCTGATTCCCACCCAGACTCTTCTGAAATCACATCTTATGCAGTAGAAGTTTGCACTTGTATTGAAAATAAATTCCATGAGTCAGTAGTCAGAATCAGATGTTCTATAAAAACACTAGTTTAATACAACTTTAAACTTCAGCTCAGAAAACTGAGAAGAAAGAATTGTAAAACGGTGGTAGAACTCTGTACTTCTCTACAATCAAAGTTCTTTTGGGGAAAAATGAGAGAATTCTTACATAGAGTACTGCAGGCAAATAAATACTTTCTGATCAGATTTTTTCCCCTTCTAAGATTCTATTTTTAATAGCAGAAAAAACCAAAGAGATACTTTTTTTCTTAAAATGAAAGCCAAACCCTCAGATTAATTGGATGACACCCAATTAATACAGGTACTGCCACTCTTACAAGGCACATGGAAAGTCTGAGTTCTGTTAGCTTTTGAATAGTAATGATTCATCTTGGGGATACGTCATTAAAGAACCTAATTTATTGAGGACACCGATTAAGTAAATGTCTTTCCTCCTTGTCTTAGCCTGTTTAGGCTACTATAACAAAAACCACAGACTAGGCAGAAATTTATTTCTCACAGTTTTAGAGGCTGGAAGTCTTAAGATCAGGGTGCCAGCATGATGGGACTCTGGTGCAAGCCAAGCTAGCTCTTTGGGGTTTCTTTCACAGAGGCACTAATAGCAGTCAAGAGAACTCTGCCCTCCTGAAAATGATCTCAAAAGGCCCCTTCTCTTAATACCATCACCTTGGGAGTTAATTTTCAAACATATGAATTTTTAGGGGGGAGACACAAATATTCAGACCATAGCACCCCTATTGTAGAATTTTCACAATAGTATTCGTGTTTGCATAGTTAGAGGAAAATTGAAAATAATCTTCCAAAAAAGCATAAATGCACCCTTATGAATAATGAAAGTTGGTCTGTTTAGTTATTCTTTCCTTGTGCAAAGAACTGTTTTAATTTGCACTTTCAGTATTTATGAAAATATAGTAAATATAGTTAAGGAGTTTAAACATTTTTTTAACTTTAAAAAATTAAAAAAATACACTGGAACACTTGAAAAAGAGAAATATTGAAAGAAAAAAATTTAAAAAAGACAGATAAAATATCAATTAAAGTAGAATAGAAAGTTGTTATTAGGAACCTAGATGTTCTAACTAACAAGATGTTAGTTATTGCACATTTGTTTCTGAGATCCCCTAGGAACCAGCGCCCCCACCCCCTACTCTAGCCAGAGAGCCTGGAAAACCTAGAGGAATAGCTAGATAATACATTTCCCTAGAAAGTCTCTCATACATATTGGGTCTTTCAAGTCAACTTTTGGCACCTATATCTGTGACTTCTCTTAGGAGAACTTGAAGAGTTAAACTACTGGGCTTCTTATTAATGCAATAGCTACCCAAAGTGCACGAAGCAAATTTATAATAAGGTGTGAGAGTTTAAATTTACATTCTTCTCTTGAGGTAGGTCTCATTTCCTCATAGAATGGGGTTTATAGAGTGAGGTAGAGTGTAAAAAGAAAAAGTTCTGAATTTTGTTAAACAAAAAGTTTTGTTTTATATCATAGAGCATAGAATAAATGATAACAGTGTTTTTAATCACAGGACCTGTATTACCAGTTTGTTTTCTAACCATAAAAATACTTTAATAAATTTTTAAAGTCAATTGTTAAGTAGAACTGCAATGAAATGATTTAATTGTTGCTAACTATATCCCAAACAGCTTAATGATTTTACTTGTTTGGGATTATTTTGAATTTTCCTTTTAAGCAATTATACAATTGTAGTTTTAAGCTTAAGCACCCACAAGTATATGTTGAATAAATAAAGTAAGAGTAAAATGGCGGGAAGAGCTGCTACTTTTAAAATATATTTTTTAAGTTTGACAATATGTTTATTGTAAACATTCAAATAATAGAGACATAGATGAGGAAACAATTATAAGTTTCTCCTTCTTCCTTTAGTCCTGTCTCCCTGATAAAACCAATGTTAACATTTGGTGGGTATCCTAGTATTCTTCCATATTTTTTCTAATTGTGTGTATACATGAATATATATATAGTGAATATATGTATATATGAATATATGTATATATGATATATATGCATGTATATATATTCATGTGTGTGTATATATATATGCATACATACACACATTTATACAGGTTTCTCTGTATAACATAATATGATCATATTATACATATTGCCCTAAAACTTGCATTTTTTTCCACTTAATATGTCTTAGATTTTCAGGTCAGTACAAAAACTCAACTCCTCTTTAATAACTGTAGGATCATCTGTCATATGGATGTACCTTAATATACTGAATTGTAACTTTATTGGTAGCCATTCAGATTGTTTCCAGTTACTTTGATGTTACAAACGATGCTGCAGTAAACACTCTCCTACACACATTATTTCATTTTTGTGATTCTGTTTCAATAGGATGAATTTCTAGAAATAGAATTGCTGAGTCAAAGATTATGCACATTTAATATTTTAACAGAGACTGCCAAGTACTTTCCAAAAAAGAAGCAATTCAAACTCCCATCATCAGTGTATAAGAGTGCCCAGGCTTCACATCCTCATTAGCACTGGAAATACCAGTCTTAAGTGTTTGCAACAATAATGGTTGAAAATGGTATCTGGTTATTTTACTTTGCACTTTTCTTATTATTGTGAAATTGAGTGAGCATTCGTGTCATGGTGACTTGCATTTCTTCTTTTTTAAATTGCCTTTATATTTTCTTTGCTCACTTTAATATGGCAGGATTTGTTGTTTTGCTTATTAATCATTAGAAGCATTTTGTATTTTAGGAATACAACTATTTGTCAGTCATGAGTTTTGTACATAGTTTCTTTTAGAATATGTTTTGTTTCTTGATTCTGTTTATTGTGTTTTATGCCAAGCAGAATTCTTTTTGCTTTACTATTAACAAACCCCACATTTAATTATCTTCTCTCTGGCTTCTGGGTTTCCTTTTTGTTTAAGAATTTTCCCATCTATGGTTTTATAGATAATCTCCTATTTAAAAAATACTTTTGTTTGTTTCCTTTACATTTCTTTATTTTCTTTTTTTTAAAAAGAGAGTGTGTGTGCATGCTAGTGGGGGTAGTGGGGAGGGGGAGAGGAATACTTTTAAGCAGGCTCCATACCCAGTGTGGAGCCTAGACACAGGGTTTGATCTCAAGACCCTGAGATCATGACCGGAGCCCAGATCAAGAGTCGGTTTCTTAACTGACTGAGCCACCGAGGCACCACTTAAAAATTTTTTTGGAGTTTTATTTTTAGGTTTAGACTATTAACCCCCTGAAATTTATTTTTATATGAAATGAGGGTCTGCCTTTATTTTCTTCTATTTCTTATATTTTTTCCATATATAGTTATACAAATATTCTTTTTCCATAGATTGAAATATTTTTCTTATATATTTTAAATTCTTTTTTAAAATTAATTAATTAATTATTTTTTTTGATGTAATGTTCCGTGATTCATTGTTTCCGTATAACACCCAGTGCTCCATTCAATACGTGCCCTCTTTAATACCCATCACCAGGCTAACCCATCCCCCACCCCTTCCTCTCTAGAACCCTCAGTTTGTTTCTCAGAGTCCATAGTCTTTCATGAATCGTCTCTCCCTCTGATTTCCCCCCCTTCATTTTTCCCTTGGTACTATCTTCTTCTTTTGTTGTTTTTTAAACATATAATATATTATTAGTTTCAGAGGTACAGGTCTGTGATTCAACAGTCTTACACAATTCACAGCACTCACCATAGCACATACCCTCCCCAATGTCTATCACCCAGCCATCCCATCCCTCCCACCCCCACCACTCCAGCAACCCTCAGTTTGTTTCCTGAGATTAAGAATTCCTCATATCAGTGAGATCATATGATACATGTCTTTCTCTGATTGATTTATTTTGCTTAGCATAATACCTTCTAGTTCCATCCACGTTGTTACAAATGGCAAGATTTTATTTTATTTTTTTTTGATGGCTGCATAATATTCCATTGTATATATATATACCACATCTTCTTTATCCATTCATCTGTTGATGGACATCTTGGCTCTTTCCATAATTTGGCTATTGTGGACATTGCTACTGTAAACATTGGGGTGCAGGTGCCCCTTTGCATCACTACATTTGTATCTTTGGGGTAAATACCCATTAGTGCAGTTGCTGTGTTGTAGGGTAGCTCTAGTTTCAACTTTTTGAGGAACCTCCATACTGTTTTCCAGAGTGGCTGCACCAGCTTGCATTTCTACCAGCAGTGTAGGAGGGTTTCCCTTTCTCCACATCCTTGCCAACATCTGTTGTTTCCTGACTTGTTAATTTTAGCCATTCTGACTGGTGTGAGGTGGTATCTCATTGAGGTTTTGATTTGGATTTCCCTGATGCTGAGGGATGTTGAGCACTTTTTCATGTGTATGTTGGCCATTTGGATGTCTTCTTTGGAAAAATGTCTGTTCATGTCTTCTTGCCCATTTCTTGATTGGATTATTTGTTCTTTGAGTGTTGAGTTTGTTAAGTTCTTTATAGATTTTGGATACTAGCCCTTTATCTGATATGTCATTTGCAAATATCTTCTCCCATTCTGTCGGTTGTCTTTTGGTTTTGTGGACTGTTTCTTTTGCTGTGCAAAAGCTTTTTATCTTGATGAAGTCCCAATAGTTCATTTTTGTCCTTGCTTCCCTTGTCTTTGGTGATGTTTCTAGGAAGAAGTTGCTGTGGCTGAGGTCGAAGAGGTTGCTGCCTGTGTTCTCCTTTAAGAGTTTGATGGACTCCTGTCTCACATTTAGGTCTTTCATCCATTTTGAGTCTATTTTTGTGTGTGGTGTAAGGAAATGGTCCAGTTTCATTCTTCTGCATGTGGCTGTCCAATTTTCCCAACACCATTTGTTGAAGAGACTGTCTTATTTCCATTGCATATTCTTTCCTGCTTTGTCGAAGATTTCTGGGCTCTCTATTCTGTTCCATTGATCTCTGCATCTGTTTTTGTGCCAGTACCTTACAGTCTTGATGATTACAGCTTTGTAGTAGAGCTTGAAGTCAGGAATTATGATGCCACCAGGTTTGCTTTTCTTTTTCAACATTAGTTTGGCTATTTGGGGTCTTTTCTGGTTCCATACAAATGTTAGGATTATTTGTTCCATTTCTTTGAAAAAAGTGGATGGTATTTTGATGGGGATTGCATTGAATGTGTAGATTGCTCTAGGTAGCATTGACATCTTCACAATATTTGTTCTTCCATTCCATGAGCATGGAACGTTTTTCCATTTCTTTCTGTCTTCCTCAATTTCTTTCATGAGTATTTTATAGTACAGATCCTTTGCCTCTGTGGTTAGATTTATTCCTAGGTATCTTATGGTTTTGGGTGCAATTGTAAATGGGATCGACTCCTTAATTTCTCTTTCTTCTGTCTTGTTGTTGGTGTATAGGAATATCACTGACTTCTGTGCATTGATTTCATATCCTGCCACTTTACTGAATTCCTGTATGAGTTCTAGCAGTTTTGGGGTGGAGTCTTTTGGGTTTTCCACATACAGTATCATATCATCTGCAAAGAGTGAGAGTTTGACTTCTTCTTTGCTGATTTGGATGCCTTTGATTTCTTTTTGTTGTCTGATTGCTGTGGCTAGGACTTCTAATACTATGTTGAATAGCAGTGGTGATAGTGGACGTCCCTGCCACATTCCTGACCTTAGGGGAAAGCTCTCAGTTTTTCCCCATTGAGAATGATATTCGCTGTGGGTTTTTCATAGATGGCTTTTATGATATTGAGGTATGTGCACTCTGAAAAGTTTTAATCAAGAAAGGATGCTGCACTTTGTCAAATGCTTTTTCTGCATCTATGAGAGGATCGTACGGTTCTTGTTATTTCTTTTATTAATGTATTGTATCACATTGATTTGCAGATATTGATCCAACCTTGCAGCCCAGGAATAAATCCCACTTGGTCATGGTGAATAATCCTTTTAATGTACTGTTGGATCCTATTGGCTAGTATTTTGGTGAGAATTTTTGCATCCATGTTCATCAGGGATATTGGTCTCTAATTCTCCTTTTTGATGGGGTCTTTGTCTGGTTTTGGAGTCAAGGTAATGGTGGCTTCATAAAACAAGTTTGGAAGTTTTCCTTCAATTTCTACTTTTTGGAACAGTTTCAGGAGAATAGGTATTAATTCTTTTTTAAATGTTTGGTAGAATTCCTCTGGGAAGCCATCTGGCCCTTGGCTTTCATTTGTTGGGAGATTTTGATGACTGTTTCAATTTCCTTAGTGGTTATAGATCTGTTCAGGTTTTCTATTTCTTCCTGGTTCTGTTTTGGTAGTTGATACATCTCTAGGAATGCATCCATTTCTTCCAGATTATCTAATTTGCTGGTATGTATTTGCTCATAATATGTTCTTATACTTGTTTGTATTTCTTTGCTGATGGTTGTGATCTCTCCTCTTTCATTCATGATTTTATTTATTTGGGTCCTTTCTCTTCTCTTTTTGATAAGTTTGGCCAGGGGTTTATCAATATTATTAATTCTTTCAAAGAACCAGCTCCTAGTTTCGTTGATCTGTTCTACTGTTCTTTGGTTTCTAGTTCATTGATTTCTGCTCTGATCTTCATTATTTCTCCTCTCCTGCTGGGTTTAGGCTTTATTTGCTGTTCTTTCTCCAGGTCGTTTAGGTGTAGGGTTAGGTTGTGTATTTGAGACCGTTCTTGTTTCTTAAGAAAGGCTTGTATTGCTATATACTTTCCTCTTAGGACTGCCTTTGCTGTATCCCAAAGATTTTGAACAGTGATGTTTCCATTTTCATTGGTTTCCATGAATTTTTTAAGTACTTCTTTAATTTCCTGGTTGACCGATTCATTCTTTAGTAGGATGCTCTTTAGCCTCCATGTATTTGAGTTCTTTTCGACTTTCCTGTTGTGATTGAGTTCTAGTTTCAAAGCATTGTGGTCTGAAAATATGCAGGTAATGATCCCAATCTTTTGGTACTGGTTGAGACCTGATTTGTGGCCTAGGATGTGATCTATTTTGGAGAATGTTCCATGGGCACTAGGGAAGAATATTTATTCTGTTGCTGGGTGATGGAATGTTCTGAATATATCTGTGAAGTCCATTTGTTCCAGTGTGTCATTTAAAGTCTTTATTTCCTTGTTGATCTTTTGTTTAGATGATCTGTCCATTTCAGTGAGGGGGGTGTTAAAGTCCCCCACTATTATTGTATTGTTGTCGATGTGTTTCTTTGTTTTTGTTATTAATTGGCTTATATGATTGGCTGCTCCCATGTTAGGGACATAGATATTTACAATTGTTAGATCTTCTTGTTGGATAGACCCTTTAAGTAGGATATAGTGTCCTTCCTCATCTCTTATTATAGTCTCTGGTTTAAAATCTAATTTGTCTGATATAAGGATTGCCACCCCAGCTTTCTTTTGATGTCCATTAGTATGGTAAATGGTTTTCCATCCACTCATTTTCAATCTGGAGGTTTCTTTGGGTGTAAAATGAGTCTCTTGCAGACAGTATATCAATGGGTCTTGTTTTTTTTTTTTATCAAATCTGATTCCCTGTGTCTTTTGGTTGGGGCATTTAGCCCATTTACATTCAGGATAATTATTGGAAGATATGAATTTAGTGGCATTGTATTGACTGTTACTGTATATTGTCTGCGTTCCTTTCTGGTGTATGTTACTTTTAGGCTCTCTCTTTGCTTAGAGGACCCCTTTCAATATTTCTTGTAGGGCTGGTTTTGTGTTTGCAAATTCTTTTAGTTTTTGTTTGTCCTGGAAGCTTTTTATTTCTCCTTCTATTTTTGTTTCTTTTTTTTTTTAAAGATTTTATTTATTTATTCATAAGAGACAGAGAGAGAGAGAGAGAGAGAGAGAGAGAGGCAGAGGGAGAAGCAGGCTCCCCGCTGAGCAGGGAGCCCAATGCGGGACTCGATCCCAGGATCCTGGAATCATGACCTGAGCCAAAGGCAGACGCTTAACCATCTGAGCCACCCAGCCGCCCTATTTCTCCTTCTATTTTTAATGATAGCCTAGCTGGATATAGTATTCTTGGCTCCATATTTTTCTCATTTAGTGCTCTGAATATTTCATGCCAGGCCTTTCTGGCCTGCCAGGACTCTGTGGCTAGGTCCGTTGCCAATATAATGTTTCTATCATTGTAGGTTACAGACCTCTTGCCCTGAGCTGCTTTCAGGATTTTCTCTTTGTCTCTGAGACTCATAAGTTTTACTATTAGATGTTGGGGTGTTGACCTATTTTTATTGATTTTGAGGGGGGTTCTCTGTGCTTCTTGGATTTTGATGCCTGTTTTCTTCCCCAAATTAAGGAAGTTCTCTGCTATAATTTGCTCCAATATACCTTCTGCCCCTCTCTCTCTTTCTTCTTCTGGATGCCAATTATTCTAATATTGTTTCATTTTATGGGATCACTTATCTCTTGAATTCTGCCCTCATGATCCAGTAGTTGTTTATCTCTCTTTACTCAGATTCTCTACTCTCCATCATTTGGTCTTCTATATCACTAATTCTCTCTTCTGCCTCATTTATCCTAGCAGTTAGCCTCCATTTTTGATTGCACCTCATTAATAGCCTTTTTGATTTCGACTTGATTAGATTTTAGTTCTTTTATTTCTCCAGAAAGGGTTTCTCTAGTATCTTCCATGCTTTTTTCAAGCCCAGCTAGTATCTTTATAATCATCATTCTGAACTCTGGTTCCAACATCTTACTAATGTCCATATTGATTAGAACCCTGGCAGTGGGTACTGCCTCCTGTTCTTTTTTTTTGAGGTGAGTTTTTCCATCTTGTCACTTTGTCCAGAGGAGAATAGATGAATGAGAGAACAAAATGCTAACAGGGTAACAATGACCCCGCAAAAATATACACTAAACAAATCAGAAGAGACCCGAAACCAAGGGAAAGGAAAGGGAAAGAAAGGAAAAAGAAAAAAAAAAGAATAAAGAAAAAGAAAATGAACCAAAGGATATGAATAAATATGATCTAGTTGGTTAATAGATCAGTGCCACATACTAGATTTTGGGTGTATTTTGGTCTGTTAGAAGAAACTGCCTCCCAAAATTTTAAGGAAAGAAAAACTTATATATGTACAAAAATAAGGGTAAATATGATGAAGGGATGGAATATGACTGTAAAGATGAAAATTATAAGAGATTTTATAAAAGGAATTGATAAAAAGTTGGTTGAAAAAAGAAAGAAGAGTAAAAAAAAAAGGGAGAGAATGTGATCAGGCAAGAGACTAGAACAAAACCATACACTAGAGATTTAGGGTATATTTTGGTCTGTGAGAAGAAACTGTATCCCAAAATTTTAAAGAGAGAACAACTTATATATATACCAAAAATAAAGTTAACTACAATGAAAGGATAGAATGACCCTTTAAATTTTTTTATTGTTATGTTAATCACCATACATTACATCATTACTTTTGGATGTAGTGTTCCATGATTCATTGTTTGTGCATAACACCCAGTGCTCCACGCAGAACGTGCCCTCTTTAATACCCATCACCAGGCTAACCCATCCCCCCACACCCCTCCCCTCTAGAACCCTCAGTTTGTTTTTCAGAGTCCATCGTCTCTCATGGTTAATCTCCCCCTCCGATTTCCTCGTGACATCACAATTCCAGACTTCCAGCTCTATTACAAAGCTGCCATCATCAAGACAGTATGGTACTGGCACAAAAACAGATGCAGAGATCAATGGAACAGAATAGAGAGCCCAGAAATGGACCCTCAACTCTATGGTCAACTAATCTTCGACAAAGCAGGAAAGAATGTCCAATGGAAAAAAGACAGTCTCTTCAACAAATGGTGTTGGGAAAATTGGACAGCCACGTGCAGAAGAATGAAACTGGACCATTTCCTTACACCACACACAAAAATAGACTCAAAATGGTTGAAAGACCCAGACGTGAGACAGGAGTCCATCAAACTCTTAAAGGAGAACACAGGCAGCAACCTCTTCGACCTCAGCCGCAGCAAGTTCTTCCTAGAAACATCACCAAAGGCAAGAGAAGCAAGGGCAAAAATGAACTATTGGGACCTCATCAGGATAAAAAGCTTTCGCACAGAAACAGTCCAAAAACCAAAAGACAACCGACAGAATGGGAGAAGATATTTGCAAATGACATATCAGATAAAGGGCTAGTATCCAAAATCTATAAAGAACTTATCAAACTCAACACCCAAAGAACAAATAATCCTATGTCACTATTATACTCATTTGATTTGTCTAATTTAATAATTTAGATGTCTCATAGGCACAATTTCACTGTCCCTCCCCACCAAATATTTTGGCAACAATCACTTATTGATTCTTCCATGTCAACTTCAAAATAATTTTCCTGTTCTTTAAGAAACTCAATGGTAATTATATCGAATTTATGTAATTACTGGGGAAAGTGCCATTATTATGTCATAGTTTTGCCCCTCCCTTCCTCTCCTTAGCCTTGGGAGGATAATTTGTTCCTGAAAAATCCCTCTGGGATGAATCCTTCTAAATCTAAAATTCCACAGAAATTTTTGGTTCTTCAACATTTAACTAACAGAGAATTTCTCAAATTTATGCAATTGAACTGAAGTGAGACAACGGTGATAAAGACAGAGGAATAAGACAATGTGAGTAATGCACAAGATCATCACTAGTGTAACTAGCAAGCTGTGAGTTCTTGGAGGGAAGAATGGAAGGAATCATAAGCCAACCACATCACTGTGAAGGTCACAGCATGCTGGGGCTTATCTCCAGGTGTTTGGCTCTAAGTGAGTCTGAATAATTGCAGAGATATCTCATTAGCTGAAAGAGAGTGTAAGATGAAACAACTCATTAAGTCACATTCTTGTAACTTGAATAGGCTTTCCAAGAACATGGTAGACCTCTGTAAACCTTTTCCGCTTTTGTTGTGTATCTTTAACTAATATCCAAAACATTGCTTCTACACTGTAGGTTAGTAAATAAATGTTTGCTAACATTGTGACTTGATTCATTCAGGAGAAAAAGTTAAATGAATTAATTTCCGGAAAACTGGCAGCAAATCTTTTGCTTCTGCAATTTCCCTTGCACCAGCCATACTGTAGGAGATAATGTTCCTGAATCCACATTTATCTTTGGCACTGTCAGCTGTCTTCTAAACTTTCTATTAAGATCTATTATAAACCCTATTTTTGAAAGGATGATGATCTACTTTATATAGCAGATTTAGTTCTGTACATGTTCATGATTGCATCTCAGTTCTATTTGGCATGCTATCTTCACTAGGATTTTCTGGTTTGTTTGTTTGTTTCTTTCAAGGTTTATTTATTTATTTTGAGAGGGAGGAGGAGGGGCAGAGAGAGAGAGAATCTTGAGTAGACTCCCGAGGAGTGTAGGCCCTGGGGCTCGATCCCATGACCCTCAGATCACGGCCCCAGATGAAATCAAGAGTCGGATGCTCAACCAACTGAGCCAAGCAAGTGTCCCCCACCCTTTTAAAAGATTTATTTAAAGATTTTCAGGTTTCTAAGCATATTTTTTGCATAGAAAAAACTTCAGGACTTGGACATCCCCATATGAAGTGTCCATCTACAGTATTGAGCAAATTTGAAAGGTTATGGGGTTCAAAGAAGGTGTTCATTATATTTTAATGACCTTGAGGGTATCACTCAAATAGGCAGCATTCTGGTTGGAGGTCAGAAAGAAATATAGAGAAAAAACTCCTTTTGTCAAGAAACTAACAGTGGGGAAATACACAAATACACAGGCAATTTTAATTCAATGTGATACAAGTAACTGAGAAGTAAGCATTGAATGCCACAGGCACATAAGGTCATCCAGTTGATTATTTTGAGAATCAAGACAGGCTCAAGAGAATCAGCTAGAGGTTCTGTGATCAGAGATGAGTGAGATTCCAATAATTCAAAGGACCTGATTTCTGGATGGTTTAGAGAAAATGTGTTTCAAATATATTCTAAAGGACTGTAGATAAAATACATTCAAAAGGAACATCCAAAGATTACTTAGTGGAGAATGCTGGCTCCTACCTCTTTTTCTGCTTTGTTTGTACAGATTTCCCTTCTGAGGCTCCAGCTGTACTCCCTAATCTGCTCCAATGGAGAAGAGGGGCAGTGAGGAGGACAGGCAGGAAGGAATTGGTTATAATCTGTTAACCTCACTGATGATCTGGCCAGAGATGCCATCCATGATGCTACCTACTAGAGTCCAGTCATTACCTGAATCACAGGTAACCCTGTGAACACATGGTGCCCTGTTCTTATAAAGCATTTTTTTTTTCTCCACTAGGCTAAGCCTTTCTATGCCTGGGCTAATTTCCTTGGGTGCATCCTAGTGGAAGAATGGATTAATGTCAGGTTCCTGGTGCTCCAACTAGCCCATGTGGGGAAATCATGTTTTTACTACAGTTTTAACTTTTTATCTCTACAATACCAGCAGTTTAAATATGTGTATTTAGTTTGATATATGATTATATTTGTGGCACAGTTTTGAGAGTCTGAGAAGTTTGGAGAGAAGTCACTTTCAACTCAGTAAATATAACAGCTAACTTTGTACAGCTCTTTTACATTTATAAGCATTTTATATATACATTATCTTCTTTAATCCTAACAAGTCCATGAAATTATTGAATAAAGAAAAATAGAGACTGATTTTATAGTATACAGAAGGAAAAATAGCCAGAAAGGAAAGTTGAAAAAGTATTTTCCAGGTTGAATATCACTTTTGCAACATTAGTTTTTGAGGAGTTTATAGGGTGTGGGGGGAATTTTGGTATCTTGTGGAAATACATTACAAATCCTGAAAATCAGCACATGCATTCATTGGGTACTCAGTTTTGGGGAGTGCCATTGTATGTTTTATAGACACATTTCTCACAGTTTAGCAGTGCCCATGTGTTACTAAAAAGGTTCTGTTATCAACTGATATACTAAAAGGTTTGGTTTTATTATGCCTACTTAAATCAGAAGTAAGATACTCCTTGTCTTCCTATAATAAATGGGATAGCTGCCATATTAGAATTATGGTGCTCTGCCTCTTCTTGTGTCTTATGCTTCAAGGGATGGAGGCTAATTATCAGACTAGGACAAGGACTGGCCTCTTCCCTCATTCATTCAACATGGGTCCATTTATGGAAGCCAGTGCAACTGGTAGAGCTGCAGGAAGAGCTGTACTCTGGGCAGATGACAGCCAAAAGTCTGATTACCTTTAGACTAATTTCTGAAGTCAGCTGCCTTATCCTTGCCTTTGTCCAATCTAAAGACAAGGGGGAAAAAAAACCAGTATGGACCTTAGGAATGTTCATTTTCCTAGTCCTTTTGTGGTGTGATGTGGACAACTTTGTTTATAAAGTAAATTTGACTTTGGTGTTTATGGAAAAACAAGCATGTATAGTTTTCAAATTTATGAGCTATCAGTCTTTTATTCTTCAAGAAATTCTTTTTTTTAATTTTATTTTATTATGTTATGTTAGTCACCATACATTACATCATTAGTTTTTGATGTAGTGTTCAATAGGCAAACTATAGGAAGAGCCAAGATGTCCATCAACAGATGAGTGGATAAAGAAGATGTGGTATTCAAGAAATTCTGAAGCCTTCTGGTAAAGTCTACTTGGTCTCCCTTTCAGATAGTCTTTATCTTTGGCACAGTGGAGTCTTGCCTCTTTTTATATATTCTTATTGTATATTATTTGTGCATCTCTTACCTAATGCTGCCTGGTTTGTTTTCTGAGTCAAGGCTTCTATTCTACAGAGGAATCTTTAATTGGCTGACTCATTCTTTCTGTTGATTTTTTCTTATGATATTTTTTAAGATTTTATTTATTTAAGAGAGCGAGAGAGAGAGAGAGACAGAGAGAGAGAGAGAGACAGAGAGAGCACACGAGCAGGGGTAGGGTCAGAGGCAGAGGGAGAAGCAGACTTCCCACTGAGTAGGGAACCTATTGCGGGGCTCAATCCCGGGACTCTGGGATCCTGACCTGAGCCAACAGCAGACGCCTAACTAACTGAGCCATCCAGGCACCCCTGATAGTTTATTTTTTTATCCCTTATTCTTTTCAAGTAAACTGAGTCAGTTATTAGATATTTTTCAATATTTTTAAAAAGGATCAGAAAAACTATTAGCATTAACTTATACCACTCATATTTATTTTCACATTGACAGTGTCTTAATTTCCATAGAGAAGTTTGCTTGTGAGCTTTCTTTTCTTTGAAGTTTTAGCAGGTTGCTTCAAAATGATACCAGTTGTCTCAAGGATTAGAAAACTTTATTTTAGAAGATTTATAAGCCATCATCAATAAATAACCTTTATTGACTTATTTATTATATTCAGTTCAGTTCAAACATTTAAAGGTTATTGTGTTGCACATTTTGTTAGGAACTAAGGTTTTAGGTAAAGAAGACACTGTCTTTGGTGTAAAAGATACTATAATCCAACAGGTGGAAAAATGATATAAATTCTGATCTTGAGCACGGACTGCCTAGACTTTACATATTAAGAATTTGTTAACTAGGGGCGCCTGGGTGGCCCAGTCTGCTAAGTGTCTGCCTTCGGCTCGGGTCATGATCCCAGAGTCCTGGGATCAAACCCTGCATCAGGTTCCCCTCCTCAATGAGGAGCCCACTTCTCCCTCTCCCTCTGCCTGCCGCTCCCCCTACTTGTGCTCTCTTTCTCTCTGTCAAACAAATAAATGAAAATCTTAAAAAAAAAATTCCTTAACTGAAGACAAATACCATAGGATTTCACTTACGTGTGGAATTTAAGAAACGAAACAAACGAAGAAAAAGAAAACCAAAACCAGACTCTTAACTATAGAAAATAAACTGTTACCAGAAGGGAAGTGGGTAGGGGGATGGGGGAAACAGGTGATGGGGATGAAGAGTACACTTACCATGATGAGCACTGAGTCATGTACAGAATTGTTGAATCACTATATTGTACACCTGAACCTAATGTAACACTGTATGTTAGCTATACTGGAATTTAAAGAAAATAAAATAATTCTTTGACTATATATAAAAGGTCTATTCTGTTCTATTGGGCATTTAGGATATGTCTTTTATCAGAGTACCTAAGGATTGGTGTATGATCTTTTGTTAAAAGGTGAAATGCCTGGTCATAAATGCATTACTTTATCTTAAGTGTAGATATGTATTGTTCATATTTCAGATGTTATCTGTAGACTAAAGAGTTGTGCAATTATTATATTGTATATTTTTGATCAGACATAAATAATCAGTGTCAAAGCAGACACTCTTTCTTCCCCAAGTTATTCAGTCATGTCCTTTGTGTTCACTACATTGCTATTGTGAACAGTCTGCGCCTTGTTATATATGACTTTGAATCTTAGTGTGTTTACTGCCTGTTCATGGCTGAGAAGCACCCTGAGCTTTCCCTAAGGGTGAACTCTTTATCTTTTCTTTATGTGCCAGTCAAGGGGCCTGTTTGGGCAGCAACTACCCTACAGGCAGAAGTTTAGCAGATTAAAAAGCATTGGAAACACGCTTTTCCCCAATTTAGGATGTTTTCTAGGGAAAACACAAATCCCTGCCCTGCCTTCAGCTTTTTTATTACCCTCTTTTATGGTCACTAGCAAATGGAATCTCAGTGTGCACTGTCTCCTTTAGAGAACTTGTTCATTAAAAAATGGATTTGAATTTATAGTAATTCAATGTATTCAGTGCAGACCAGTTTGCCATTAATTCTTTGGGTTGTTACAGCAATAAAGGTATTCATGACAAACTCTTTTTCTATTATCTTTAACAGCGTGGAAATTAGACGTACTATTTTAATGGGATTTCTTCTGAATTTGGGATTTTGCTAATACAACTCTCACTTTAAAGTGTGACTTTTATTTCCAAATAAATAACCAATAGATATTGTATCCGTGATCTAATAACCATCGATAGCTGCAAAAATTTTGAATTTCCAAAAGTTTTTCTATTAAAGATGTTTTCACATACAGTCACTTTGGAAAATCCCAGGACATTTTTCTAGGGCTATAACAACTCTCCATTTTGGGCTGTTCTTGTCATCACAGTTTCCTGGAGATGGCAGCAAAGTACACAGAAGCAAGGCACCAACCATACCACATAAACAAGTGGTGTGCTGTTCTGGGGATGACTGCCGAGATGCATCGGCCTCTTCTGCTCTCAGAGGACAGGGCAGGTAAATAGAGAGCTGATGTATGTGTTAATTTGATTTTTAATTATGTTGGATAGCTTCCAAAAAATCCTGTACAAACAGCTAGTTTTATTTTATTCTTCACCTGTGGTCAGGTCCCTAGCTCTCTTTTCTCTCTGCCTGTTTGTTGCCCTTTTTCCTTTATGGTAAAAGTATTCAGAGATTTCCAGAACAAACATTTTTTGAAGCCTTTATTTTATGTACCAATCTACAACACTTGTTATCCTTACTTCATTTTCATATAGCTATTTCTAATCTTGTAGAACACTGCATTTCAATCCTTCTGGGAAGTGAGATTTTCAGAATCTATAATGGAATGATTAACTGGCAAGGCAATGCACAGGCTAATAACAGATTGCAAAGGACATCATATTAGACATTGTAAAAGCCTTCTTTATTCCAAAGTATACATCCAATAATGCCCCAGCAGACATGAGTAATGAGCATTGTACCCAGAATAACAGGGACCCTATTGTTTTGGAATGTGCAGAAATGTTATTAAAATGAAAAAGAGAGAACTTCTTTCTACAGAACTGCAACTGTTGGTTTCAATGCTAAACTTGTTTGTCAAAATGCTATTGCCTGGAATCAGTGAAAAGCTTATATAAGACCAAAATATTTCACAAGTTGATTGAGTAGTATAAGAAATTTTGCTTTGGAGGAAGCTTGGTGAAAGATCTTAAAATTTAAAGATCCAGTGTCTTTCAGCTAAAATGGATAGCTATCTTTTGAGAGTATTTTTGAAGTAAATTTTACTTTTAAGATGGGACAAAAAGAACACCCTTGATGATGAGTAAAAATTCCTAATGTCAGATCTTGAACATAAAGTTAAAAAAATAGAAGGATATTTACTGTCTCAGACAATAGATAAATAAGGTGAATTGATTAAATTGCTGTTTTTGGTCAGATTGTTCAGTTACTAATGAGAACTTGGTGCAATGAGAACTTGCTTTTTAACTAGAAATATACCAGAAATGTTTTTCTGTACTTATATGCTATAAAAAGTTCTGAAGCACTCATTAACATTTAAATAGCTGATGGGCTTAATACAAATGATTTCCACCTATTTACTTGAGGGAGACAACTGGTGATAAGGTAAAGGAACACTAAAAAGAAAGTCTTGGCTTCAAATTTGGGGGCTATGTTTTTTGTGCAGTCATTTAACCCAATGATGCTTTTTGCTGGGTGAGAGCTTGAACCTGAACATAAAATGGTAAAATAGACTTAAGGGTGTGCATAGTCCTAATATAAGAGATGAGTTATTTAAAACAATTAATGAGTATGAGTAACTTCTTTCCCTATTCTTGCTTTAAGAGAAAAAGTCTCAGGAAAGACCTTTTGAAAGGCTCAAATTTTCCTTTTCTCACTCTAGAGATCGCTTTCCTTAAGAATCTTTGAGAAGGAGGTGTGTAGAAGGGAGTGTACAACAGAGAGTCAAAAGTGGCCAAATTTAAAGGTTAATGGGGTGAGGAATGTTGAAAGTCCTTTAGACTAAGAGCAGTGTTGGGATTTTTTGACCCCACTTGTGTAAGTACCATATGCTAACCGATTGTGCCAGTGGAGCATGCTTTTTCTTTTCTTTTCTTTTTTTTTTTCTTTCTTTTTGTTACCTTACTTGTATATCACATATTGGGTGGAGGCTGCTGCAGATTCTTGCAATAGTAGTAATGGGAACAACAGCTCTTTATCGCACAATTGCCAAGTACCACTTTACAGACAGTAGGGTCCTTTATGATTATAAAGAGATTTAATGTTCACAACAGTCCTTTGTGGTAGATTCTGTCGTGGTGTATTCTAATAATTTTACAGATATGAGGTACAGACAAGTTAAATAACTTTCTCAAGTCAAAAAGTAAGTTGATTTGATTATGGTGGTCTCAGCCTGTGTTGTTAATGACTGGATATTTTCACTGTGTCCTGAAGGTCATCTGTGTCTCCCTATGAACGGGACTGTGGACAATGGAGGGACAGAGTCCCAGCTTTTCAGAGCATCATAAAAGGAAAGAAGAAGCACCTGCAATGTTTAGAATTACCATGGACTAAGGACCAGGGGCTCTCCTGGTTTTCTAGTATAATGTAAACCTGTGTTCCTAATATTCAGTGGAGAGGAAAATAACCCTGTGAGTCAGGTAGATGGGAGCCTGCCACAGAATATGTCCAAGACATATATCCAACTAGCTTCTGAACATCTTTAATTGGCTATCTAATAGGCATTTCAAGCTAAATGTGTCCCAAACAGGGCTCTTGAATTTCCCTTTGAGATATTGTGATTTATAATAAGAAATATATATTGGTCTTTGTCCCCATTTCTGGCACAGAGTTCCTAAAACCCCTGGAAATTCCCAAGTGATGAGAGAGATACAGGTCTTTTGTTATGTGAACGAGGTGACTTTTAGAATACACCTAAGGGGGTGGGGTGTGTGTGTGTGTGCTGGGTGCCAGGGCAATCAACCTTGGGATTAGAAGGGAATTTTCAAGCCCCCCACCCACCAAGTGAGGAGATGAGGCCTGGAGATTGAGTTCAATTGCCAATGGCAAATGGTTAAATCCATCAGACCTATGTAATGGAGCTTCCATAAAACCCAAAAGGACAGGGTTCAGAGAGCTTGTGGGTAGTGAACACTTGGCTATTTGGGGAAAGTGGTGTGCCTGGAGAAGGTATGAAAGCTTCTTGCCCCTTCCCACATACCTTGCCTATGCATCTCTTACATCTGGCTGTTTCTGAATTATATCCTTTTATAATAAACTGGTAATCTAATAAGAAAAATATTTCTTTGAGTTCAGTGAGTTGCTCTAGCAAATTAATTGGACCCAAGGAAGGAGGGAGTCATGGGAATGTCTGATTTATAACCATTTGGCGACAAGTACAGGTAACAATCTGGGCTTGCAACTGGCATCTGAAGATGGGAACAGTCTTGTAGGACAGAGCCTTTAACCAGTGGAATCTGATGCTATCTTGAGGTAGATAGTGTCAGAATTGAGTTATATTATAGGACACCCAACTGATGTCCTGAGAATTGCTTGGTGGTGTGTGGGGAAGAACTTCTTCCCACCACCAACAAAAGCTGGAATTGGCGATCAGGACACTTTCAGCCCTCAAGTTGGTTCTACCTATAGTCTTTTCCATCTCAGTTGTGACAACTCCATTTTTCCAGTAGTCTAGCCCAAAACCTCGAAGTAATCCTTGACTCATCTCTTTCTCTCATACCCCAAATCTGCTTTTTCAGCAAATCCTTTTAACTCTTCTCTTCAAAATCTGACCATTTCTCACTGTGCCTACTCATACCAACCTGATCCAAGCCACCATCATTTCTGGATAATTGCAGTAGCTTTTGCACTGGTTCCCTGATTCTGCCCTTACTTTCCTTTAGCTTATGTTCAATGTAGAGGACAGACTGACCTTGTTGAGCATGGGTCAGATTATGTGACCCCTTTAATGCCTTCCCATTTCATTCAGAAAAAGTCTTAATCATGACCTACAAACCTTATAGGTTTGTATATACCTATATACATTGGTTATACCTAATACATAGGTTATACCTAATACATCTGGCTCCTCATTTTCCCTCTGATTTTATTCCTACCACTCTCAACCTTTTCTCTCAGCTCCCACCAGTACCAGCCTTCTTACTTCTACCTTGCAGTCCTAGGGCCTTTGAACTTGCTATCCTCTTTGTATGGAATGCTCTTCTTTTGTGCTCTTCAATGCACTAATTGATCTCACTTCCCTCCCATTTTAACTAAAAGTCTCCTTTTCAGTGAGCCTTCCCTGGCTACTTTGTCCAAAATCTAATCTCTTCACACCCTCAACAATTCTCATCCTTTCCCCTGCTTTATTTTTCACATTGGAACATAACACTATCTAACATATCTTTGATTTATTTATCATGTGCATTGTCTATGTTCCTCACTAAAATATTAGCTCTCCATGAAAACAAGGGTTATTGTCTTTTTCAATCACTGATTCATACCTAGCCCCAGTGTCTGGTACATAGTAGATACTCAATAAATTGTTTCTGAATTTACAAATTTATAAAACTAGAAGAATGTAATATGACTTGCACCTTGGGATGCGCACAAAATTCACACTACAACTTTTACCTAATTTTACCAGCAGGCTGATAAATAAATAAATTGGTGGTGTAGTCTGACAATTAAATTTCCAATTTAAAATATGTGATGTAAAAATAAAGAGGGTTTGTCATCTGATCTTGTCAGTTTGCCCTAGGATGCAGAAGACACATATTTATTTATGTTTTTGTTTATTTATATCCATCTGAGCTGGTGACCAGTTAGGTGATGATCCACTGATTATCTTAGTTACTCTGTCATTTATGCTGATGTATTTCATTTCCACATGTTCACTGGAGAGATGAGACTAATAGCTGAGGGACTGTTACATTGCATTGGTGTGGGTCTCTCCAGGAATATTTATCCAGGATTATTGTTTAACTTCTTACTCAGGAACTCTTTTTCTCTTGTGTAGCTATACATCCTTATTTCATTCCTGACACATATATGAATGCCTTTTAGGGTTCAAAAGGGTACACTAAGGTACAAAAACACATAAGATAACAGTAGCTGCCCCCAAGGAAGCTATATTATTTCTGGCTTAACTTTGTTCAGTTTATTAACTCTGCATTCAGTGAGAAAAGGGAAAGTTTGGGATTGCCATGGACTCAAACCTTTCCAGAAGGGGGCATCAATAAACAATGAAAAGGATCTCACAGAAAGAGGTGGGGGACTTCAAAATATAGAAGTCTGAGAGTAGGAGAGTCAGAAGCTTGGATGGTCAGGAAAAAAGACCTAATAGTTATGTCAGTGTATGAAGATAGGATGGAGACAATAATTTAAACTGAATAGTGGATTTTAATTTAATTTAGAAACACATACCTGGGTGTATATTCTCTTGGCTCTGATTTTCATGATGGAAACATCCATCCATTGACTAGGCAAGTGAAAACTGGAAGAGTAACAAACAGCTCTGTGACTTAAACATGCAGCATGCAATTTCTGACATTTTTAGCTCTATAAAAATTGAATTAATAAAAACAGTAATTGACTTGTCTTCAGAAAATGTTGATTTAAAGAAAAAAATGTAAGTTAAAAGAAGTGGAGACAAAGAATCCCTCCACCTCTGATTTAAAATAAGAGACTTTGTGGTATATAGAATAATGGCCCCTAAAGATGTCCACATTCTAATCCCCAGAACCAGTGACTATGTTACCTTCTATGGCAAAAGGGTCTTTGCAGATATGATTAAGTCCAAGGACCTTGAGAGAGGGACGTTATCGTGGTTTATCTGGTTGGGCCCCATGTAATCCCAAGGGTCCTTATATGCATGAAGCAAGATAGTTGGAGGAGATGCAGAGGTAGGACTGATTGGCCATGAGTCAAGGAAACAAATTCTTTCCTAGAACTTGAGAAGGAATACAGCTCTATTGACCCATTTTAGACTTCTGACTTCCATGACCGTAAGATAATGAATTTGTATTGTTTTAAACCACTAATATTGTGGTATTTTGTTGACAGCAACAATAGGAAACTAATACAGGCTCTGAAAGCAGATCTTTAGAATTGTTGAGTGATTGAATCAAGATTATTTTCCTAATTTTATTTTTGTTTTCCTTCCAAGGTTTTCATAGACATAATAAAGTAAATACTATAGCTCTTCCGATAAGTGATACCAAGTGGCTGTGGCACTAATAGTTCTCTGGATTTATAAAGTACATTTTACTCCTAGAAAAAACTGAATATATTAGATATATGTTTTGAATGACCATGTAGTCTTCGTTTAATGGGTATCTATTTAACCTCTGTCCAAGTGGCTGATAGATGAATAAATAAGCAGTATAACCTGCCAATTAAGTTTCTAAGGAGTTTAAAATACATGAAGTAAAAAGAGACAGAGTAGGCTTCTTTTAAGTCTTGCAATTTTCAGAATGTTTAAAGCACCAATTTTTCAGGCCTCACTCTTGTGATAAAGAGTGTAACAAACCCAGGAAAAATGGAGCTGTTTGAATCCATTTTTGAGTCAGAGACTAGAAGAAGAATGGACAAACAGTATGAACCCTTTGTACTATTTTTACAAGTCATTCTCATTAAAGTCTGAAGACTGTAAAGCTATTGGGCTCCTTCTAGGATAATGTCCCCCCTACTGTTATATTCCTTACAATGAAACCCATCTGTGAGCTTTTTCAGGATGTTCATGACATGCATTTAAATTGCCTGTTGTGTTCCAGAAACCTCTTCTTCCTGCAAACAAGTGGTGACCTCTCTGCTCTATGTTCATTCAAGGGACAGACACTGTAGATCATCCCAGGCAGGCAGCCAAATGATGGCCACATCCTGTTCAATGCAAAAATACACATTTCCATTAAACCAAGATAATTAGAAAAAGTAGCATAGAGGAATATGAGTAATTCCATCAGTAATTACAGCAATTATACCCTTAATTGCCATGCCACCTCCAGTGTCACATTATATATATGTACTGGCATTTTGCAGAGAAAACACTCATATGTTTTATATTAAAGATGTACCTGGTTACATCAGGTATTTCTAGTGGTTAAAAGATAATTGAGGTAGTATTGTTTCATCCTTGTAATGATCAAAATAAAATGCAATGTATTGTCCTCATCATTGTCTTTATTGAGTGCTTTTTCAAGACACAAATTTCTCTGTATTCAAGAAACAGAGGAATGAAAGCCAGTATACTAGAAACCATCCTTTCATACAGTTTTCTCCCCAAACTGGTGAAAAACAGTTTCTCAAATTTCCCAAGAAAGAGAAAAATACCTGCTATTGGATGTTTCTTCAGTTCTGTTCCTAGAGCATATGCTTAGAGTTAGCCTATTAAAAATTTTAAATATTTACCTTTGGATTTGACTTTCCAGTCTCCCATTTCTCTGCTAGTGTATCAGAAACAAATCTTTATGTTCACCTGGTTGTTCTTGCAGCAGGAAAGCCGGTCAAGGCCACATTGCCTTCAGTTGCCCATTGAACTGATATCTCTTCCTCAGCCTGCAGCCTACGTGTATAAGTGGTAAGGAAGAGAATTGAAGTTCGTCTGTCTTCTTGCTCAGCTCCCTTAGGAATGACTTTGGGTTTGGTTCCCTTGATGCCAAGCTGGCTGGTAAATGTTAGCCCTCAGAGAGATATGATACAGTTCATCACTGTGAGGAAGGAGACAGAGCTGAACTGCATAGGGAAGATGACTTGTTTTGCATCCCACCAAGGCAGATTGTCATAGCATTTGCCTTTTTGATTCAACATCTTGTATTTAATTGGGATGATTTTATAATCTCACAATAAAAGACACTCTCATGTTCATATTTATTTGTTCGCATTAACCTATTCTTACCCCACTGAGTGATCTCAAGTTGCCTCAGTGGCAGCAACTCCTGGAGCACCATGCCCAAACTGCCAGCCACCGCATGGGAAGAATGTGCTTTACTGTTCCCTAGACCTGGGGCTTAACTTTATGCAGCAATATTGCTCATAGAACAAGTGAAGTTATGTACATTCACAAATATGTAGTTGATTTACATTAAAGCCTGAGACGGTGTCAGTGTGTACTTCAATGGCCCTGTGGTATCTCAGAAGTTCTCCTAGGCAGAGAGAATTCAATCACAATGTACAACTGAGACCAGCCTCTTGGGGGTGCGTCTTTTATCCCATGTACAGATTCCTCCCGGGCACCTTGGAAGTCCTTCCCTGAAGGTGAATATAGCTGGAATGTGTTGCTTTCTCCCTGATTACTTACTTTGCTTGTGACTTTTCTCATTAGGGCATTCTTAACATGGCTAACTTTCAACTGTGTTCTTGAGAGATAACATCTCACTTTTGAGTTTTCAGGAATGCAAACGTTCTGGTTTCCTTCTCTTTCTTTTGTCTGTTATCCTCCAATATTTTGGTAATCTCTGCTGTTTACTTGTGGTGCATCCTGATCAAATGACTGAAACTCTCCTTGTCTCAGCTTCCTCATCAGAAAAACAAGGGTAACAATACTTGTTTTACAGAGTCATTGTGAGGACTTAATAAATTAAAATTCTTTAAGTGCTTAGATGATGTCTGACATAAGTCTTAGCTATCTTTGTCATCATGATTAATATTACCCTGAATTCACTAAACTTTCACATTCTCTTTTCTTAAACTCTTCACCACTTAGATACAATATATCTTTTTCTGATCAAATTTCTTATTAATCTTTACCTTTTAACTTTGTGATCCTGAGTAAGTTAATCTCTCTGAGCTCAGTTTCCTCATCTGTAAGGTGGGGGTCATGATAAAAAATGGTTATCATGAAGATAAAGTGAGCAAAATCTATTAGATATGCTCACCTAAAGAGGTTCCTACTGTATAGCAAGTGTTCAATGACTATATAATGATATTACTACTTTGCAAGTGTTCAATGAGTATTTAATAATACTATTTAATGATATTATTATTACACTCTATGTTTTGGGGCATGGGCAATATAGAATTGATTCTGTGTATTTTCTATGTGATTATTGCTCTTTCCTTTTCCTTTTTATTGAAGTAAAATTTACATGCAGTAAAATGCACAGATCTTAAAGGTACAGGTCAATGAATTTAGACAAATGTGACCAACATTTGTCCATGTGACCAACAAACCAAACAAGATGCAGAACATGCTCAACATTCCAAAAGTTCTACTGATCCTTCTTCCAGGCAGCCTTGATCCCCAGTAAGCAATCATTGCTCTGATTTCTAGCGCCATAGATTAATTTTGTCTGGTTCTGAATTTTATTCCTGTGACAGAATAATAGAATATGTCCTCTTTTGTGTCTGGTTTCTTTCACTCGACATGATGTTTTTGAGGTTCACTTATGTTGTTTCATGTATCAGTAGTTCATTTTTTAAACATTAAATGCTGATTAATATTATATGACATATACCACATTTTGTTTATCCATTTTTTTGTTGATGGTATGTATGTGTGTTGTTTCACATTTTGGTTATTATTAAGAAAGCTTTCTGTCAAAACCTAAGGATGGAAGAGATCACAGGGTAGGTGTATGTTTGTCTTAAGACACTGCCATACAGTTTTCCAATATGGTTATACCATTTTACACTCCTACTATCAATTTGTGAGAGTCTTTTTAATTTTAGTTATTCTAGTGAGTAGGAGGTGGCACCTTACTCTGGATTTAATTTGCAGTTCCCTGATGACTAATGATGTTGGGCATCCTTTCATGTGTTTATTGGCCATCCCATGTCTTCTTTGTGAAGTGTGAATCCTGTATCTTGTGAAGTATGAATTCAAAACACTCTTGCATTTTTTAAATTGGGTTTTTGTCTTTTTATCAATGAGTTCTTTTATATTTAGGTTGTAAGTCCTTTATCAGATAAGAGTATTACAAATATAGTCTCCCAGTTGGTAGCTTCCTTTTTCCCTTTCTTAGCAGTGTCTTTGGATGAGTTTTAAATTTTAATAAAGTTAGTACTTTATGGTTGGTATTTTTTATGTTCCCTAAGAAATCTTTTTCTACCCCAAGTCACAGAAATATTCTTCTGTTTTTTCTTCTAAAGCCTTTAGAATTTTAACTTTAAGTTCAAGTCTATATACATCTCAAATCACATTTGTGCATGGTGTGAGGAAGGTGTCAAAATTCCTTTTTTCTCTTTTTCATACATTTATATAGTTGTTCCAGTGCTATTTGTTGAAAAGACTTTCCTTTCTCCATTGATTTGCCTTGAGTTTTTGTCTAAAACATATTTACCGTATTGTATGAGTTTATTTTTGAACATTCTGTCTCATTAACCTATTTTTCCATCGTTATTTCAATACCACACTATCTTGATTTTTGATACTATCGTAAATGGTATTGATTTTTATTTTATTTTTTTAATGGTATTGATTTTTTTTTACAAAGGCATTTAGTTTATTCTCCTCATCAGTGTCACTGATATTCTCATGGTATTGATTTTTAAATTACCTTTTCCAATTGTTTGTTACTAGTATATAGAAATACATTTTTTGTATGTTGATCTTGTATCCTTACTTTACTGAACCGACTTATTAGTTCCAATAGTAGATTTTCTGCAAATTCTTTATGATTTTCTACATTCACAGTCATTTAGTATGCAAATAAAATCAATTTGTTCTTATCTAACCTTGATACCTTTCTCCGTTCAATTCAACTGATGATTTTTATGATAAACAGTTCAGTTTACCTGAAAAAAGGAAATATCAAATATTTGATTATTTCTATTATTTATTAATCTAAAAACAGTTTTGGGAGGCTTGCCTGATTAGGATGTACTACAGAAATCATATTCAGGAATATTATACCAAAGGAAAAAGTTTTAAGGTATGAAAATCTAAAAGGATGAGTTCCATTGAAGCTGCTCTTAACTGGCTATCCAAGATGTTTTGTGAGTAACCATTTGTTCTGGGGACAGCTACAAGTAGAGATATTTTATTAGTCTGATTTCCAGTGTTAGGATTTCACATTACTATAAAACTTTGTTGAACTTCACAGCTTTATATATCATTAGGACTCCCTGTCTTTCAATGGGTGTTACTAACCTCATTTCAGACTGAAGAAAATGTGGCAGTCTCAAGAAAATTTGGCAAAACGTACTGAAATAAATCAACAGTACTGCAAAGAAGCCAATTGATAAGAATTTCTATCTTGGGCCAATCCCTCTTTCATCAGATACTATGGGTCATCTAAATTAATCTAAACAATGACTCTTCCCTGCAGAAAAAGGAAATTAAAACTTTAAATCAACCCATCATATTTTCTGCAGTGGAGAAGGTTCCAGTCAGTGGAGAAGGTCCCTTGGATGCTCTTTCATTATCTTAGGCAAATAAGCAGCAGGGGCTTCTGTGTAAATATGCAAATGCACATGCTGAATTAAGGCGTATTGTTTGCTCAGTTAATATGTGCTTTGGAAGAGGCATTATTTGCTTATAAAGCTCTGAAATCCCTTTGTAGATACATCATCTTGGGCTGACAGCTTTGAGAGGTGGAAGTTGATGGAGTACTTACTCTAGCAGCCCGCTTGAAGTGCCGTTGGCACGGCTTCAGGGGAGGAGGTTGCTGATTGGTGATGCTTCTTTCTGTCACCCCAGCAATGGCACAACCAGAAATAGCAGACAGCATGTGAAGAGACGATGATAGAGTATAAGGGATACACGGAATGAAAATTACCCAGAATATGGTAGGACTGCTCCCTGAATAATTGAGAACTGGCTGAACAGTCACTCACAGAGAGGCACTGAGTGGGCATCTTTCTATTGCTGTTCCTACAGGAATTACTTCCGATATTCAACAGAGAGGGAGTATGTGAAGAGAAGCTCTATTGCTTACCGTATGTCCCTATCCAGCTCACAGTTTCTAAATGAATGACAAGAAATTAGAGAGCTGTTGGTTTTTTGCTGAATTATGGCCATCTGGCTATTTTAGGTACAATTAGAGATAGTGAGAATTCCCTCTCTCCTGTCTTCCAGAAGTTGGCATCTGAAATCTGGGCTCGTGGCCTTGTATTTGGAAGCTCAGCAGGTATATTCTGAGTCCTTCTATGTAAAGAGGTGTGACCTCAGAATAGCACTCTATATATTCAGTCCAGATTAATGATCTCTAGGTAGTCAAAAACTTGGCCTTACACAGTTAAATGTCATTTTGACCTAAGTTAGGAGCACTTGATTTTCTTTTAATGACAGGAGACTTTAAATTAAGAAGTGCTTGGACAAAAGTGCTATTGCAGGTTGTCTCCTGTGAATGTATATCTTATGGTTGATGGCTCCATTAAATGAGTGGTGCAAAAACATTCTTTTTTTGTTTTTTAAAGATTTATTTATTTATTTGACAGAGAGAGACACAGCGAGTGAGAGAGAACACAAACAGGGGGAGTGGGAGAGGGAGAGGGAGAAGCAGGCTTCTGCCTGAGCAGGGAGCCTGATGCGGGATTTAATCCCAGGACTCTGAGATCACGACTTGAGCCGAAGGCAGACGCTTAACTGACTGAGCCACCCAGGCGCCCCAGTGCAAACACATTCTTTAGTCAAGCTTCCTTTTACTCTGCCTCTGGTGGACGCTTAAGAATATAGAGGTTATTGTAACAAGACAGAAGTAGTTAAAATAAAAAGTTAAGGGGAAAAAGAGTGAGCTTACTCACTTTGATGAATTTGCTAAGAGAAGTATATCTAACTTTGGCATTTTTTTTTCCTCCTGGCCAATTTGTTTGAGAGGAAGGTATGGAATCAAAAGTTTTGAAAAGTGTGACACACCAAGTGAATTCATAAGCCAACTTTCTCTACAAAACAAAGCTCAAAGGCACAAAAGCACAAAGCAAGGTTTCTGTGCCTGCCACAAACTCACTCCCTTGAAGTTGTCCTGTTGCTTTTATAAGCTAAATTGCAGCATAGCCAATGGGCAGATAGAAGCAGGTGAGGTCCCATCATGGACATATTCCATCTGTAGACCATTAGGAGTCTGCGCTAGCTGCCCTGTGTCGTTCTCATTAAACAGTAATCAAAAGGCTGGGGCTCTTCTTTTTTGAAGTGCTCCTTATTTCTTTTAATGCACCTGCAAATAAAATGAAATGGGCTTAATGGACTGAGGCTTTGACTGATTCTCTTAGCTCTGCTACATGGTCACTAGTTGCTTCTCTTGGTAATTTACAGGGTTTCCTGCTGTATGATAAAACACAGGTGCTCAGTCTGTCATCCAGAGCAATGATTTATTAGCTTTAGTGGTACCACAGACCTCAGGCAGCAGGCACTAAATCAAGAGAATATATACTGAAATAATATGTTTTCCAATGATGACCCATGGAGACTCTTTAGCTGTTCATGCCCTTTACCCACTGCTGTTGGATTTGCCATTTCTCCTCATTATTTTAAAGCCCACAGGATTCACTTCCTGTCTTAATTTCTCACCTGCCAGGACAGTCTCACCACCAGCTTTATTGCTATAGATTTCTAGTTGATCCCTCACACCACCAAAGGGTTCCAGCTAATGAGTAGGAGAAAGGGAACCTTAGGGGCTTTTTCAGGCCTCAGGGACCCTCAGAATTCCTATTCCAAGCTCTACTTTGATATGGTTGCCAGACAATAAAGCTCACATTGTCCTTTAAAAAAAACAACAACCCTGCTTTGAGGTTAAATATGTCTGGACATTCATTTAGAACATTTCATCTACTGAATATTTCTTCATGGAAATTTGTTAAGAGGCTCTGCCTTCCTATTTTTGTGACAGTGACTATCAATCAAAGTGACTTCTTGTTGATTATCAGAGAGCCTTATGAACAGATCAGGGAAATCTTTAATTACTATTAAATGCCTGCCAAACATGGGCACAGGGAAGAATTACTCAGTCAATCAAAGCAGAAGACTGGTGTGGACTCTGAATTTTAATGAGAGGACAGATCAGAGATGTAAAGGGAGTCTTAATAGGTAAGAAAGTGAATACAGGGAGCAAAATGTCCAAAATACTACTGAAAACTAAAAGAAGCAGGACTAGAATAGAAAAGTCAATGATGTGAAATATTAAATAAGATAACACAAATGAACATTAATTATACACAGCAGATAAAGAAATCCAGAACGTTGCCTTAAATAGGGTAAAATAGGGAGATCCAAATCTTCAGCCAAAGCCATGGGGAATCAGTGATTATTGCCTTGCATGTGTAGTGTGGGATGACAGGTACAGACTGTGTATGACAGGGCAGTGGGCTTTGGGAGGCATGAGAACATATATGACTGAGGATCCTGGGATTTGGTAACACCGAAGTGAAGTAGCTGAGTGGTAGAGATGTTGAGGATGGTGACCGCATATTTCTGAGTACCCTCAAAGGCAACAGCTACCAAATTTGTTAAAAGAAGGTATATATGATTCCCCAAGGTGATATTCAGAACTTTCAACAACTGATGAGGCATGGCCCTGACCCTTCAGAATAGAGACCAGCCATGCCCTGGAATGGGATCCTGGATGCCCCTGCATCTAGGCATCGTGGCTATGTCATGGGGAGGAATCCTGAGAGAGGGCTGGGCAGCCAGGCCTGTGTGGAGCTCTTAGGGGTTTCAGGGCAGTGACTTCCTACATTAAGAAAATATTTTTTTCTTTAAAAAATTTTATTTTTAAAATTTTAATCCCAGTGTAATTAACTTAAAGTGTAGGTTTCAGGTGTACAGTATAGTGATTCAACAATTCCATACTCAGTGCTCAGAACAAACCATCAGTTTGTTCTCTATATTGAAGAGTCTATTTTTGGTTTGTCTCTTTTTCCTTTGTTCATTTGTTTTGTTTCCTAAGTTCCACATATGAGTGAAATCATACAGTATTTTTTTTCTCTGACTGACTATTCACTTAGCATTATACACTCCATGTAGTTCCAAATGGCAAAATTTCATTCTTTTTAAATGGCAAAGTAACATTCCATTCCATTGTGTACATACATACATACATACATACATACATACATACATACATACCACATCTTCTTTATTCATTTATCTATCGATGGACATTTGGGCTGCTTCCATATCTTGGCTATTGTAAATAATGCTGCAATAAACATAAACATGCATATATCTTTTCAAATTAGTGTCTTCATATAATTAGGGAAAATACCCAGTACAGAAATTACTGGATCATATGGTAATTCTATACACTTCCATACACTGGAAGTTCCTCAAAAGATTAGCCACTGTTTTCCACAGTGGCTGCACCAGTTTGCATTCCTACCAACAGGGCACGAGGGTTCCTTTTTCTCCATGTCCTTGCTAACACCTGTTGTTTCTTGAGTTTTTGATTTTAGCCATTTTGACTGGTGTGAGGTGATGTTTTATTGTGATTTTGATATGCATTTCCCTGGTGATTAGTGATGTTGAGCATCTTTTCATGTGTCTGTTGGACATTTGTATGTCTTCTTTAGAGAAATGTCTGTACATATCTTCTGCCTATTTTTTAATTGGATATTGGGTTTTTTTTGGTGTTGAGTTCTGTAAGTTCTTTATATATTTTAGATACTAACCCTTTATTGGATATGTCATTTGCAAATATCTCCTCCCATTCAATAGGTTGTCTTTTACTTTTGTTGATTGTTTCTTGTACCATGCAGAAGCTTTTTATTTTGATACAGTTCCAATAGTTTATTTTTGTTGTTTCCCTTGTCTCAGAAAACATATCTAGGAAATGTTGCTATGATCTATGTCAGAGAAATTACTGCTTGTGCTCTCTTCTAGGACTTTTATGGTTTCAGGTGTCACATTATGTCTTTAATCCATTTTGAATTTATTTTTGTGTATTGTGTAAGAAAGTGGTCCAGTTTTATTCCTTTGCATGTTGCTGTCCAGTTTTCCCAGTACCATCTGTTGAAGAGACTGTTTTTTCTCATTGCATATTCTTGCCTCTTTAGTCAAAGATTAATTGACCATATAATCCTGGCTTTATTTCTGGACTCTATTTTGTTTTACTGATTTGTCAATTTTTGTGCCGGTACCATACTATTTTGATCAGTACAGCTTTGTAGTATATCTTGAAATCTGGAGTTGGGATACTTCAGTTTTGTTCTTCTTTTTCAAGATTGCTTCGGATATTTGGGGTCTTTTGTGATTCTATTGAAATTTTAGGATTATTTATTCTAGTTCTGTGAAAAATGCTGTTGGTATTTTGATGGGGATTGCACTGAATCTGTAGATTGCTTTGGGTAGTATGGACATTTTACAATATTTGTTCTCCCATGAACATCTTTCCATTTGTTTGTGTCATCTCCAATTCCTTAGAATCTCAGGAGTGTTTGATTATGACCACTATTAGTATTGTGGTTTTTTTTTTTTATGGTCACTGTTATTGATATCTGACTGGGACAGTTAATTTTGTGAAATATCTGTGATCCCCTAGGAAGCAGCAGAAAATTTTCTTAGACTACTATTTTGAATTACTGGTCATTTGAGAAAGAGGCAAATAGTGAAGTATAATGTTTGTGTTTACTAATAGTATATTCAATTAAATACAAAGAGAAAATTTCAGAATTCATTGTTAAACAGGTTATGTTGTTAGAATCATTATTCAGTTTCTGCTACCTTTGTGCATAAAGGCACAAATACATCATAATTCTGCACATGCCCTTGAATCTGTTTTCTCACTCACTTTGCCCTCTCTCTTCACTCTGTGGGACTTCTGATCCTACTCTGTCTGTCCAGGGCTTCAGCCATCTGCTTTCCTTTGCTCTGTGATAGCTATGCCTTCTGTTTTTGACCTGCCTGCTTGGTTTCTGACCTGTATTTGCCTGATCTCTGGGAGCTGTGAGGCTCTGCCTTCCCTGTGTCTGCCTGATTCCTAACTCACTGGTCTTGCCTGCCCTCTGACGTGCGGTCTTGCTGGACTCTGCCTGCCTTATGGCTAACTCACTGTTCAGCTCATAACTCCTCAATGTGGGTGAATTCCTGGTTTGTCCACTTTCAGCTTCACCACCCTAACTCTGCATTCCTATCATAGTCCACCATTCTAGTGTTAATGCCTAGGATTCAAGACCCCTTCTTTTTGCTTTCACACACTGAGGAAGAGAATGTATAATATAAATACAACTTTACTAACTCCACAAAGGCATGAGCACATTTTGGGATGGAGGGCAAGTCATACACAAGTTAATAATTCACAGGAGCACTTTCAAGTAGTTCCTTTAGTTAAGCATAGACTTGAGATGCATCAATGTGATTCTTTGTGATTTCCTTTGTTTAAGACTTTTCCTAACTCTTAGGAGCATTGTCCTTTTAAGATAAATTTCATTCTAATTTCTCCTGAAATCTCAGGATGAGATTTCTTTAGATAGTATTATTCCCAGTTCCTGGAGGAGTCATGTTGATACCATGTCAAATGGTTCTTTGAAGCCATCTGACTCATACCTCAGTCAATGCTATTTGCATTCTGCTCACAGGAAAATCTCTGAGGAGTCAGTGTCCCCTCTGCATTTTTCAGCAACCTGAGGTTCAGCCTTAAATTCTACTTATACATCCTTTGTCTTCTCAGCTCTTATTTCATCCCTTCTTGAACTCACAAATCCTTAAAGGCTCCAGGTCTCCATATAATTTTGGTCATAAGACTATAAACTTCCTAGATAAGGTGGACTTTCAAAATATCCAGGCATTCTCACCAAAAACCTTCTTATGTTTACCACATGCCACATACTCTTTGTTAGGATGTTACTAACAATGTAATGTTTACATTTTTGTCTCCATGATTATTTATTTTTTAAGGAGATGTGCTAAATCTAAAAACAGTGTTTGTTTTTGTGTAACATATGTCTTTTCCTCAAGTTAAGTAGTTCATTCAAAGTGAATTATATACATGACATACAAAATTACAGAGAAGGGAAAAATTAAAAATTAAAACAAAATTATTATAAAGTATTGCAAATGGATAGTAATTGTATAAAGCCCATTATTGTTAATTTTAGATATATAAAATACTATATATTTTTAAAGATTTTATTTATTGATTTGAGAGAGAGAGAGAGAGAAAACACCAGCAGGAGGAAGGGCTGAGGGCAAGGGACAAGCAGACTCCCCACTGAGTAGGGAGCCTGAAGCATGGGGCTCGATCCCAGGACTTTGAGACCATAACCTGAGTTGAAGTCAGATGCTTAATCGACTGAGCCAAGCAGGTGCCCCTAGATGTGTAAAATACTATCGCTATTCTATTTGTTTGTGTGCGTGGTTTTTTTAATGAATATAAGGGTTTTTGTGGGTTCCCTCATAATTTCAGTCCCCTCACTACAATTTCCTTTAAGGCTTAAGATTTGATTCATTAAAATGTAGAATATCTCTGACAGCTCAGGGAGGCCCATGCTCTCTGTTCCTTGGACTTGTTGTTTTAGGATCTTACCATACTCTGGAAGTGAAATTTCCATCCAAGGGGATTTTCAGGGTCACTCAGTGTAATTCAAAGACCTGAGTCTGTGACTGAGGTGATACAAGAAGCAAGAGTCTAGTCTGGAGGGCTAGACAAACAGGGCCTGGTAAGGGGATCAGGCTTTAGCTGCTAAGTTCAGCTCACTCTGTTATTGATCCCTGAGGAAAACTGGGATTGGTGATCACTGGTTGCAAGTCTGCAGAATGGAGCAATTTTCCTGCTCACAGGAAAATCTCTGAGGAGTCAGTGTCCCCTCTGCATTTTTCAGCAACCTGAGGTTCAGCCTTAAATTCTACTTATACATCCTTTGTCTTCTCAGCTCTTATTTCATCCCTTCTTGAACTCACAAATCCTTAAGTCTCCATATAATTTTGGTCATAAAACTATAAACTTCCTAGATAAGGTGGACTTTCAAAATCTCCAGGCATTCTCAACAAAAACCTTCTTATGTTTACCACATGCCACATACTCTTTGTTAGGATGTTACTAACAATGTAATGTTTACATTTTTGTCTGGATTTCCATCTTCTATTTAGTGTCTTGGACAAGAACTTTCTCTGTGCTTTAATTTCTTAACCTATATAATGAAAATAACTAAACCTATCTCATATGAAATTGAATTTGGTTAACATTGCGATTAAATTTGATAATGTATGAAAAATACTTAGGGCAGTGACTGGCACATACTAAGTACTCAATAAAAGGCAGATACTATTTATTGTTGTTATTGCCATTGTTGTTATTTTTATTGTTATTTAAGGCTGAAGCTGAGGACCCAGCAGAGGCAAGTGAGAAGCTGTACACAATGACTTTTAGGAGTGAGGTTTTGCTACTCGTGCTCTCTAGAAAAATTCATTCCAGTGGTATTTTAGCTTTTGAAAGTAGAAATTCCCTAAGGGTAAGCAGTGCCCTTATCAATATCTTTTCAGAGAAGAAATGTTTACATTAGATCTACTTCCTAAAAACTTAATGATGTTGGTAAATGATATATAAAGTGGGGATGTTATGTAAAATGCCTCTGGTCTTTTAAGTCAGTAAAAACCAGTTACATTCTGGCCCATTTGAGCCTGGACCCAGATTGGAAGAGTTCTATCTGGCGGCTATAAGGGCTGAGCATTGTAGAACATGTGGGGTGAAGTTTAATAAACTTTAAGTTTTAGTTTATAGTTAACTTTAAGTTTAAATCCCTTTAGTAACTGCTGCACATATATAATTTTCTTCTCTTTTATTTAATGTTAAGATACTGAGATAATGGGGTATGGTACGTAAGTTATGTAAGAAACCGAGTCGTCCCTCAAAAATCTTACACTCTTGTAGGAAGAGAAGATACATACAAGTGTACCAGAAAAAAAAATTACTCCTACCCTCCACCCACCAGTATGGCTGTCGATGAAGGGGTGGGCATAAATAGAAGACTTTGCAAGGAATAGAGAAGTCTAATGGAACATTTTGTTAGGTTATAGACAAAGGACATTGGGATAACCATTATAATTATTCTTACTGTCGTATTTTTTTTATTATGTTATGTTACTCACCATACATTACATCTTACTGTTGTATTTATTGTTATTTAGGACAGAAGCAGGAGGGCCAAGCAGAGACAAGAAACTGGTATACTGTGACTTTCAGAGTGAGGACTTAGTCCATGCTATTTCACCCATGGCAAATATATAGCAGGGAGAAAGCAAGGAAGGGTGACTATGAGGGCAATCATGTCCAGGCAGACTCCTTGCTGACTCTGTCTCCTGCTTTAAAAATTTGGACAGGAATTAGCCACACAGAATCAGGAGCATGGGGGTTTGGGAGACAGTGCTCAGTAGCTGCCCAGCAGCTAGTCCATGAGGGCTTATAGGCAGCTGGCATTAAGCGAGACCTGGAAAGTCCTGCTGTGTGGTATGAAACATATGAGGTGCATCATTTTCCTTTTCTTTCTGTGAATCCATAAATAAAATGGGCATTACTCACTACTGGTGCTTCTGGTGTTAGATATTTTGGGGGGAATTTTCAGGGTAGAGAAGGAGTACTGAATCTGGCCTCAGGTGAACATGAAATGTAAATAGAGGCTGCCCAAAGGATTCCCGGACACATTTGGATTAGAATTTAATAACCATAATAAAGCATAAGACTGATAAGTGTCATAAAAGAAGTGAAAAGAAATATCATCAGAGGTCTGAGAAGTGCAAAGTTACCACTAGCCTAGAATAGAGAAAGGAGTGAAAAAGGAGGAGGAAAGCTTTGCCAAAGAGTTAATTGGATTGGGCTTTAGGAGATGGCATGGTGGACACTGGCTGACCCCCTACCATCCATTCCATCTCTGATGATTTGTGTAATGGACTGCAGCCATTCCATGCCGTTCAGAGATGGATAGGCCCGTGCTTATTTAGACCAATAAGACAGGCAAAATACATTGGGACTTTGGGGAAGAAGCAACCCTCTTTCCGATATTGGATGTGAACAAGGAAATACTTAGCTTCATCTGCTTGCTACCACAAGAAAAGCCAGTCTTCCCATGAAGCTACAATGAAGTAGAACAGACTGGAAGGAGAGAAAGAGCCAGTCTTCCTGCTGACAATGGTACAGAAGGGTAAGGTTTGAATATGTGGAGTTACAGAAATTCTGTAGAACTATGAGCAAAGGCACAAAGGTGAGAAAGTTTAAATTATGTGTGGAGAAGAGCTAGGAGTTCTCCACCAACAATCCTCTCCACGCACACTGGCTCTGTCTATCCAGGATCTGAAAACAGTGTACAATAAACCATTTTTGTTGTTTTTTAAAAAGTACCTAGTTTTTTTCAAGAGTGCATTTACTATTGCTTTTGAGCATTATACATTTGAACATGGTAGGAAAAATCAGTATTTTGGTTGATCACTTTCCTTAATGGTTATTTTTTAAGAAATAATTTATTTATTTGAGAGAGAGAGCACCTGAGAGCAGGGGAAAGGGAGAGAGAGGGAGAGAGAGAATCTCAAGCAGACTTTGCACTGAGCACCCCTGTATGATTTGGTGCTCGATCTCATGACCCTGGGATCAAGACCTGAGCCAAAATCAAGAGTTGGACATTTAACCAACTGAGCCACCAATGGTTACTTAATTTTGAGGTGGTTTTAAGAAATTGCTGTATCAGTAGTTGTGTTTGAGCTTCTATCACATTTTCTAGGTCTACCACTTTCTGCCACAGCGAGGTGTTGGGGGGAGAGCTTTGGAGAGAATTACCTGTGGCTTTGAATCCCAGTGTTTGGTTGTGTGATACTAACTTTGAAAGTACATGTTCTTCTAGTGTACCTTAAGAAACTTTTTTTGTTAAATATAATCCTGTTCATGTATTATGTTACTGTAGTCCTGGAATCAAGACTTGACCTACTATTTTAGGTCTTTACTGAAACAATGGTTCCTCTTACAGAGTTTTCAGAGAGAGATGGCTCTGAGAAAAAAGTTTATTATGTCACAGGAGAGGAGACTGTTACTTTGGTACTCTGACCAAATTCCATTTGGGATATTTGTGTTCTACCTTATTAAAATTTATATAATAAAAAAGTTAACCACTTTTGGGTGGTTATGTCACTCTTTCTTATTTCTTATTCCTTGTTTTTCTGAATGGTTTTCAGCTGGCTGGAATGTAAGTTCAATGAACAGAAGACATTTTGGGGGGTTCTGTTCACTGTCATATCACTAACACCCAGAAGAGTGCTTGAACCATAGTCAGCTCTCAATAAATCTTTGCTGTATGAATGAGTCTATTAGTCAGTGCTATTATATACCAATGATTTTTTCATTTTGGAAAGAATGATTTCTTCATCACCAGATTTTATTTCATTAATTGGATTTAATTGTTGTTTATTGGAAGTTTATCTTCTAGATGACTAACAGTTATATGAAGTGTTTCAAATTAAACTATGTAGGCTTTTGTTTATGAAATTTTAAGATGAATTTAGATTTTGAAAACAACACTATAATCCATACATAAAGAATATCTCCTTTGTTAAGGAAACACAGGTGAATAGCTTAAGTAATACTGTCCATTTTGATGAGCTTATTACTCTTTGATGTTTTAGTGTAGAACAAAATAAAATGAGAAAAATTGTTTAATTCTGCCTCCTGCACTTAATCTATGTATACTTAATCTTATTGGCTGCAGTTGTCACTCTGATAATCAGATTCAAAAGTATCAGAGATGAGGAAAACATCAATCTAGCAAAATGAAGTCTCTCGTTTACCAGTCCCACCAACTGAAGAAAAAGATAAGAAAAATAACTTATTCCCCAATGGCAAGTTAACTGAAACTAAAATATTTGAAATAATAAATGTCTCCAGATACCTAGATTTACACATTGTTTGCCTTGCTATAAATAAATGGCTGCTATAAGTAAGAGCGGGCGTAAATGACTGTGACTGCACTGTATGTATAGGGAAGGCATATGTCTTGATGGGAAACAAGGGACAAGGAACATAATGAGATTCAACTGAGAGGGATTTGGGACTTAACTCCTCTTCATGTTGGAGTGAAACCAGATTCATAGCAGTAGAAGGACTCCATAAACATAATTCACTGAAATGAGAGGGTGATAAAAGGCCTTTTTTCTTGCCTTTTGCAGGGACAAATTATAGCCGAAGCTACAGAAATGTTCCTTTCCAACTTCAGATTAAGTGTGCTTGTATAATAAACATTTCCGTAACATTCGGCTTCTTTAACCTAGACAGCTCAATTAGAGCTGTACGATAAAATACAACTTCCATGCACTTTGTGAACACTTAATGTGACTGAGGACCTGTTAGCAAGAAATCTCACAGAAAATAGGTCTTGTCAAGTGTTTAAGGAAATTGAATTGGCATTGTGTTTAACAAATATATATATGTATATATTTATATTCTTTTAGATTCTATGTAATTTAATTATACTGATGTATTTTTGACTCTTTTCTATGTGAAAATCTCTTATTAAGTCTCATCTTTGCTGGAACACTATGGGGAAACTTGGGATAGTGTTATAGGTAGGCATAGATGTTTAAAGAGTCAGGAACTCTGAAGACTTGCAAAGAATATGGAGTCTTAATCCAAATCTCAAAATTGTCATGAATGTAAGTTAAAGCTAGTGATCCCCTTGACTTGGAGTTGTATGGCTTAATGAATTTGCATATTTCTTTTCTGGAGCAAGGTAAATATCCCTTGCAGGACTGGTTGAGAAAAAGACCTCAGATGGATGGGTGGTCTGCAAGTAGCACTGTGTGCTAGAGACAAAATTTGACAATCTGCCCCACCCACTCAACTGCACATTAGCATCAGAAGCCCCTTTCAGGCTGTAACTGTTGCTTTTGTGTGGTACCATTACTGTGTCATACACATTGTCATGAAATGGGCTCCTGGGTGGGTCAGTTGGTTAAATGTCTGACTCTTGATTTCAGCTCAGGTCGTGATCTCAGGGTCGTGAGATCGAACCCCGAGTCGGGCTCCATGCTTGTGGCATCTGCTTGAGATTCTCTCTCTCCCTCTGCCCCTCCTCCTGCTGTGGTCTTTCTCTCTAATAAATAAAATCTTAAAAAAATAATGTCATGATTATCTATCAAATAAAGCTTCAGTTTCCTAGACTGGTTTTTAAGGACCTCCTAGACTAGCCTTATTGTGATTTACCCCACCTTGTATTCAGATTTTTGTTTACCTATGTGTGTAAAGTCCCTGTTCCTGGCCAGTGTATTTCATGTGATTCATCTACTTAATTGGAACTTACTTTCTACCACATTATTTCATGCTTCCAACTTTCATGACAAAGCCGAGACTTTATTATGCCTTGTTTGCCCACCTTTTTCCTGTCATTCCCTCTGTGCAGGCTAGCAGGTGTGGCTCTGCTTCTTTAGTTGTTTAAAGTCTTTGCTGCACCCTCACAGGTGGACCATTTGTGTGAATCTTTCACTGGTCCCCCAGCCAGGAAGAGTGTCCCCTTGAACTCTTTTATTGCTTCATTTTTACTTCTCTTCTGACACATCAATTTCTACTTGTATTATTGTTATTTTTGTGTCTGTCTCCTCTCCCTTGAGGGCAGAGCAGGTGATGGATTTCCTGTCATGCTTGGTACTAGTGCTGTATATTCAATTCCTATTTTTCCATTTATATTGAACATATTTATAAACAGATCCTGCTTTCTGAGAACACCAATAATAGTTTTTTGAATATACAGAAATACCATGTATACATATAATTTAAGTACCTATAATAATTTTGTGAGGAGGACCTGGACTATGATGAATAGAATACCAAATACATTTCCATTTGTAGAAGAAAAGGATCATAGTGTCTTCCTGAAAAATGTGTTACTTCTAGCTTAAAAGAAAAATCCTACAGACTAACAGAGAGAGAAAGTTCTGGGAACATCAAAAGGTAAAAAAATTAATTTTTAATGTTACATGATGTCTCTCAAAGGAGATAATTCGGATGTCAGTTGCACTTTTTCTTTACTAGATTGGTTTATCATCATGGTGAGGAGAAAAAGGGAGAAAGTGCCTGAACTTTTCCAAGGGCTTGTTTACCAGTGTCCCAATCGCACAAGATAAGTGGGACTTTAGGGAATTCTTTATTTGAACTTCTAATTGTTTCCTTACATGTGTCCATAAAAATTCATTCAGAAAATTGCAGCAGATTTAAGGAGATAAAATAAGACCTCAGATGGCTGTTAGTAATAAAAATAACTTAAAACGTTTTTGCAAATTGCATGTCAGCCACAATTAACAATATGATGTTTATTTTGGTATGGATGGATACCCTCGGTGAGCCGTCTCTCCGAGTATATCAATGATTCCTTTTATAATGTCATTGTAATTGAAGCATTTTGCCTTTCATAGACAGATGGGTGTGCAGCCAGTGCTGACCATTTATTCTGACATAGCTTGCGACAGACACCAGCTCCACCATGTCCTGTGAGCAATGGCTATCTCCTTGGTGAAGGGATCCATGCAAGCACTGGGGCTTGGATCACAGTCACCACACACTAAGAATTCTGCCAGACTGCAGCAATTTTGGCATTGCCTAATTTACATGTAGTATGATGTGGGACAATTTTGAACAAATATTGATTGGTGAGAAGAAGAAGAGTGTCATGATCACCATTTTTAGTGTTTCCTTTTCTCACTTAGTGTAAAAATGGTCTACCATCTTGAGAAGAAGCAAATAAGATATGGAAAGATATGTGAGTAGCAAGACAAATATTTTCTTTTCTACCGCAGAATGTTTTCTGGTGCTTGTCAAAATTTCTTGTGTGCTCTGTGACTCTATCCTCATACACCATGGCAGCACTTGCTTTGTTAAAGCACTGAGCTTGCACCTGTTACCAATAAAAACAATATTTGGAGACTTATTGGGATGGATTTAAAAGCCAGTCAATGAGGCCGTTAATTAACCTGCTAGCCCTTTCCTCTTGCCCTGCCATTGGAAGTTTCACCACAAGCTATGCCCAAACCAGCACAGCCCTTTTCTGATGAGGTGTGGCTTAATGATAATGATTTTATCTCTTCTAGGGATATTTTTGTGTCTATACTCAGTCATCTTGATGGCATTGTTTTTACCATAAACATCAAATGTCACTATATTGGGAACATTATGTAACAATTAACCACATTTTAATTTGACGATTATGGAGACATAGTGCTGCCATGGAAATGGACTGCTTCACAGCTATATTAAAGATGCTGGGTGGAATAGCTTTTCTGTGTAAGACTTATCAACAGAGATGCTGCTTCCATCAGTTAAGAGGGTATTTGGCTGCAAATAATGGAAAACCCTATTACAGTATTTGAACACGTTCTGTTATTCTTAGCACATATAATGACAGGAATTTTGGTTGCAAGCTGATTGCCGCACCTACAGAATCTGTCTGAGGCCCAGGCAGAAAGAAGGAAGGGAGAAGCAGAGAGGGCGAGTCAGGAAATCATTAGCTTCCCAGAATTCTCAACTCATACCTTATTAAGCATTTAGAGATCCTTAGCTATAGTGGAATCTGGCGAATCCTGCAATGAGTCAGATGTTGATTCTGCATCTGATGGAGAGAGGATAATGATACTGAGTCAATTAATAATATCAGTCATACTCCTTAAATGTGATTTTTAAAATAAAAGAGTTGAGAGGCACCTGGATGACTCAGTTGGTGAAGTGTCCGATTCTTGATTTTGGCTCAGGTTATGATCTCAGGGTTATCAGATTGAGCCCCGTCTGGCTCTGCAGTTAGTGTGAAGTCTGTCTGAGATTCTCTCTCCCCCTCTTCCTCTGCCCCTCCCCACTGTGTGCACATCCTCTCTCTCTCTCCCTCTCAAATAAATAAATACATTTTTAAGATAAAATAGTTGAATACAATTGAGAGTTGCTTTTCTATATTACAAAATAATCAGTTTGCTGGACTGAATATTCCTGGAGAAGTGGCTGCATTGGGAAGAGTTGGACAGAACTAGAACACTGCAACAGATTGAATGCTTTTAGTTCCCAGGTGGCTTTGGCTTAGAAGCCAAGGAAACAGACAGAAAAATCCTCTGGTGACTGAAATATAATTTCTTATTTTCATCCTCCTTTCCCTTTTATGCACTCTAACCTTATCCGTGATGTGGAGAAACTTGTAAAAATTGTCACTCCATTGTTCATGACCTGCCCTATGAGAACAAATGTTTGGAGAAGATGGATAGTGTTCAGGCAAGAAAAGACTAGACCAACACCTGCGTGAGAAAGGAAAGGAAAGGAAAGAAGAATATAAGGAAAAAACCATGAAATGCTGGCAAATATGATCTGCCAGAAAATTGATGTTTGTAAACATTTGCCTGGTTTTATTTTCAGTATTTATGATTTTGCTGAGATTACAGAGTCCTTGACATTAAGTTATATCGAGGGAAAGGCGGGTAAGTGATCAATTGCTTTAGGCAAAAGTCATTCACTGGTATCTGACCAGATCCTCATAGTTAATTTTATATGCTGACAATTACATAAATTAATCCAGTAAATCCAACAAAGCCTACCAAGATTTGTGTGGATTTGTCATGAACATTAAAATGTCATCAGCATACATGGTAATTTATCCTGCCTACAATTAGTGGTAATCCTTCCTGTCTCCTGTGGGAATCTAATAACAAGAGCTAATGGCTGTAATGCTAAAACAAACAGCAGAGGATCTGAGCAACATCTCTTCTTTGTAGCTTTTGGAAATGGTCTGGGGTGTGTAGAATATTTTCATGGTGCACATTTTCTTTTTTTGGAAGAATATCAACTGCTTATTCCTATTCCAAATCAAAGTGTTTCAATACATCATGGAACATATTGTTTCATTAGGTGAATTATACATCTTGTGTTCAATAAAATGGTAATTCGGGTTTGTATGGTAAATATTTAGAAGGTTCACATTTCCTCAAATAAATCCATAACTGGAATGTTGACAATATTTGAAGCCACTATTAACTACATTACTAGTTTTGTCATTATAACACAAGGGTAACACTAGTGACACAGCTACCACTAGCTCTTACAGGCTTATTTATGAAATTAAAAGATTTTCCAAGGTAAATGGAGCTTGTGACATACAGACTGGTAGGCAAAACTTGGGCTACTTTTTAGTCCCTGGCTTGCCCCCCTCAGCTAGGTACCCTTGGGCAGAGCACAACCTGTATATGATGTGAACATACCCTGACACTAAAATTCCGCTTAATGAGTATAAATAGAATACCTCTAGAAGAGTTTCTATTAGGTGCCAACACATCTGAATAACCACACTGAATAGACAATATCATACAGCAAAAATCAATTAATTTATGTTTATTTGCTATGTAAAACCATACGGATATTTTGATGTTGGAAAGGCTGTGTAAGGGGGCGCCTGGGTGGCTCAGTCAGTTAAATGTCTGCCTTCAGCTCAGGTCGTGATCCCAGAGTCATGGGATCAAGCCCCACGTTGGGGGGGGGGGTCTCTGCTCAGTGGGGAATCTGCTTCTCCCTCTCCCTCTGCCTGCGGCTCCCCCTGTTTGTGTTCTTGCTCTCTGTCAAATAAATAAATAGTCTTTTTTTTTTTTTTTAAAGAAAGGCTATGTAAGTCCTTTTTCTTTTCTTTTTTTAACTATACAGAAAATATTAATTCCTTACCAGTCATATGGCAGGAACTTTCTATATACATAATTGCATTTATTATGAACAACAGCCTTATTTCATCAATAATGAAACTTAAGCTTAAGGAAGTGTGCGGGAAAGGGCTAAGCAGCAGGCCCAGGGTGCTGAAACTCTGCACATTCCCTACATCTTCAGGGCTCCTGGGAGATGACCTCTGAGGCTTTGGAGAATCCAAAGTGTTGTGGTAGCCTGAGCCTGCTACAAGTGTTGTGGTAGCCTGAGGCCTTAGGCCACACCAGATAGTTATGCAAACAATGTGATTTTGGTGAATACCTGTTTTGTGTGCTTGGAGATTTGTACCACTCTATCACTTTGACTGGGAGGCTGTGGTCTAAGTAGCTGAGGTTAGTCAAGTAGGTGTTGCATCCTCTGTGACTGATCTCCAGTGAAATCTTTGGATACCAAGGTTTGGGTGAATTTCCCTGGTTAGCAACACCTCACATGTTTTGCCACACATTGTTGCTGGGAGAATTAAGTACTGTCCTTGTGACTCCATTGGGAAGAGGACAAATGGAAGTTTGTACCTAGTTTCTCTTCTACTACTCCTTATGCACATTTCTCTTTGCTGATTTTAGTCAATACTCTTTCCTTATAATGAACCATATATGAGTATAACAGCTTTTCTGAGTAGTGAGTCCTTTAGGAAATCACTGAGCCTGAGAGTGTTCTTGGAGATCCCTGCACAGGAGGTTATGTGACTTGCCTTGGTTTTGCAGATAATTGTGGCCGATCAGGATTTGAAAAGACACTTTTGGCTCTGAGTTAAATGCTCTATTTGTGTTGATTATCTGTTGGAAACTTAATAGTGCCCCCTTTCTATCCTCTCCCTTCTACCCTTCAGTAGAGGAGCATCTGCCTTCAGTGAGGAGCATCTCTGCAATATATAAGGTAGGGGAGAAAAAGATGCCATATTTTTATTCCTCTGACAGTGGCAAGAAAATGCACGGGCTTCAGCAGACATGAAAATTTTCAGTGACCTTCAGGCTTTTTTCCTACAAGTCACTTGTCTTTGTGATGGAAGTGTATAAAATTACTGTTTGTGGTTTGCTATAGTTTCTGCAACTTCCTAACTTTCTCAAAACTAATAGCAAATCTTAAATATAGTGGCGACCATCCCTGACGTTCATTCTTCCAGCATTTCCAATGGTTTAGTCGTCATTTATTTACCTGTATTAAGTCCATTCCTATTTGAAATACCTAGATTATATCCATTTTCCTAACTGAATATTGAAAGGGTATTTGGTGCAAGAAGTGGTCCCAGAAACTAAAACACAAGCAAGGATTGTAGTCACTGAAAGAACTGAGACAAACTGGATCACTTTTGATTGCCCTGATTTTCTTCTTGAAGACAGATTGTGTATCATGTGACAGGAGGAGAAATCCAAGCAGAATATAGCAGTTTCACTGGGTTGAGAGACATAAATCAGAATTAAGTAGGCTGAGGCAATTGGAATTTGTGAGGCAATGTTTCAGAGAGGAAGGAGCTATATACAGAAAGAGCTCCAGAATTCTGTTTGAGGATTTTCTTGAGTCAGCCTTAATATCAAGCTTTTCCATATACAGAAGTGAGACTCTATGATGCTGGGCAATGAAAAGCCACTAGGTGAGCAAGATGGTGGAGGAGTAGGAGACCTGGATTTTGTCTGCTCTCAGGAATTCAGCTGGAGAGGGATCAAACAATTCTGAACACCTACGAACTCAACAGGAGATCGAAGAAAAGAATAGCAACAACTCTCTGAACAGAAAAGCGACCACTTTTTGGAAGGTAGGACATGAGGAGAAGTGAATCCAAGGAGATATTTGGGAGGACAGACGGCAGGGGAGGGAGCCTCCGTTGGCCGCTTCTGGCAAGTGATTGAGCCACGGAGCACAAAATCGGAACTTTTAGAAGTCGGCTCCGCTGAGGGACGTCACTCCAGTGGCTAAGCTGGGGGCGGAAGCCTTGCTGGGACAGTGTGGTCTCAGGGCTCTCGGGGTCACAGAAAGACTAGGGTGCCTGGGTGCGGCAGAGCTCCCAGGTATCGGAGCGGGGAAGCTGGCTGCAGAGACGGAGCCGAGGCGCGGGCTCTCAGCTCAGGGTTGCCATAAACTGTGATCGGCAACACAGACCACTGCTCCTCCAGCAGGGCCCCAAGAAGCGGCAGATCTGGGGAGACTCCCCTTCCTCCTATGGAAGGAGCGGCGCTGGAGCGCACTGCAGGGATCTGCTGGGTTTGGAGACTCCACACTGAGTCGGGTGCCAGGGATAGAAATGCTCGGTCACAGTCCGGGTGAGCACAGAATGCGGCCGGAGACCGGGGAGACAGGAGTGTTTGACTGCTTTTCTCTGGGGGCTCACTGAGGAGCAGGGCCCTGAGTTCTCGGCTCCTCTGGGGCAGAGATTGGGAGGCCGCCATTTTCACTCTCGTCCTCCAAAGCTGTACCGTGCAGGGAACAAAAGCTCCCGAGAGCAAACCCGAGCAGATTACTTAGCCCAGACCAGCAAGGGCAGGGCAATTCCCCCTCGGCAAAGACATTTGGGAACCATGGCAATAGGCCCCTCCCCCAGAAGATCAGCAAGAACAGCCAGCCAAGGCCAAGTTTACTGATCAATGAGAACAGCAGAACTCCAGAGCTAGGGGAATGCTGCACGTGGAATCCATGGCTTTTTAACCATGATTCTTTAGTCTTTCAAAGTTAATTTTTTTCTTCTTTTTAAATCTTTTTTTTTGAATTTTTTCTCCCTTTTCCAACCAACATCTTATCAATCCCTTTTTAAAAAACATTTTTATTTTTCATTTTTAGAGTCATATTCTATCCCTTCATAGTAGTTATCCTTATTTTTGGCATATATATATAAGTTGTTCTCTCTTTAAAATTTTGAGATACAGTTTCTTCTAAGAGATCAAAATATACCCTAAATCTCTAGTGTATGGCTTTGTTCTAGTCTCCTGCCTGATCACATTCTCTCCCTTTCTTTTTTTCTTTTCTTTTTTTTAAATCCTCTTCTTTGTCTTTTCAAACAACTTCTTATCAATTCCTTTTATAATTTTTTTTAAATTTTCATCTTTACAGTCATATTCCATCCCTTCATCATATCAACCCTTATTTTTGGACATATATAAGTTTTTCTTTCTTTAAAATTTTGGGAGACACGTTCTTCTAACAGACCAAAATACGCCCAAAATCTAGTGTGTGGCACTGACCTATGCACCAGCCTGATCATATTTGATCATATTCTGTCTTTTTTTGTTTTGTTCTGTTTTTGTTTGTTTTTATCTTTTTCTTTTTTCTTTCGTTCCCTTTCTTTTCCCCCAGTTTCAGGTCTTTTCTGACTTGTTTAGAGTATATTTTCTGGGGACATTGTTACCCTGTTAGCATTTTGTTCTCTCATTCATCTATTCTCCTCTGGACAAAATGACAAGAGAGAAAAAATCACCTCTACAAAAGAAAAGAGGTAGTACCAACTGCCAGGGACATACTCAATACAGACATTAGTACGATGCCAGACCTAGAGTTCAGAATCATGATTTTAAAGATACTAGCTGGGCTTTGAAAAAGCATGGAACTTATTAGAGAAACACTTTCTGGAGAAATAAAAGAACTAAAATCTAACCAAGTCGAAATCAAAAAGGCTATTAGTGAGGTGCACTCAAAAATGGGGCACTAACTGCTAGGATAAATGAGGCAGAATAGAGAATCAGTGATATAGAAGACCAAATGATGGAAAATAAAGAAGCTGAAAAAAAGAGAGATAAACAACTACTGGATCACGAGGGCAGAATTCGAGAGATAAGCGATACGATAAGATGAAACAATATTAGAATAATTGGGATCCCAGAAGAAGAAGAAAGAGAGAGAGGGGCAGAAGGTACATTGGAGCAAATAATAACAGAGAACTTCCTTAATGTGGGGAAAGAAACAGGCATCAAAATCCAGGAGGCACAGAGAACCCCCCTCAAAATCAATACAAATAGGTCAACACCCCGACATCTAATAGTAAAACTTACGAGTCTCAGAGACAAACAGAAAATCCTGAAAGCAGCTTGGGAGAAGAGATATGTAACCTACAATGATAGAAAAATTAATTGGCCACAGACCTATCCACAGAGACCTGGCAGGCCAGAAAGGACTGGCATGATATCTTCAGAGCACTAAATGAGAAAAATATGCAGCCAAGAATACTATATCCAGCTAGGCTGTCATCGAAAATAGAAGGAGAGATAAAAAGCTTCCAGGACAAACAAAAACTAAAGGAATTTGCAAACACAAAACCAGCCCTACAAGAAATATTGAAAGGGGTCCTCTAAGCAAAGAGAGAGCCTAAAAGCAACATACACCAGAAAGGAACACAGACAATATACATTAACAGTCACCTTACAGGCAATACAATGCCACTAAATTCATATCTTTTAATAGTTACCCTGAATGTAAATGGGCTAAATGTCCCAATCAAAAGACACAGGCTATCAGATTGGATTAAAAAACAAGACCCATCGATATGCTGTCTGCAAGAGACTCATTTTACACCCAAAGACACCCCCACATTGAAAGTGAGGGGGCAGAAAACCATTTACCATGCTAATGAACACCAAAAGAAAGCTGGGGTGGCAATCCTTATATCAGACAAATTAGATTTTAAACCAGAGACTGTAATAAGAGTTGAGGAAGGACCCTATATCCTACTTAAAGGGTCTATCCAACAAGAAGATCTAACAATTGTAAATATCTATGCCCCTAACATGGGAGCAGCAAATTATATAAGGCAATTGATAACAAAAGCAAAGAAACACATTGACAACAATACAATAATAGTGGGGGACTTTAACACCCCCCTGTCTGAAATGGACAGATCATCTAAGCAAAAGATCAACAAGGAAATAAAGACTTTAAATGACACACTGGAACAAATGGACTTCACAGACATATTCAGAACATTCCATCCCCCAAAAATGGAATACACATTCTTCTCTAGTGCCCATGAAACATTCTCCAGAATAGATCACACCCTAGGTCACAAATCAGGACTCCACCCGTACCAAAAGATTGGGATTATTTCCTGCATATTTTCAGACCACAATGCTTTGAAACTAGAACTCAATCACAAGAGGAGGGTCAGAAAAACTCAAATACATGGAGGCTAAAGAGCATCCTACTAAAGAATGAATGGGTCAACCAGGAAATTAAAGAAGAATTAAAAAAAATCATGGAAACCAATGAAAATGAAAACACACCTGTTCAAAATCTTTGGGATGCAGCAAAGGTGGTCCTAAGAGGAAAAGTATATAGCAATACAAGCCTTTCTCAAGAAACAAGAAATGTCTCAAATATACAACCTAACCCTACACCTAAAGGAGCTAGAGAAAAAAACAGCAAATAAAGCCTAAACCCAGCAGGAGAAGAGAAATCATGAAGATCAGAGCAGAAATCAATGTAATAGAAACCAAAAGAACGGTAGAACAGATCAACAAAACTAGGAGCTGGTTCTTTGAAAGAATTAACAAGATTGATAAACCCCTGGCCAGCTTTATCAAAAAGAAAAGAGAAATGACCCATTCAACAAAATCATGAATGAAAGAGGAGCGATCACAACCAACACCAAAGAAATACAAACAAGTATAAGAACATATTATGAGCAACAGTATGCCAGCAAATTAGATAATCTGGAAGAAATGGATGCATTCCTAGAGATGTATCAACTACCAAAACAGAACCAGGAAGAAATAGAAAACCTGAACAGACCTATAACGACTAAAGAAATTGAAGCAGTCATCAAAAATCTCCCTAAAAACAAAAGCCCAGGGCCAGATGGCTTCCCAGGGGAATTCTACCAAACATTTAAAGAAGAATTAATACCTTATCTTCTGAAACTGTTACAAAAAATAGAAATGGAAGGAAAACTTCCAAACTCGTTTTATGAGGCCACCATTACCTTGATCTCAAAACCAGACAAAGACCCCATCAAAAAGGAGAATTACAGACCAATATCCTTGGCGAACATGGGTGCAAAAATTCTCACCAAAATACTAGCCAATAGGATCCAACAATACATTAAAAGGATTATTCACCATGACCAAGTGGGATTGATCCCTGGACTGCAAGGTTGGTTCAACATCCACAAATCAATCAAGGTGATACAATACATTAACAAAAGAAAGAACAAGAATCATATGATCCTCTCAATAGATGCAGAAAAAGCATTTCACAATGTACAGCATCATTTCTTGATCAAAACTCTTCAGAGTATAGGGATAGCAGGTACATATCTCAATATCATAAAAGTCATCTATGAAAAACCTACAGCTAATATCATTCTCAATGGGGAAAAACTGAGAGCTTTTCCCCTAAGGTCAGGAATGTGGCAGGGATGTCCACTATCACCACTGTTATTCAACATAGTACTAGAAGTCCTAGCCACAGCAATCAGACAACAAAAAGAAATCAAAAGCATCCAAATCGGCAAAGAAGAAGTCAAACTCTCATTGTTTGCAGATGATATGATGCTTTATGTGGAAAACCCAAAAGACACCACCCCAAAACTGCTAGAACTCATACAGGAATTCAGTTAAGTGGCAGGATATAAAATCAATGCACAGAAATCAGTGGCATTCCTATACACCAACAACAAGACAGAAGAAAGAGAAATTAAGGAGTCGATTCCATTTACAATTGCACCCAAAACCAAAGACACCTAGGAATAAATCTAACCAAAGAGGCAAAGGATCTGTACTCAGAAAACTATAAAATACTCATGAAAGAAATTGAGGAAGACAGAAAGAAATGGAAAAATGTTCCATGCTCATGGATTGGAAGAACAAACATTGTGAATCTGTCAATGCTACCTAGAGCAATCTACACATTCAGTGCAATCCCCATCAAAATACCAGCCACTTTTTTCAAAGAAATGGAACAAATAATACTAACATTTGTATGGAACCAGAAAAGACCCCAAATAGTCAAACTAATGTTGAAAAGAAAAGCAAAGCTGGTGGCATCACAATTCCGGACTTCAAGCTCTATTACAGAGCTGTAATCATCAAGACAGTATGGTACTGGTACAAAAACAGCCACATAGATCGATGGAACAGAATAGAGAGCCCAGAAATGGACCCTCAACTCTATGGCCAACTAATCTTTAACAAAGCAGGAAAGAATGTCCAATGGAAAAAAGACAGTCTCTTCAACAAATGGTGTTGGGAAAATTGGACAGCCACATGCAGAAGAATGAAACTGGACCATTTCCTTACACCACACACAAAAACAGACTCAAAATGGAATAAAGACCTAAGTGTGAGACAGGAGTCCATCAAAATCCTGAAGGAGAACACAGGCAGCAACCTCTTCGACCTCAGCTGCAGCAACTTCTTCCTAGAAACATCACCAAAGGCAAGGGAAGCAAGGACACAAATGAACTATTGGGACTTCATCAAGATAAAAAGCTTTTGCACAGCAAAAGAAACAGTCAACAAAACCAAAAGACAACAGACAGAATGAGAGAAAATATTTGCAAATGACATATCAGACAAAGGGCTAGTATCCAAAATCTATAAAGAACTTATCAAACTCAACACCCAAAGAACAAATAATCCAGTCATGAAATGGGCAGAAGACATGAACAGACATTTCTCCGAAGAAGACATCCAAATGGCCAACAGACGTGTGAAAAAGTGTTCAACATTGCTCGACATCACAGAAATCCATATCAAAATCTTAATGAGATACCACCTCACACGAGTCAGAATGGCTAAAATTAACAAGTCAGGAAATGACAGATGTAGGCGGGGATGCGGAGAAAGGGGAACCCTCCTACACTGTTGGTGGGAATGCAAGCTGATGCAACCACTCTGGAAAATAGTATGGAGGTTCCTCAAAAAGTTGAAAACAGAGCTACCCTACGATCTAGCAATTGCACTACTGGGTATTTACCCCAAAGATACAAATGTAGGGATCCGAAGGGGTACATGCACCCCAATGTTTATAGCAGCAATATCCACAATAACCAAACTGTGGAAAGAGCCAAGATGTCCATTGACAGATGAATGGATAAAGAAGATATGGTATATATATACAATGGAATATTATGGGGCCATCAAAAGGAATGAGATCTTGCCATTTCCAATGACGTGGATAGAACTGGAGGGTGTTATGCTGAGCGAAATATGTCAATCAGAGAAAGACTTGTATCATATGACCTCACTGATATGAGGAATTCTTAATCTCAGGAAACAAACTGAGGGTTGCTGGAGTGGTGGGGGGTGGGAGGGAGGGGGTGGCTGTGTGATAGACACTGGGAGAGTATGTGGTATGGTGAGCGCTGTGAATTGTGCAAGACTGTTGAATCACAGATCTGTACCTCTGAAACAAATAATGCAATATATGTTAAGAAAAAAAAAAAGAAGATAGCAGGAGAGGAAGAATGAAGGGGGGGAATCGGAATGGGAGATGAACCATGAGAGATGATGGACTCTGAAAAACAAACTGAGGGGTTCTAGATGGGAGGGTCATGGGAGGATGGGTTAACCTGGTGATGGGTATTAAAGAGGGCACATTCTGCATGGAGCACTGGGTGTTATACACAAGCAATGAATCATGGAACAGTATATCAAAAACCAATGATGTAATGTATGGTGATTAACATAACAATAAAAAATTAAGAAAAAAAGAAAGAAAAGTCAGTAAGTATCACTAGCTGAATAATTCTGAGTTCACACAGGTTCTGGAGAGGTTATGGTCTGACAAATGACAGTAGCGAGATTATCCTGAACATTTCATTTTTCTGTTCATTCATGTGGCTATTAGGTTGTTTGTGCAACAAATTAAAACAACTGGTCTGGTGTTCACCCTGTAGATGTGCAGCCCTAGAACAGTTGCAGGGAACTTTGTAGATGTGGCTGAGCTCTCCCTATATTGCTCCTCTAAGTTTTCCCACTGTCATAAAAGAATGGATGAAGGACATGAATAGACATTTCTTCAAATAAGACATAAATACAAATAGACAATAGGTACATGAGAAAGGTACTCCACATCACTACTTATCAGGGAAAGGCAAATCAAAAGCAATGTGATATCACCTCACACCTGTTAGAATGGTTATTATAAAAAACAAAAGGTAAGTGTTGCTGGGGATGCAGAGAAAAGGAAACCCTTGTACACTGTTGGTGGGCATGTAAATTAGTACAGTCATTATGGAAAACAATGTGGAATTTCCTCAAAAAATTAAAGATAGAAGTACTATATGATCCAGCAATCTCAGTACTGTGTATATATCCTAAGGAAATGAAATCTAGATCTCAAAAAAATGCCTGCACTCCCACCTTCATTGCAGCATTGTTCACAATAGCTAATATATGGAAAGAACCTAAATGTCCATTGACAGATGAATGGATAAAGAAAATGTACATACAATGGAATATTATTCAGCTTTCAAAAAAAAGCGAAAATCCTGTTATTTGCAACAACACAGATGAACCTGGAGGACATTATGCTAAGTGGAATACGCCAGGGACAGACAAATACTGCATAATGTCACTTGTATGTGGAATGTAAAATAGTCAAACTCATAGAAACAGAGGGTAGAATGGTGGTTGTCAGAGACTGTGGGGAGAGAGAAATTGGGAAATATTAGTCAAAGGCTACAAAATTTTGTTATACAAGATAAATAAATCCTAGAAATCTACTGTATAGCATAGTGTCCATAGTTAGCAATGTTTTGTTGCTTAAAAATTTGCTGAGAGGTTAGATCTTATGTTAAGTGTTACCACAAAATAACAATAACAATAACAACAATAACAATAACAATAACATTATTAAATAAGAGGGCAGGAGGAAACTTGTAGGTGATGAATAGGTTTATGGCATAGATTGTGGTGAGGGTTTCATGTGTTATGCATATCTAAAAAATCATCAAGTTGTAAATACTAATTATTTAAAGCTTTTTGTATGTCAAAATTTTTTTAAGAGAAAAGAATTTTAAACAACAATTATAGATGCATGCAAGGATTAAAAGAAAACATGACATAATTATGAAAGAAATGGAAGATATATAAAATAAGCAAATGGAACTTCTAGAGCTAAAAATACAGTATCAGGAGTTTAAAAAAAAAAAATCCTGGGAGGGCTTATGAGGATACCAGACACTGCAAAAGTAAAGATCAATGAATTTGAAGACATAACACTAAAAATAAAACAATCCAAACTGAAGCATGGAAAGTATAAAGTTGAAGAAAATGAACAGATCCTTAGTGGCCTCTGAGACAACATAAAGCATTATAAGATATTGTAATTAGATTCCAGGAATGGAGCAGAAAAAATATTTAAAGAAATAACACAAAATTTTTTAAAGATTTATTTATTTATTTGAGAGAGAGAGAGAGTGCATGCAGTAGGGAGAGGCAGAGAGAATGTCAAGTAGGCTCCATGCTGAGAGTAGAGCTGGACGTGGGACTTGATCTCATGACCTTGAGATCACAACCTGAGTGGAAACCAAGGGTGAGATGCTCACTAATTGCACTACCCAAACATCCCCTCATTTATTTTAAATATTTGATCAAAACTGTAAATCCACATACCCAAGAAACTCAATGAACACAAACAGCATTTAAAAAAAAAAAGACAAAAAGAGGAAAAAAGAAAACTATCTCCTAAAGTGCATAATAGTAAAATTTCTGTAAAAGTGATAAAAAGAAAATCTTAAACGCACCTAGGGGAAAAGGACTTATTAACATGCAAGGAAAGAAAGCTAGAATTGGCCAGGTACTTTTTATTTGAAGCACACATACCAGAAAACTGGAGTGACTTCTTTCAACTGTGGAAAGGAAAAAATTTTTTTTCTATCACAAAATATTCTTTAAAAATGGAGTCAAATTAGAACTATTTTCAGAGAAACAAGTTGAGGAATTTTGCTATAGCAAGCCAACAATACAAAAACAGTTAAAGAAAATCCTTTAAAAATATATAAGAATTTTTTCTTATTTTCTAATTTTTTCTTATTTTCTAAAAGATAAGTGAGGGGCGCCTGGGTGGCTCAGTCAGTTTAGTGTCCAACTCTTGATTTCAGCTCAGGTCATGATCTCAGGGTCATGAGATTGAGCCCCACGTCAGGCTCCATGCTCAGCAGGGAGTCTGCTTGAGATTCACTCTCTCCCTCTCTCTCTGTCCCTCCTCCCTGCTCTCTCTCTCTCTCACTCTCAAATAAATAAAATCTTAAAAAAAATAAAAGATAATTGATTATTCAAGGAAAAGGTATAATAATTGTGTTATGACATTTATAAAGTATTTAGAAATCAAGTATGGCTAAAATAGCTTAAAAATGAGTGGAGGAGAATGAATCTTATATAATAATCTTATATTGTAATTTTACCTAATTGAAATTAGATTAACAGATTACTTAGATTGATCAAGAAAATAGAGAAAACACAAATTACCAATAACAGAAGTGAAATTGAAAGAGTAGGCATTGTTACAGATTCTATAGGATATAAAAGTATAATAAAGGATTAGTATGAACACCTTTATGCCAATAAATTAAATAATTAACAAATTCAGTGAAAAAAACACAAGTACTAAATTGTTTCAGGAAGAAGTAGAAAACCTAAATAGTCCTATATCTATTAAAAATTGAATTTGTAGTTAACAAATTTTCCACAAAGAAAACTCAAGACTTAAATGACTTTGAGGGAAATTCTATGAAACATTTGGAGAAGAAATAAATTTTGCATTAATTTTTTTCAGAAAATAAAAGAGGAAACACCTTCCAATTTATGATACCAATATTAATGTGGTACAACAGCTAAACAAATACATTATAAAAAAATAAAGTTAAGGATCAGTATCTCCCATGAATATAGGTACAGAAGTGCCCAGCAAAATAATAGTCAAATCAAACCCAGCAATATAAAGGAGTTGATAATAAGTCATAACCAATTAGAATTTATCTCAGGAAAACAATGGCTTAAAACAAATCAACGAATGTAATTCACCACGTTAACATAGTAAAGGACAAAACATCTGATCATCTTGATTAGATGCAGAAAAGTAATTTGACATAGTTTCACCATCACACATGATAGAGTCCCATCAACTAAGGAACTACTGGGGACTTCCTCAAATGGATAAAGCAAATCTATGAAAACCTACCTCTAACATAATGCTTAATAGTAAAAGACTGAATGCTTTCCCATTGATAAACAGGAACATGTCAAGGAGGTCCACTCTTGCCATCACTTTTATATAAAGTAGTAGAGGATCTAGCCAGTGTATTAAAATTAGAAAAAATAATCAAAACCATATAGATTAGAAAGAACTAAACCTTTTTGTATTCACAGATGACTTAATAATGAATTAGAAAAATTTAAAATATCCATAGAAAAGCTGCTAGAGTGATTATGTGAATTTAACAAGGTCTCAAGGTACAAGATACAATTTGTAAAAGTCCGTTGTATTTTTATATATTTGTAACGAAAAATTGGACATAGGAATTAAAAATATCATCTACAATAGTATCAAAATATGAATGTCTAGGGATAAGTTTAACAAAATATGTGCAAAGACCTGTATACTAAAAACTACAAGGATGGCCACTTTTACCACTGCTATTCAACATTGTAGTGGAAGTTCTAACCAGAGCAATTAGACAAGAAAAATAAATAAAAGGCAACCAAAGTGAAAAGAGCAAACACATATTTATTAACAGATAACATGATCCTATATTTAGAATAGAACTAAAATAATGTCAGCAAAGTTGTAGTGCACTAGATCAATACACAAAAATCAGTTGCATTTCCATATACTAGCAATGAACAGCCCAAAAAGGAACCTGAGAAAATGATTCCATTTACAATTGCATTATAAAAATAAAATACTTAGGAATGAATTTAACCAAAGAGGTGCAAGACTTATATTCTGAAAACGTTGGTGAAATAAACTAATGAAGGCTTTAATAAATGGAAAGGCAGCCTTTGTTTATGGATTGGAAGATTTCATATTATCAAAATTGGAATATTCCCCAAGGCAATCTATAGATTCAACTCAATCCCTATCAAAATCTCAATGGCTTTTTTTTTGGAAATGAAAAAGCTGATCCTAAAATTTGTATGGAATTGCAAGACCTCAAATGGCTTTTTCTTTTTCTTTCTTTCTTTTTTTTTTTTTTGATAATCTGATGCAAAAATACCTTGGTTCTCTTATCCCACATCATTGTCTTGATGGTTTGCTACATTGATGAGATCATGCTGATTAGATGTGGAAAAGAGGAAATAGGAAATAACTGAAATATCTCAGAAACTCTCATAAAATTTCAAGGAGACTGCACGTGGTTGAAGGTTCTAGAGTTTTAGTAGTCTGGGAATGTTGATGTGTCCCATTTAAAGTGAAAGACAAAATGTTGCCACTGTGTCCTCCAATAAGAAAAAAACAGACTACCCTTTGGATTCAGGAGGTAAAATATACCATGTCTGAATAACTATTTTTTAAAGATTTATTTATTTATTTGAGAGAGAGAGAAAGAGAGCACGTGCAAGGGGAGGGGCAGAGAGAGAGGGAGAGAGAGAATCCCAAGCAGACTCCCTGCTGAGTGAGGAGCCCGACATGGGATTGGATCCCATGACTCTGAGATCATGATCTGAGCCAAAATCAAGAGTCAGACACTTAACTGACTGAGCCACCCAGGTACCCCTGAATAACCATTTTTTTGAGTGACTCATTAGGGTGCTGGTTTTTAGTGGGGCCAATAGCAAAAGAAGGATTTAGAAATGCTTCAAGGTACTATTTGAGCTGTTCCACTACTTTAACCTTGTGACTTTGTGGATCCAATTGTGTTAAAGTGTCTGCAGCAGATATGTATGCTCTATGAGAGCCTTTGCAGTTCCCAGGAGAATTGCACCACAGATCCTTAAGGTTTTGAAGCAAAGCTATACCCTTTTCACAAATAATAATTCTCTTTTTGAGACAAATCTTGGTTTGATATTGGGCCTTGGCCATGCAACAAGTAACATGTAACCTAAGCTGCCTGTTATAAACTGGGTGTTACCTGAACCACCAAGCAATAACATTCTCTCATCAGGTGAAAGTTCATTTGTCTTATCAGGCTCTAGCAGCCCTAAAGACACTTGAGTATCAAGAGCAAGTGCTTAAACTTTCTATAGCACTTACCCCTGTTGCCTTGATATCTCTCACTCAACCCACACCTCTGCCTCATGGGGTGAATCCTGACTTAGAAAAAATTCAGGCCTGGTTTGTAGATGGTTTTGCATAATATACAGGCAGCAGCCAGAATTCAATGCTTAGCATTACAGTCTAACTTAGGAGAGATTCAGAAGGACAATGGGGAATGAAAATCCTCCCAGGGGGCAGAATATCAAGCAGTATATCTTGTCATCCTCTTTGTCTAGAAAGAGATATGGACAGAAGAAAAGATCTGCATGGATTCAAGGTAAATAGCTAACAGTTTATCCAAATGGTCAAGGGCCTGGAAACAACACATTTGGGAAATCAGTGACAAGGAGGCATGGGGAAGAGACACATTGTTGGAAGTTTGAAATGTATGCAGAGTGTTGAGGATATTTGTGACTCACATGAAGGCTCACCAAACCCACCCACTACAGTGGACTTTCAGTAATCAGGTGAATGAGATGATCTGCTCTTTGGACCAGTAAACTTCTTTTCCTTTTCAGTGCTAGTGCTTGCTTGATGGGATCAAGAATAAAGTGTACATAATAACATGGAAGGAGATTATGCATGCTTAAAGTAGAGATTCTTCTCACTGAGACTGATCTGGCCACTTGTACTGCTAAGTGCATAGTATGTCAACAGCTGCAAATCAATGTTAAGTCCCAACTATGATACACATTGCATGGGAACAAGCTAGTCCTTCTTTTATCATTGAGGGATCAATGATGTATCCTCATTGAAATTTTGTAATGTCTACAATGCTTTTGTGTTATCATGCATGGAGATGGGTTATATACGTTCAACCAGTGACTAATGTATGATGCAGCTTTCCCCATGGCCAGAACACATGGATGTGGGAATCAAGGTGTGAAAATAAGAGTGCTTCCATTCACTATTATTTCTTATAACTTACATGCCAAATTTTTCTTCCTGTTGCTACATATTTGGATTGGGTTAGTTGAGAGGTTTTAGTTCCCGAGCGAGAAATGTTTCCCACAGAGGACACAACATTGATTCCACTGACCTGGAATTAGAGATTTCCCTAACCACTTTGGGATCCTCATGCAATCAACAAGCAAAGAAGTTGTCACAACATTGACTTGATAGCAGATTCTGATAAAGAGTACTATGTTGAAGCCTACCGAAAAAGCACTTAAGCTGTTCTGGGTTTTCAAATCATAGGGTGACCTAAACCTTTACTCCTGAAGTATAGGAGTAAAAATTATACAAGCACAAAAAATACATGCATAATTACAAAACACATTGTGTCATAAGAAGAACATAACAGGGAAATCAAATTTATATCAAGAGATCAGGGAAAGACTCTGAAAAAGTAAAAATCCGAGATGGGATCTTGATAATATGCTTGGGACTAACATGGGGAGGAGTAGAGGAGAGAGCATTCTGGGAAGAATGAAATGCTGTAGAAAGATTTTCTCTTGAAGAATTGCACAATGATTGATGTAACTAACGTGTGCATCAGGCTCTCAATGGCAGTAGATGGGGCTGGAGAAGTAGGCAAAAGCCAGGGCATGCAGGGAGCTGTACATAATGGTAAGGAGTTTGGAACTCTTTTATTAGCTATGAGAAGACATGGAAAGGGTAAAGTAAAGGAATGACGAGAAGCAATTTATGTTTTATAAAGATATTTGCTGTTGAGGAGGAAGGTCGAAATAAAGGTGATAGAATAGATAAGAATGAGGTTGATTATGAGGTTATTGCAGTAATCCAATTAAGAGATAATACAGCAAAAAAAAAGAGATAATACAGAGAAGATGGAGGAAAAGGACAAATGGGTGGATCAGCAATATATGTACAGGTGGAATAAACAAGACATGGTGGTGGACTGTGCATTGGAAATGATGAAGAGGAAGGAAATGTTAGTTCCTAGGCTTATGGCCTGAAAAATTGGATAAATGGAGGGATCATTTACTGAGATACAGCAAGAGGAATTCCAACAGGTTTTGTATTGGGTTAACTTTTGGACATGATAATTTTGATACACTTGGTGAGATATAAAGTAGAGATACCTGGAACACGTTTGGATCTATGAATTCTAGTCTAATTTGTTGATTGTGGGTCACTGGAAAAAATGATTTTTGAATCCCTGAGAAGAGGTTAGCTAAAGAGACAGAAAAAGAAAAGAAGGTAAGTGGACCTAGGGTAGAGCTTTGTGGGATTCTAACACTGGGAAGTGGGGAAGAAGCGAGCAAAGGACAATTGGAGTGAACACTTTTGCTAACTGAATAATAACTTCTGTTTATATAACATATTAGTAAATAATAGTTATAGAGCACATACTATCATTAATTATCATAGTTTTATAATATATAATTGTATAAATCATATTACCATTGATTTGGACTAATATACTGCATGTGGTAAATATTCTTACCAGTATAATTGTTCCTTAAAGAATTAAGCGTTCTGATTTAGAATCAGAAACTTGAGTTCAAAGTCTTTCTCTACCACTTCGTACCTATGGGATCTTGCAAGTTGACTGACCGCTTTAAACCTCAGTTTCATTGTATGTAAAATAAGTTAATACTAATACCTTCTCTAAGGATTAGAAGAATTAATATCGAATATGTATAAATCACGTTGACAGGTACACAACAAATACTTTAAAATGGTTTAACTATTATCATTGTGTTATTGTTGTTGTTACTCTTACCTTGGAATCTTGTGATTGCTCCACTCTCTCCTCTGTTCCCAGGGAATCACTCTATTGTTGTCTATTCCTCTCTACCGACATCTTTTGTCTGGACTTTCACAATAGCAGGTTCATCATATCCTTGCTTTCTCTTTATTTTCCATACAGCAACCTCCTTAAAATATACATTGAATCCCTTTGTTTGGACATTTTCAGTGACTTTGATTTTTGCTTAAGTGCCTGAGGAACCTTCCATCTCATTTTCTTAATCACTCATTTACTTATTTTTCTGTCTCTCCACTCAAATGTGAGCTCCAATAGGACAGGAGTCTTCTTTGTTATATTCAGTGCTATATCTCCTGGTCTAGCACAATGCCTGGCCCATAGTAGGAGCTTAGTAAATACCTTTTGAAAAGACAAGGATTGTTTGGTTAACTACTGCATTGTTAGCATCTAGCACATTGGTCAGCATATAGTAACTACTCAACATATATTTGCTGAATGAAAACATGCATGAATAAACAAATGTACAATTAATCAAAAGTGATTCTCTGGTCTTATCATCTCCAATAGCTCAGACTGCATTTTTTGTCACAAAATATGAATATATTAGCACATTGGAAAATAAAATACAACACCAGAAGTACTTAAAATCATTGTGTCAAATACATAAAATATGAAATTACCATGTTCTAATTATGAGCTCTCTGACAACAGAGTAAATTTTTTGTTCATCACTGTATTCCAGCTCCTGGCACATGATCATATATAGAATTTCCCTCTTCAGCTGATCTGTAGATAAAGAGGAAATATAATTATTACACTGCAACTTGAGATGGTTTCCTCCAAAAATGCCTTTGAACTAGTTGCTTCTGAAACATTAGGAAATATTTCTGAGCAGTGTGTTTTCCTCCTTCTCACCTGTGACTGTCATTCAAATAATATGATTTTTCCACAGCCTGGATAAACTGAAAAGGGGAGTTAATCAAAGAGCTCTCAGCTGGAACATTTGATTAGCTACACATATTCCTACACATAATGGGGATTAGGTTATTTTAAAAATAAATTGCTAGTGTGAAAGACAAGGTTCAAATGAAAAAAACACACATGTATAGATCTAGATTAAGTGCCTTACCAGTTCATACTTCTTGACATCTATTGGGACTATTGTAATCCAGGTTTCTGGGTTTGATTTAATAGAAGGGCAAAGTCTTGTGGTGACAATTGATATGATGCCCCTCTCAGGTGTAGTTTCTTTCCTCTCAAAGCTAAGTTTAGATGTACTCTGGGATTTCTTTGACTTAAAAGGCTTGAGTGTGTTAAAACTTTATAGCTATTACTGGAATTTTAGGATTTTCTGAGATTTGAGTCTCTGATTCTAGACACCATGTCTAAGAATTTTTTTCCTTGTTAGGCGAACACCTAGTGCTAGACCTCCCTATAGTGACAAGGGTGTTCTGGGGATTAATGATAATGTTTAAAAAATACAGAGTTCTGTAGATGAAATATGCTTCTTCAGTTCAAAACATTAGTGGTCCAGCTGAGTCTTTTCAAGTTATAAAAATTGAATCAAATGTGTTTACCAAAACAGTGCTTCCAGTGCAAATGCTATCCACACATTTTTATATATCTAACATATGCATAACTTGTTAAAATATCTTACAGATGCAGTTGGATGAAAATGATGCACTTGAAATTTAATAACATTTAATTTACCAAGTACTTTATCACTGTCCTGGCAGAAAAGGCCTCAAATTCTGTTTGGTAGAGTTAGCAAAAGAACTGTAGTAATAGAACTGAATCTTCTAGATAATTTAGCCCTCTCATATCACTCTGTCCTCCTGATGGCAATTGCATCCTTCCTTAGCAATTTTTTTTTACTTGACTTTAAGACCAATCTATATGATAATAACCGCCTGAAGTCTGCAACTTGACACACCCTTTCTGTACCTCATCTATGATCTTTTAATTTATTACTGCTGGTGTTTTCTGCATTGATTAGATGTTTTATTTCAAATGTACCACAGAAAATTGTGTTTCTTTTTTTTCTAAAGATTTTATTTATTTATTTGACAGAAAGAGACACAGCGAGAGAAGGAACACAAGCAGGGGGAGTAGGAGAGGGAGAAGCAGGCTTCCCGTGGAGCAGGGAGCCCGATGCGGGGTTTGATCCCAGGACCCTGGGATCATGACCTGAGTTGAAGGCAGATGCTTAACAGCCGAGCCACCCAGGTGCCCCGAAAATTGTGTTTCTTTAGACTGAAAATCAAGAGTCATTTTTTTTTTTGATGTTGAGCAAATCATTATGTATGAAAACAGGGAGGTTATTAGCATCTTACAGATTACAAATTAGGCACAGCTGGAGACCATATCAATTTCTTCAGGCTAAATAATACGGAAAAGCAGTAATTTACTAATGGTGCTGGACTTTGTCTATTATTGAATAGGCATAGAATGAAATGTTCTAGAATCATTTTGTTCATATTCTGTGTTACCTTTAAGATAGAGTAGGAGATTTTTATGGTCTGAAGGAACTCAATTAACTTTTAGAGCATGAAATATTTTAGGTTAGGAAAGTCAGGCTCTATAAGGAATATTTTGATGTACATTTTGGTCATTAAATGAAGAATAAAATTTTGAATAAATATGAAAAGAATGTAAATATACACTAAAGAAAAAAATAAGTATTTAACAAAGAATTTGTCATCTTTTATGGAAGTAAGCCTAAAAGAGAAATAAAAATCTCATTTCAGTTATTTGAAAGATAACTTATAGTTGATTTGCATTAGATGTTGATTTAACAAGATCTTCCTTGGTTAGCTTTTAATAAAATGTTTATATTGTACCTGTAAAATAGTTTATCTCATTGAATATTATCATATTTATTAATATTATTAAATATTTATTGATTTTTCTTGCATAATGCTGGGCACATAATAAGCATTAAACAAAAATTCTTGAATTCATTAAATCATATTGAAGAAAATTAATTTTTAATATAGAAAGCACTAAGGTGTGTTTGAGCTAAATGCAAACAGTACATCTAAAATTAAGGTCTGGCTTCTCTGTTTATTCTAGACCACATGCTTTTGAGAACAGTTGTATTTTGGATCCAAATGTTGCCTATTTTTTTCTATTACTTAAGCCTTATAGGTCAACTTAATTCATGTATGGAGAAGAAAGTTAGGAGCTTGAGTTAGAAACTCCTGGATGCATGGCCATAGAACCTGACTTAATAGTTGCAGGAGTTCGTAAAACCTCAGGGTAGAAGACTCCTCAGAAATCTAACATACTTCCCTTCTCTGGGAGTTCTCAGAGGGTCTTCCAGGGAACTCGAAGTCCTCCTGAGTTGTTCCAGAAAAAAAAAAAGATTCTATATCCAAATAAGTTTGGGCAATGCTGCTTGCTATAGTTCTCTCCTAGTGTGTCATAATGCACCTTAACATATTAAAGCTCCAAGCACCAAAAAATATATCTATATGTATTTAACACAACATTTCCTAAAATATACTTGACCCTGGAAGTCTTTTTTCAAATAAATCCTATTAATATAGTAAGGACCTAATATTCTTTTCTGCATATTTTGGACAATTCTGTCTTAAGGTGCTATCAATAATTTACATTAATTGTGAAAGCCAGATGAAGAAAAAGAAAACATGAAGATTTTGGACATTAGAAGAAGTCGAAAAGGATGCCCTTGAGGGAGGAAAGAAACAAACCAGGAATCAATGGGGGTAATGGAGACCAGCTTCACAATTTGTCAAGTGGTCGTCTGTGGTTTCATAACTATTGACAAGTACCATATGTAAATGTTAGGGATCTCTTTTGATGCAGAGGCTATTATCCATAGTGATTCAGAACTAAAATTTATTTGAACCAAGGGGCAAAGATGGTTAGGATAGTTTAATTTGTAACAAATAGAATCTAAATGGAGATGAAAACAATAAAGGAAAATCATAAAATCACAACACTGGAAGAGGGCTTTGGAAGATCCTGTTTTATTTTTATTCCATTTGGAAAGTTCTTCATTTAAAAAAAAGCATATCCAAATACTTTGTTGATAAATTTTCATGACTGTTATTTCATTAAATTCTTTATAATATCAAATCCAAATCTCTTCTCTTACAACTTGAGCCTGTTTTCTCATGTCTTGCCTTTGTGCGCATATTGGTTTACTGTCACTTAATGGAATTTTGTCATCTTTTGTCTGAGTTCTTTAACTGAGCCCTTCTTGTCCTGAGAAAGAGGGATTTAAAACGTGTTCTGAAGCTAGATTTCTGCCATGGAGAAAATGGCAGCTATATCTTCATTCCTGACTGGAGTGTTTTCAGAGTCTCCCACAAAAAACAAGCGGCAAGGATGCGTAAGTGTCTATTTGCTGGGAAGAGAACAAAAGAGGTTTTCAGTAATACATTTAAGAAAGAGCTGGGACTTCTCTATGTTTGGCACCTGGAAACACAAAAGCGGTTTATGTGAGGTTAAGTTAGTGACTTAATAACCACCCAGGTAAATAAAGTTAGGCAGCATGTGGATTTTTCAATTCTCTTTCAAGTCAAGTCTGTGGCAAAAAATAGGGACTTTGTTGGTGTCAGGTGGTGCTTTAAGGACAGAAAAAGTGCCTTGGAAAGCAGGCACAGGTGCTCAGAAGGGATTCTAGATAGAGACTCTGCTCCCAGAGTGCTTTTGAACACCATGAAGAATGCATTCATCTACCCTCAGTTCAATAATTAATGTCACTATTCCTACAGCTACTCTTAGAATTACAAATACAAGCAACTCAATAAAGAGATTTCACTTAAGATGCTTCATTTTATGGCGTATTTTAGCCTTGATATTATTATGTGTTATAGTGACACAAAGTGGAGATAGTTTTTTCACATTTAGGGGAATTCTTATGACCTCCACAAAAAAAGGGACAGTGGACTATTTGACAGAATACTTTATTCAATTTTTATTTATCATAAAAGGAGAGCAAGATGTTTACATGATTGGCATAGTACTATGGAACTGAGCTCTAATTGGAAGCTAGATGATTATTTGTGCTTGACATGGAAGGTGACTTTGCCTTCAGAACTCTGGAGTTGTTTCATACAGAGCTTGGTGCTCTCTAAGGGGATTTCAGTCCAGAATCTCACCTGAATTCTAAGGAAATTCTGAAATTGAAACAACTTCATGGAGAAAAGAAAACACTCACACACACGCACAGCCCCACCCTCACCCCGCTGCCCATGCACAGCAGAGGATATCTGTCCTCGGTTGTTTTTCTCTGGAGTTCTATTTCTGCGAATCTCTGGCTCAATGATGGCTGTTTTTAACCAGCATCTTGCATGTGCTTTCCTTTGTATATAAAGGACATTTTACTATGTATATAAAGGGACATAATTTTTCTACCACTTATCAAATTTTCTATCATATTATTATTATATTATCATATTTATTTTCCATATTTTATATATGAAAATTAATTTTAACACTGTACTTATTTTTGTAACCTGATTGTTAATTTATCCTCCTATTCATTTGGTGCACAGGATATTAGTTCTGAAAGAGGCCTTTGAGATCATGTGCTCTAAACTCTCTTTTTTCCGACTGTGGTAAAGTTATTTATTTGCCTTGGGACATATGATAGCTTATTAAAAGAGTGGCAGTTAGAATATGGGCAACCTGAAATCATATGGATCACAGACTGCCTATTCTGAACTTAAGAAACAATTTCAATTAGCAATAATCGTGCCTCAGATAAACCTCACTGACTACGAAGAAACAATTTCAAAATTAGCTGATTTGAATACTCAAGCAGTCTGGGTACATGGTAAGTTCTCATTCAGTATTTGTAGACTGAATGAATAAATAATAGATGTTGAATAATAGCCAATTTAAATCATGATTTTTGCGGACTTGTTTGTTTTATTTAACATTCTAGATCATCCTTGACCCATTTATTTTTCTGCATAAATTAATAAGCTCACTTTCTGGATAAATCCATAAATTTAATCTCTTTTGCACGGAGACAGTCTTTTCTTGATTCAAACAAATTATTTCTCAAATATTCAGTATACCTGTGCTGGTCCATTCAGCAAGGCATATCCATTTGTAAGGACAGAAACCAGCCTTCTCTGTGTTGAGAGATAATATCCCTTACACATTTGGAGGTGTCTATTTGAAAGATAAAAAGTATCCCAAATACCAGCTAGTTCTTCTTTGATATTTAAAATGTTGTCTAGGCTTATATCAATATTTTTACATCCATCTCAAAAGATATAATAAGAAAAACAATTTTTACTCAGAAGTTTATGTATTTGGTTCAAAAAAGTTTATAAAAGCATTTTTTTTTTCTGTTAAGCAATTATAGTCTAACACTAATACGGTAAAGTCACCAGTAGGAGAACAATGACATCTATGAGTTAGGCTCTTTAGTAATTAGCAATTAGATGACACAAAAAATGGAAAAGTTTATTTTACTTGTCTATTTGCATATGTGTCCTATATATCCATCAGAAATACAGCATGTATTATTTAAATAAAATCTAGCTGAACTGATACAAGTGTAGAGGGTGTAATCATTTATCTTTGTTAGTGTCTTTATGAGGACATTTACACATGCAATAGTAGAGATGGATAATTAAAGGTGTATTGATTTCAGTAATACTTTAATGGCATGTAATCAGTCTTTCAAACTTTGTGTCATTCCTGATTCTCAAAATCTTGGTTCTAAGTATCAAGATTGCCCATTAAGTAACCCACTTCTATTCGTCTTTGCTTTTAAATTTTGAAAATGCCATAATTAACTTCTTTCTCGAAACTGCATTTATTCTCTCAGACCCCTTCTTTATGACATCCTCAGCATCATCAATTTCAAAACTGAGATGGACCATCTTGTGTTTAATTTGCTATTACTCAGTTGGTTATAAATACTATTACTGCCTTTAAGTCCTTTAGGCCTTACTCTGCTGTTCTCTCTCATTTTCATATAAACTGGTATGTGAGCTGAAATAGATCCTGTTACATGGAAAGAGTCAATTAATTCACACTTTGATCTAGTAAGATAAGCTCTATCCTTGGATAGGATTTGTGGGCATGACAGTAAAGTCTCTCACTCTATCCCAGTAGAATCCTCCCAGTTCAACAAGCTGTTAGGCATTTGGAAATCTTTTCTGATTTTCTAAATATGACTTCCCAGCATAGCTTTCCAAACTTCCTTGGTGTAAATTATCCTTTTTTAAAATCTAAAATGTGCTTGAGATATTTCTGAAAATTTTTCTCAATATAGACAGTGTCTAATTGGAAATGGAACTGTAGTTCAAATGTATTCTCCTGAATTGTCATCAGGTGTCTAAAACGGCAGGCAGTAAACTAGCTTCTTTCCAGCTAAGCACCTATTAAAGCTACTGGCTGTATTTGTTATAATACCAGCCAGTTGGATTGAAGCCATTCCAGACTGACTTATCAATCATATATACTACAATTTCGACTGACCTACTCTTTCCATGTAGTAATCTCATTGCAGTTTCCTTTTTAAAATTAGCCAACACATCTATTTTTAACTCTTAAGTTCCTTGAGCCTCTCTGGTATACTCAGCAGACAAAGGTATGGAACAATACAGTTCCTAATTTATAGACAGATTATATTCTAAAAGGTCATTTGTCAATTAGTTTAAAATAATGGCACTCATTCCCCCCCCCCAAAAAAAAGCTATCCTTGTTGTTTAGGTTCTTTTGGTTTTCTTCAAATTTTTATCCTTATTATTTATAAGAACACATTCCTGGTACATGGTAGGTGCCAAATAAAATTTGTGGCATGAGTGACTGAATGTAATGCCAACACTGTAAAACCTAATCACGATGTAGAAAAACCATTCATGTGAGAAAGTGCTGGGTTCCACTTTGTAATAATGCCAGCTACAAACCTTTCTATAATATACTGGAGTAAGAACTTTTTACCAATTTCTCCCACTTGTGAACAGACACTTCTCTGGTCTGTCTTCCTGGGAGCCCTTGTAAGTCTTGCATAGCTTGCTCTTCTGTTCTTTTCTTCTGCTTGTTCCATGAATTGGTTTCCTGTTTCCCTGGCCCTGTATATAGTTTCACATATTTTATTTAATCTGCTACTCCTGAAATAAGGGAATATTTCTTGAGAGGTTTTCTTCTTTGTTTTTTATTCCTTCCTTATGTGAATAACAAGAAAGTAAATTATACCAAGTATTTTAAAAGAAAACAACACAACCCCCCACCCCCAAATTCCTTTTTATATTTACTCATTATATTTCCTTTTCTGGTTGCTCATAATAAGAAAGTAGGGTTTTATATAAAATCTTTTTTATTGAGTTTTATATAAATTCTAATAGACAAGGTATTTTTACTCATAAAGGGCAATGAAAATATTTTTCTACTTAGAGTATTTGTGGTTAGGCTCTCTTGGGCCAGCGTCCAACAGTAGAAGGATGGACCAAGGCTTCATGGGTCTTGAGCAAAATTTATCAGTTAATTTTGGCCAAATTGATGCTGACTAAAAATCACTCAGAGGGGTTCCTGGGTGGCTCAGTCAGTTAAGCCTCCAACTCTCAGTTTCTGTTGGGTCATGATCTCAGCGTCATGGGATCGAGCCCTGTGTGGGGCTCTGTGCCCATCGTGGAGTTGGCTTGTCTCTCTCCTCCAATGTTCCTTCTCAAATAAACAAATAAAATCTTTAAAAAAATAAAAACCACTCAGAAACTCAGTGACAGGCAACATTAAGCAGTTCTCTCCTGCTCCTGTATCTGAGCTTTGGCTGGGACTCAGCTGATGGAGATGGGGCTTGGCAATAGACTGGAGGTGAGGTTTAGGTCTGTTCTAGATATCTCTCATTCTTCTGGGATTAGTGGGCTACTCAGGCATTTTCTTCTCATGTCTGTGGCAGAATTTAAGGATAAATCTGGCTATATAAGCACATATCAAGCCTCTGCTTATTTATATCCCATTGGCTAAATAAAGTCACATGACCCTGCTCCAAGTCAAAAACCAAGAAGTAAACTCCCCAACTTGCAGGAAGAACTGTAAAGTCATATGGCAAAGGGCAGATACAAGGAAAGGTGTAGGACTGAGAACAGTAATGCATTCTACCACCTAGGATGAGATGGTGAACGTGTGCATGCCCCAGGGAAACTAATAATTTGGTACCTTTTAAAACCAGTGTTTTTTAGCATGTTGCTGTCCAGTTTTCTTAACACCCATTTGTTGACAAGACTGTCTTTTTCCCATTGTATATTCTTGCCTCTTTATCATAGATTAATTGACCATAAAATGTGGGTTTATTTCTGGACTCTGGCAAGGGAAACAAAAGCAAAATTAAACAATTGGGACTACATCAAAATGAAAAGTTTCTGCACAGTGAAGGAAACCATCAACAAAACAAAAAGGCAAGCTACTGAATGGGAGAAGATATTTTCAAATCATATATTCAATAAGGGCTTAATATCCAAAACATATCAGGGACTTATAGAACTCATCACCAAAAAAAAAAAAAAAATCCAACTAAAAAATAGGCAGAAGACCTGAATAGACATTTTTCTGAAGAAGGCATACAGATGGCCAACAGACACAAGAAAAGATCATCAACATCACTCACCAACAGGGAAACAAAAATCAAAACTGCAGTGAGATATCACTTTACACCTGTCAGAATGGCTAAAATAAAAAGGATGAGAAGTAACAAGTGTTGCCGGGGATGTAGAGAAAAAGGAAATCTCATCCACAGTTGGTGGGAATGCACATTGGTGCAACCACTGTAGAAAACAGTGTGGAGGGCCCTCAAAAAGTTAAAAATAGAATTATCATATGATCCAGTAATTCCACTACTGTTTTTTTTTTACCCAAGGAAAATGAAAACACTAATTCAAAAACATATATGCACCCCTATGTTTATTGCAGCATCATCTGCAATAGCCAAGATTTGGAAACAAACCAAGTGTCCATTGATAGATGAATAGAAAAAGAAGATATGTGTAAGGTGTGTGTGTATATGTATATACACATATATGTGCATATATACTATGGAATATTACTCAGCCATAAAAACGAAATCTTGCCATTTTCAACATGGACAGACCTACAGTGTGTAATGCTAAGCGACTAGTTGTGATAAGTCAGAGACACAAGTAACAATGTCCTTTAAGTAGTTTTTTAGTAGTTAGTGAAGGTGGAGAGAAAATGAATATCTAATGGAACAAATTGAGCAGAGAAATATTTACTCAGTAATTTCCTTTTGCTTGCCAAACCAGTGTCAATATTTTGGGGGAAAAAAAGACAAAAATAGTGTAATAGTTAAGAGTGCAGTTTCTGAGCCAGGTTGCCTGGATTTAAATACCACTCTGTTCTTACTAGCTGTGTGACATAGGCCAAATCATTTAACCTCAAGTTAGTTATAAACATTATTAATGTGCTGCTGCTAGCTCTTCAACTTTCTTTTCTATGTAGCAAACCAGATAACTTCCTAGAAGGCAAAGAATTTAAAATTTAGACAATAAAATAAATTACATTTCAATAAATGTGCATCACTCTGTTTTGGGAATTTCAGCTGATTACAACTGACCTAATCTGCCCACAACTGCAAATGTTCATTAAAAAATTATTCAGTAGAACTCTATCTGCAGTAGAGAGGGGCATTTACTTGAGGGCATAAGCTTATAATAAAAGATGAATTTAAAATTTGATCATTTATTCCAATATTATTTTAACATCTTCATAGGTTGGCCCCTCATGGCCATTCTCATGACTTTCCCTGTATTAATACTCTGGTTCTCTGGTCTCAGACAAGGGGAGAGAGCTAAACTGGTTTAAAAAACTGAGCAGTCAGGGAGATAATGCTGATTGACGAGAGGTTCTGAAACATCACTAGTCATAGCAGAACATATATTCTATTGAGTTGGAAGGGATATGTTTATAAGCTGTTTGCAGTGGGAGGTGGGATTGCAAAAGACGTATTTGAATAATGAAGCTAAATCATTCTATAGGAAAAAAAGTATAGTTAGCATAGGGACTTTAATTTTTTGTGTGAGATATAAAAATTTGGGACCAGGATTGAATTGTTGGGGACAATAGAAGAAGGTGACCATGTTCTCAGTGGAAAGCAGAAGAGGACCACAGTGGCTGCAATGTTCTTGCCTCTAAAAAGTGATTAAATATTTTGTTTTTATTAAAAGCAATGCTAATTTTTAAGCCTTTCTAAGTCATCTATGTGTCTTTGTCTCTCATATGTGGCTGGCTTACTTTTCTCCTTTTCACGTCAGTCTTGCTAAAGTGATCTTGGACCAATGGGAAAGATCAATATGGAAACTGGGGGGGATGCTTATCAAGTACTTATTAAATAACTATTATGTACTAGACATTCTTCTAAGACACTAAAGGGAAAAAAGGAAACAGTTCCAGTTTAATAGTGGAGGTTACCGTGTAAACCAATTATTTCCATATAATCTGAAAAATTTATCATTCATTGAAGACTTAGCACCTGGCTAAAATACTCATTTCTACTACAAATCTTTCCATCATTGTAGTAATAACCCCTTAGACAATCCATGCATACTCTGGCCAGTCAGTGCCTTGACTTCCTCATTTCCAATGGTCTTGTCCTTCGCATCACCCATTTCAGAGTCATACCCTAAACCTTGTCTTCGGCGATACTAGACCCACCAGCAAAATATTAATCTCAAGCATCCCAGATGAAACCATCACTTCCTATTTTTTAGCTCACTTTCCCTGTATTCCTATTTCACTTTTTCTTGACCCTATTAGGACCTTTAGTCCATTGACCCTTTCCCACTTCCACACCACTTTTTTACAGTTCATTTCTTCCCACCATCACCCACCTATGTCCTCACTTCTCTCCTTGTCTACTTTAGAGTCAGACGTTTGGCATATACCCTCAACTCCCCTGCTTTTTTCTTACCTGGCAAAACTCTACCCTATTTAAATATAACTGCTGTATTTAATGACTGGAATCAAATAGCTGAATGTGGCTTAAAGAAACATCCAACAATGCTTACTAGTTTCTTTAGATTTATTATGACAAATCTCAAGTGAGCACTCAGTCCGGCAGTCCTCCTAGATTTCTCTAGTAAGTTCATTTTCCTTCTCTCTGAGGTGATGATTTTATACTTTACACTTTATTCTCTCTTTTTAAACTTCTAGTATTTCTTATTTTACCCTGATTCTCAGCTTATGACAGAAGTGTTCAGAACTGCTTCCACTTCCCATCACCAAATTTGCCTACATCTTTACTCTTTTCTGCTTTCCCTCTAGTTCCTACAGATAAACCGTCCTTGCTTCTCCCCATAGCCAGCTCCCTCTCTTGTGCTCCATTCCCTCTTATTTTCTGGCATTCTCTGCCACTGCAATATCCCATCTCTTGTCTGCTTTATCAGTTTTTTTTTTCTAGTGGATCATTCCCATCAGCTTATAAATATGGTATCATAGTTTCCAACTTTCAAGGGAAAATCCTTCCTTTACTTTAGTTTCCCTTTATACTAACATTCTATTCCTCTCCTCCTTTTGACAGTGAAAGTCTTTGAAAACATTGCCTTCACTTTCTGTGTCCATTTCTTCTCATTTCATTCTTTGAAAAAAAAGTACTCTCATCAGTCTTTTCATTCTGCCCCTCTACTGAAACTGCTCTTGTCAGTGGCTGGCCCTGACTTCTAGCTTGCCAAAGTCAGTGTCAGCTCCTTGTGTTCATCTCATTCAACCTCTCAGCAGCACTGCAACCCTTTATTAGGCTTCCATGGGACTAGATATCCAAGTTTTCTTTCTGTTTCACTGGTTGCATCTTCTCAGCTTTCTTTATTGACTTCTCCATTTTCCAATTTCTTGGCCTCCCTTTTCTGACTTTAGATGATTCCATCCAGTCTCTTGTTATTTAATACAACTATAGACTGGTGGCCCATTTATAACTCCAGCTCCCACTTCTCCTGTAAGTTTCAAGCTTGTATATTCACTATTCATTTTACTCCTCTTTGTTGTCTATTAGGTGTTTCAAGTGTGGCATGTCAGAAACAGAACTCTTGATATTTTGCTAGCTTCTCTGCTTGTCTCTCCTTGTTTTCTTTTCAATTACTGTTTCTATACTTCTGCAGTTGTTCAGGCTTAAGAGTCCCTCCTCTTCCCCCATATCTAATCACTTAAAAAGCCTTGTTGGCACTTGCTTACTCTAAAGATCTGTCTCAACCCAGCACTTCTTTCTACCACTGCTGACACCTTGTCCAAGCCACAGTCTTCTTTTTGGATGATTGGAATCTTCTCCTTGCCCTGGTGCCATCCATTTTCCATAAAGCAATTAAGATCTTTTCAAAATATTTTTATTTTTTATTTTTTTAAAGATTTTATTTATTTGGGAGAGAGAGAGAACGAGAGAAAGAGCATGAGAGGGGTGAAGGACAGAGGGATAAGCAGACTCCCCACTGAGCAGGGACCCTGATGTGAGGCTCAATCCCAGGGCTCTGGGATCATGACCTGAGCCGAAGGCAGATGCTTAACTGACTGAGCCACCCAGGTGCCCAAAGATCTCTTAAAAATATTAACAAGGTCCTGTCATTCTCTTGCATAAAATCCTTCAGCACTGTAAGGTACCTGGCTGGCTCAGTAGGGAGAGCATACAACTCTTGATCTTGGGGCTGTGAGTTCAAGCCCCACATTGGGTATATAGATTACATAAATAAATAAAACTTAAAAAAATCCTTTAGCATTGTGGGTATGGTTTATACAGATGTCACAGAACTTGGTGTTGGTCTTGGTCTACTTCCAAAGTATGATGGAAGAGTATATATTTATGTTTTAAGTTGTAATTATACATTCAATGCATGTACACTGATTTTTATGAATCTGCTTTTAACGATTTTTTTTAAATCAAATATCGATTAACTTGAAGAAGAGGATTTCTGTTTTATATCTGTCTTTCCACCATGACTGGGAAAAGGGCATTTCCTCAGCTAATTATTTGATTAATCTCTTTGAAAGTAGCTATTAATATTTCATTGTATGCATGTGCCATGACTGAAAATTTTCTTATTGTTGAGTATTTTGGCTATTTCTACATCTTACTATAAAGAATAAGAATGTTATAAATGTCTGTGCAAATTATAGCACAAAATGTGTAATTAGTGGGTCAAAGATTTTATATATTTTAAAGCCTTTCATTAAATATCTCTGGGGCTTTGTTTAAATGCCTTGTAGAAAAGGATTGGTTCAAGATTGAAGGGTCAAAATGAGAATAGAACATTGTGGGCTACTCTATATCATCCTCTAACCTAGATTTTCCTTACTGTTTTCGTGAATCCTCCCCACTTTTGTACCAGTGCTCCTCAAGGAGAAGGCTATCATGTGATAGTATTTCAAAGATTTTTATAGGATTCTGGGAGCAAGAGGGGTTCTCCTTGATAGCCTCATTACATTGGTGATGTAAGGTAACTGTTGAAGCATGGAAGAGAGAAGTAGGGTGGTCCATGCATTGAATCAGTAGCAGGAATGTCATCAGTTTAGATTAGGGTTAGCATTTTGGGGTCCAGGAAGCTGCATGTCAGTGATTATTAGTGCCTGTTAACTGCAGGAAGATTATATAGAACTGGGGCCAATGAGGCTAAGTTGATCTGTGCAATGAAAGCCCTCTCTGGGTAGAGCAGGGGAGAGAGGAGAGGAGAGTTAAATTGGAAAGGGCCATGAGAGAGATAAAGGGACAGCTGCAATGTTTGGGATAGTTGAAGGAGAGATGGAGAAAGAAGATCATAAGTTTTTCTGTTGTCTTGTGAATGTTTCCAAGAAGCTGCAATAAAGATCTAAATTGCTTTAATTGTTTTTCAGTTCTTAGACACATATTTATTTGGATAACACTCCATGCTGCAACTTGCTTTTAGGCAGAGAGTGAGTTGGCCTGGATTAATGTGGATTACCATTATGATCAGGAATATTTATTCTGTAAACTCTGAGTGGTGCAGAAATTCAAGCTGTGGCAATTTTCTTATTGTCATTGGGACTTACTTGTATCTTCAGGTTGATATGATCTAGGGAAACATGGTTATACTCATAATTGCTGAAACTTGCAAACCATTAAAGAGGTGTGGATATCATAGGGATAAAATAATATATCTTGTGTGTTTTCAATTTACATTATATCACAAGCCACACTATTTTTTAAATTGGACGTTTTGTGCATTTTGATGAATATATGTGTTTATCTTTGAAGGCCAAGAAAAATAACGGTGATTTTATAACAGATTTTAATTAAAAGTCAGCTAATAGCCCAGCAATCAGAATTATAACCTACTTGACCAGGTAGAGTTCTGAAAGCTTGAGAAAAAGTTTAATGGGTATATTAAAAAAAATCACAGTAGATAAACAGGCTATGAGCCACTTTATTATTTTAGTGATGATTACAACTAATTGCAATTATTTTTTAGGAAAATAAGTATCTTGAAAAATGCTTACTTAATTTGCCTTCATGAGAATAAGACTTTCTTTTTAGGTAGGAATGTAAATTTATTAAATAATGGCATAATGTCTCATGGTTTCATAGCAAATTAACAATTAAAAATGGGAATTTTGGAATTTCTTGAATATATACTATTTACTATGCCTCAGATAGATTATATATGTATCTGACATGATGTGATGCAAATAAACCCAAGGCATTATTAGAGTTTTAAGTACCAAATTGCAGACCAGGGTGACTTGTTTTTTTCTAAGATGCAAATAAAGAGAGCATGCCCCTGCAACCTCCATCACCTTGTGTATCAAAACAGTCCAAATGAGTTATGATGAGTATGCTTTTAATATCTTAGAACAACTGGTTTCTGAAATGTCACAATTGGAGATTTTATGGTGTCACTTAATGTGAAATAAAACATGAAAGGATTTCAGGGGAAACTTGTCTGTTTGTGGATGTGACAGCAGGCCTAGCTCAGCTGTGCAGTAGGTGAAGGCTTGGGGCCTTGGTGGTCCACCTTGTCATGTAGCACTTGTCTTTTTCCCCTCTCAGAAATTCATTCTCCCAAATTCATATTTTGTTAAACTCAATTGGTATTTATTATTGCTTTAAATTCTGTTTGGAAGGAGATAGAATATTAAACATATCCATTTGTTTTAAAAATATATATGAGATTTTATGGAAGATACTAATGAAATAAGGTGCTTGGGCCGGCCATCAAGGAATTAACAAATTAATTGGGAGACAACCTATAGAAACATGAAACAATCATATAACAAAATAAAGTTCTATATTTTTGAGCGGGAGAATGAAAGTCATATGTGAATGCTATTATAGGGATCCAGATGTGGGAGAATGTGTTCTGCTATGAAGTGGTTAAGAAAGGTGGTATTTGAGTTGCGTGCTAAAGATTGGGCAGGATTTCTGTCAGAAGCAAGGAAGGGGAGTGGTTTTGTATAGATGGGAAAGACACTGTGCAGAGCTAATAAGGCAGGAGTCTTTTCCTCCTGAATGCACAGTGGCAACAGCTAATGTTATAAATATGTTTATGTTAATGTGCTTCTGAAATTATTTTAGGGTAGATGTTGTTGTGTCGTTGAGTTTGTTTTCTTATCCAATAGTAATCTTAAAGGTGGGAATGCCAAAAAGAAGGGGAGATAGACAAAATAATGTGAAGAGCAGTTTCCTGGTAGTTAGGAGGTCTGACTTTTAGTTCCTGTGCTGTTGCTTCTTACACTTTTGTTAGTGACCTATGATGTGCCATTTTATTTCTCCTGATTTATAAGATGAAGTTGTTGAGCAGGATGCTTTTGAGGTCCCTTCGAACACTGGGATTCCATGACTTGGTTCTATAGTAGGCTAGGGAAATGGGTTCTGGACAGAAAGACCTTTAGGCACCTTTCAGTTCATGCTGTTCAAGTGACCTCTTATTATGTGTGGTAGAGATAGAACTGTTTCATCTTACACTCTAGAAAGACAGTGGATGACCTATAGGCCATTGCATTTTGCCCTTCCAGACTAACTAGACCGTTAAGTTTAGAAGGCTGATGTAAGATTCCCTTTTTGGTTATTCTACAAGAAGAATGAGGTTACTTTTATTCTTTTATAAGAGAACCTTTTGAGAATAAAATGGCTTTAATGTTTCATAGGGTCAAACAATTTTGAACAGCCCAGAGTGCATTATTCTTATCATGGCTTAGCAGGTGTCCCTGAGTCAGAAGACTATCTAAATATTTAATGTGGAACTCACGAAGACTTGCCTGTCTTTTCCTCTTGGACTAGTTGCATCCTTAGTATTTATTAAGAAATATACATGTATTCATATTTATAAAACTTCATTATCTAAGTTTGGTTCTGTTGTCAGTATCAACTAACATTTATTGAGCACCCACTGTTTCTCTGACATTATATTTTGCATTAGGGTTTCTGCATATTAAGGTCTTTTCTTCTCAAGGGCTCTGAAATCATCCTTTTAAGGTTAGAAATAGGAACTGAAACTGTGGGATAACAGTAACAGCCAGTGACACAATAGGTCATTGCAAGGTTTATATTCTTTTATCATTTGATACACTGTATTCATCTCTCTATATATAATTTTCTTATTATATTTTCAATTTCTTCTCCTGTTATTCAAATGTGGCAGCTGTAACTAATTTGGATATCAACCACCTGCTGTGGTGTACCCATCTCTATAAAACTTTATTCTACAATCTGGAATATATCTAAAAATATTCAGAAGTAAATACATCATCATTAAGCTGTCATGTACAGTGACAATCTCACAGAAATAACAAATGAAAGCAAACTGAATGAATTGTGAGGTAGAAGTTCTAAATTAGCCCCTAATTCTACATCTGACCTAGGACTGCTTGGAGTCAGGGCAGCATCATGAAGCTGGGACTAATTTCTCTTTCAGTTATCTTTGTGTTGTTCCACAAGTGTGGTGCTGTGAAGAAATGGTTTCCAGTCAGGTTAGGAGCTTCCATCAGGGCAAACATACAGGATTCTGTTCCTTCCTCAGTGGAGGGTATAGTGCAGAAATGAATGAGTCAAATATCATCTATTCTATGTATATGTGACATGTGACTATATAATACCAAGACTATTTCTAAGACCAGTTATAGCATTTTACAAATGACTTTAATAAAATCATTCTTCTGTGGGTCAATGATGAGTATTCCACCAGCTAAATCTGATTGCCCTTTATTTTTTATAGTTTTTATCCTTACTGAAATCACTCTTTTTGAGTTTTCAACACTGTTGGCCATTCTTCCTTTTTTAAAGCAAAAACTCCTCCTCTTCGTTAAAATAAACAAACCCTGCTACTTACTAAAAACATTAGAAAATAAACTGAAAAATATGAAAAAGGAAACTGACCCATAATGTTACTACGCAGAGACAGAGCCACTGTTAACAACATAGGTATGCAGCCCTGTCTTTCTTTTTTCAACCGTGTATACTGTTAAAAAATGGGATCATCCCACAAATACTGTTTTTAAACTAATTTTCTTGTTTCACAATACGTTATGTACCATTTTCCATGTTATCAAATATTTGTAATAGGTATAACTTGAGCAGCCATAAATCAGATCTGTGCAAAAATGAAAGTGTTTCATAACTGCACGGGCTCTCTTCGATTCTCAGCTTAAGCCTTTTTTTTTTGGGCTGAGTGGCAAAAAATGTAGTGAGTCTTCAAGTTATTCTTGTCTTTTCCAATTTAAGACTCAGGCTCTTTGGCAGTCAAATTCAAGTACTACAATCTCAGGTATTGTTCAGAGTTTGTTCTCCAAATCTCTTTCTCTTCTCAAGAGTTTTTCCTTGCCTTGTTCTTTCTCACGCTAATTCAGGTGCTTGTGTTCATCTGAGGTGTCAAGGAGGGATGGGGATTCTGTGAAAGTTAAGTACAGAATGGGTGGTGGGTAGGATATGCATCGCATTCACAACTTCCCTCTCTGCTGCTTCTTGTCACTCGTGTCTTTGCCTGGTTGGTTCCTGGCATTGGGGATGCTTGCTGCAACCACAGCTCTGGGTCAGCAGAGAGGGAAGGTCTCTAATGGTTCTTGTCCTTTTGTTGTCTCTGGATAGCTGCTGCTGCTACTTTTGGTGTTGATGGACCTGCTGGGGTCTTAGAGCACATGATAGCTTCTCAGGGTGCCTGTCTGGGTTCCTATGAGGCTTCAGAAGCATAATGGCTGTTACTTCCCCCTCCCATCTCAGATTTGTCCTGCTTAAGCCTTATGCTGTTTGGGGGCCCCCTTTATTCCTAGGCAGTCTTTTGTGGTGGAGGCTGGTAGTTTGTTTGTTGCTTCCAACCAACCAACTTGCTCTGGGTTCACAGAAATCCACACCTCTTCATCTTGTACTTTTCTGCCATCTCTTGGGATTAGCTTCTTTGTTCTCTAATTTCATGGGGAAAGTACTAGGGGGTAGGGCCAGGATGAAGGGAGAACAATGTGTTCACCATGTAGTTGCCAAATCCTGATTTCCATTTTTTTCCCTCTAGTATTCTTCATCTTTCCCCTGCCCCCTTTATCTCTTGTCTTGGAAAAAAAAGACTTGTAAACCAGTTCATTCTCTTTGTGGTACCAGAGCAATGGGCAAAGTTGGACACTGAGGTAGGAACCCTTCTGAATTTAGCCGTTTTAGATATCTACAGTGGAGATGGATCAGCAAAAACAAAAAGGGGAATCTGTCCATGTTTCGGTTTTTAGCAACAAAGAAATTTTTTTGTGATTTATTTGGCATAATTTTAATTACTGCAAGTTGCTGCATGGTGTTCTGTGTATGTGCCATCATTTATTTTATAAATTCTTCTTTTTCACTTACTATGCCCCACCCACATATTTTATAATAAAAATAAATTATTTAACTGGTTTTTAATTAGAGCACTAGAAGTCATGTCTCCCTCTATTTTTAAAATTATCTTCTTTCTAACTTCAAATATCTCTGCTTTTTAAAAGCCCTTTCTTGTTTTTTTCTCTTCTGACCACAAACCTGATTTTTTGGTCTTCCTCTAATTTCCTTTCTTTGTGGTCTCTCTTTTGCAAGAGATCCTATCCAAACTTATGGCATGACTCTCACTTCTAGACCTATGACTCCTGAAGTTTTACCTCTAGTCCTTAGGCCCTCTCCTAAGAACTAGTCCCAAGGTTACAAGTATTTGCTAAACATCTTTACCTGAGGGTCTCTCTGGCACCTTTAATTCAAAATATTAGAATTGAATTTAGGCCTTTGATATTGTTGTTTGATAAAGAATGGCATTTTGCTAACCATGTGACATAGGGGAACGATTGGTGTCTGGGTGTGTAACCAGACCAACCCAGTAAAGACAAGGGCTGTGTGACCCAGGACATTTTGACATTATTTTGATTTCACTATTTTGATCCAGTACACTTTTTTTCTATTTTAACAATGCCAAAAAGTGCCCAGGAAACTAAATGATTAAAAGGATAAAAATTAGATTAGCAGCCGAATAGACCAATGCTGGAAAATGGAGTAATCTTGGAGTTATCTGAAAGAACTATAATAATTAAAAAAATCACACCATTAAATCCTTAGCATCTAAAATAATGTCCAGTACATAAGAGGTAATCAATAGGTATTTCTTAATAAATAAACAAATGTGCAAAACTTAAAACTGACCATAGCTGAAAATGAATATTTGTTTTTGACAAACAAATGATTGTCTTAATCCATTCAGTCTGTATCAACAAAAACACCATGAACGGGGTAACTTATAATAACAAAAATTTATTTCTCAAAGTTGCAGCAGCTGCGAAGTTCAAAATCAAGTTGCCAGCATGTCTGGGTTCTGGTGAGAGCTCTCTTCCTTGTTGGTTCATAGCCGGTGACTTCTTGCTGCTGTCTTCACATGGTGGAAGGGACAAGGAAGCTCTCTAGGGCCTCTTTTATAAGGGCATTAATCTCATTTACGAGGGCTCTGCCCTCATGACCTAATCACTTTGCAAAGATCCTAAGTCCCAATACCATTAGGATTTCAACATATGAATTTTGGGAGAACACAAACATTCAAATGCTAGCACTCCACCTGTGGCTCCTCAAAATTCATGTCCTTTGTACATGCAAAATACATTCATTCCACCCTAATAGCTTCAAAAGTCTTAATTTCCAGCATCAACTCAAAAGTCTAAAGTCCAAAGTCTCATTTAAATATTATGTAAATTAGGTATGAGTGAGACTCAAGGTAGTTTCAGAGAATTCCTCCCCAGCTGTGAACCTGTGAACAAGTTGTGTTTCTGGTGGGACAGGCATAGGGTAAACACTCCCATTCCAAAAGAGAGAAATAGGAAAGAAATAGGCGACATGTCCTGAGCAAGTTTAAAACCCAACAGGGCAAACAACATGAAATCTTAAGACTTGGTAACAATCTTTGACTGGATGCTCTGCCCACCAGGCCTACTAGGGCAGGAGTCCCACTTTCTGAACACACTGGGGCATCCCTACTCCCAAGGCTTTGTTAAGCAAAGCCCATGTGAGAGTTCTCACAGGTTGGAGTTTTGTGTGTGCAGCTTTCCTGGATTATAGTCACACACCAGGGTTGGAGGGCAGTCCTATATAGTTTCCAAATGCCAATTTCCATTTTTTTTCTTCTACTGTTCCATGACTCTGTTGGGCATTTCCCTAGTAGGGGCTTTCTGCAGAGGCCTCACCCTTACTTTGGACTTCTGCCTAGGTCATGTGCCTACAGGTCTGGGTAGCTTCATCTTCGAAATCTAGGTTCTTGGTAGAGGTAGGGCCCCCATGGCTTTGGGTGGAGCTTGCCTGGCCTTTGGAAACCCTGGCAGTGACCTTCTCCTTCTGAAACTGAGGAGGCAACCCTGATGGTCTCTGAATCCCTTTGGGTCTCTTCTTTTCTTATCTTAAAGAATATTGCATGTTCACAGCTGAACAGCTCTATGGCCTCATCCTGTAAAATCTAAGAAGTCTGACAATCTTCCTTCTTTCCTTTCTGTCTCCTTTTCTTTCCCTTCAACTGGCTGTTTTTCTGCTGAGATGGTTGATTAAGTCTGTGGTTCACAGCCATACTTAATCTTATCAAAGGTTGGTTTGATCACAGACTTAGTGTTCTCTTCTGAATACATTTTCTCATTTTTGCAATAGGAATAGACTGAGAATTTTCTGAATTTTTAAAAAAGATTTTATTTATTTATTTTAGAGAGACAGAGAGAGAGAGTATGAGCAGGGGGAGGGGCAGAGGAGAAGGGAGATAGAGAATCTCAAGGAGACGCAGGGAGCCCATGCAGGGCTTGATCCCATGACCCTGAGATCATGACCTGAGCTGAAACCAAGAGTCAGATGCTCATCTGACTGAGCCACCCAGGTGCCCCAGATTTTCTGAATTCTTAAGTTCTGCTTCCCTCTGGGTTAATAATTTTGTCTTAAAGTCATTTCTCTCTTCTCGTATTTTACTATAAGCTTTCAAGTGAAGCCAAGCCGCACCATCAATACTTTGCTTAGAGATAGGTTCAGCCAAATATCCAATTTCATTACTCACAAGTTCTACTTTTCACAAAACACTAGACATAAACATAATTCAGCTAAGTTCTTTGCCATTTTATAACAAGAATCACCTTTCTTACAGTTACCAATACATGTGCCTCATTTCTGTCTGAGACCTCATCAGAATGGCCTTTATTGTCCATATTTCTACAAACATCCTGTTCAGGATAACAAAGGAGACTTTGTTATTCTCCAAGGAGATGGAGGCTTTTCCCACAGCTCTCCTCTTCTTCTGAGCCCTTACCAGATTTGTTTTTACTAACAGTCTGTTCACAGCAATGTGATATGCCAGCATGGTCAGGTTCTGGTGAAGACCCTCTCATGGGTCTCTCGTGGAAGTGAGCAGCTGAGATCACGTGTAGGATCATATCAAAGAAGTGGGAGGCTAAGGCATTGGAAGGCTCATTTACATGGATATTAATATCACAGAAATTATAGGCATAATGTAAAATATGACAGCAAGTCAGGAAGAAAATTGTTCAAGGAAGGAGGGGAGTGACTGTAACTAGTTGAGATTCAGATATATTCTGATTATGGAATACAGAGCTGGGCATTTCTAAAGTGGAGAAGGATGAATGGTCTCAAAGTAGAATGAGGAGCATGAAAGATATTTACTTCATCTCAAGTACTATGAAAAAGAAAAAACAGTCACTACTTGAGATGACTCCTGGGGAAGTAGTATCCCATCAGAAGGGAGATCTATGTTTCCTTCCAACTGAAAATTCAAAGGGAACTTGGAGATAGAAGGTTATAGGGATTTGAGAATGGCTGACTGTGAATTCCAGAGGACACAATGGAAGGTTCAGGACTGGATAGATGAGGTCAGAAAAAGGACTATGACAGGCCACGGAGGGATTAGAATGCAGGTCATGAAAATATCAGTCCTGACCATCTCAAATGAGGCAAGGCAATTTGTGAAGGAGCCGTGATGATGGGTGAGGCGCATACTTGCTGTGATCAGATGAGTCTCAGAGACTTTCTCGTGATTTCTGCTGAGATATGACAATTGTGGAGTCCAGGAAAGAGGACTTTACTGAATTTTATGAAAACCCCTCATGATTAGGCAAAACTCATGTTTTTACAAAACTTTTTTATGATTTTAAAACATAATACTGATAAAAGTGATCTTTTGTCTCCTCAAGGACCTCCCCAGTAGGCTATAAGAGAAGCAATATAACTGCTTGAGTTTAACTATTTAAGAAGGCTATTAAAATTTCACTGGTTCCAATAAAAAATGAGATATAGTATCTATAATGAACATTTGTTGAAGATGATGACAATTTATGTTGAAAATTATGTAAGAAGCAACATTTATGGTTCTTGTGTCTTTATCTATAACATTATGGTTATTTTATCACCATGGGTTGGTACACTATATTAAGGATGTGTTATTGTCTTCATTTTATAGATGAAGAGTCTGGTTCAAAAAGTTAATTAAGTTAAAGTCAAGATTTGAACCTAAATTTGTTTTGGCCCAGGCCCTTACAACTGGGCATGTGCTCTTTCTTCTACAGTGTTTTCATATAAATTACCTCATTTGCATATATAAAGGTTTAGTTTAGTTTTACTGATGCTCCTCAAAACTCCCCAGAATGTCACAATTCATTTCAGCCAAGAAAACTTGCTCTAAATGTATTTTAGAGTTATATCTTATTGATCCTTGGAATTCACATGTCCTTCTTGTTGTTCTGTAAATAAATAGGTTAAAGAAGCATAAACTCCTGTCCACTAGAAATCTCATGGTTGTCCTAGGAAAACAAACTGCCATGTAAGTTTGATAAAAAGGAACTTGAACAGAGAACAAACTGGTGGTTGCTAGAGGGGAGGAGGTGGGATGATGGGCAGAATAGGTGAAGGGGAGTAGGAGGTACAGGCTCCCAGTTATGAATGAATAAGTCATAAGGATGAAATGTACAGCATAGGAAATATAGTCAGTGGTAGTATAATAGTGTTGTATGGTGACAGATGATAGTTACACTTGTGGTGAGTATAGTATAACACATAGACTTGTCAAATCACTATATTATATACCTGAAACTAATGTAACATTGTGTATCAGCTGTATATCAATTTAAAAAAAAGAACTTGAAATAAAGAATACAGTAAATAAGTAAATAAGCCTCTTTGGATTTTTGGCATGATTTTCCTTAGGTCTGCCTTGATTTCTTTTGAGACTAAACATTTTCATGTTTGATATGAAAGAATATATGCAATATACATATAAACAATGTAAGCAAATTCACAAAACCAAACAAGCCTACTCCCCCAACCTTGAGTTGGATACTGCCGAAGCTTCCTGAGGGATCTTCCCAAGCCCATCCTCCTGCCTGTCCACACAAAGGAAAACATTCTGAGTTGCTGTTTGTCATTTTCTTGAAGACAATGCATCTCTAGAAAATATATTGTTATTTTTCATGTCTTTGAACATTACAAAAATGGTATCATATAATACCATAATACTATGATATAATGTTTGGTTTTATGCATTGTGTGTTTTTTCCTACATTATCTTTCTTAGACTTGTTGTGTTTCTTCCACTTGACAGTTTGTTTCAAACTATATTATATAGTTTAGTATATAGTATATAGGCATATATATTAGTATAATGTTGAATAAAATGAGAGTCGTGGATAACTTGCCTTATACTTTATTTACTTACTTATTTTTCTAATCTATTTTATATTTCTCCCAGTTTTACTGAAGTATGGTTGACAAAATTGTATATATTTAAAGCGTATAATGTGATGATTTGATATATGTGCATATTGTGACAGAATTAATCCTCATACTTACTTTTAAGAAGGAATGTTTCTAATGTTTCTCCATTTAGATTGATTTTTACTCAAATGACTCTTAATTGAGCTAAATTCCTTTTTATTCTATATCTAAGAGTGTATTTAAAAATTATGAACAGGTTTGAAATTTATCAAATCATTTTCTGTTTCTATTAAAATGACAATATGGTTTTCTCTTTTAATAAGTGTGGTATCTTATATTCATAGCTTTTCTTTTTTTTTAAAGATTTTATTTATTTGAGAGAGAGAATGAGAGACAGAGAGAGAGTGCGCATGAGAGGGGGGAGGGTCAGAGGGAGAAGCCGACTCCCTGCCAAGCAGGGAGCACGATGTGGGACTCGATCCCGGGACTCCAGGATCATGACCGGAGCCGAAGGCAGTCGCTTAACTGACTGAGCCACCCAGGCACCCCTCATAGCTTTTCTAATGTTAAACTTTCTCCCCATTCTTGGAAAAAAACTAATTTGGTCTCAATGTATTATTTTTTAAGTACTATGGCATTCAGTTTTCTAATACTCTGTTTAATTTTTCTTCTATATTCATTTGTAAGGTTGGACTAAAAATTTTCTCTTTCTCTTTGGTTTTGGTAATAGAGTTATGCTAACTTTACAAATGAGTCATCTAAGTGTTACCTCTTTTTCTATTCTCTGAAAGAGTTCATAACATCTTGGAATAATTTGTTCCTTCAAAATTTAATAAAATTCATTGGTTAAACTGTTTGGGCCTGCCAGTTTCTTTGTATGAGAAATTTACCTCCTGCTTCTCTTTCTTTATAATTATAGAACTAGTAAGGCTTTTTCTTTATTCTGGAATAAAGTCATTTTATGGGAGTTTTCAAATTTATTGACATAAATTTTTTATTGTGTTCTTGTTATCCATTTCATTTTTGCCCAAGATAAATCTTCCTTTTCATTTCTAATATGGTTTATTTGTGGTTTTTACAATTTTTATCAATCATGTCACTGAGGTTTCTGTATTTTAGTAGTCTTCTCAAAAGATTAATTTTAAACTTTCTATGTTGAAATAAACATACATTTAAAAAAACTAGCAATAATAGCACAGAGAACATTTGCTTTATTATTTATCACTCCCCACCCACACAACACACACACACACACATACACAGATACACACAATTTATTTTTTCTGAACCATTTGAAGAAAGGGTACATACATCACACCTACTTAATTCTATTTTTTGAAAAAGTGATGTAAAATAATTTATATTATTTACATTTTATAAATGTACATTTACATTATCAGTGTTTATTCAAATAAGTATAATAATAATTATCAAAAAATAACCACAATAATAAGAGCAGCCAACTTTTACTGATTGTTAAGTGTCACAAGCTATTTATATGAATTAGCTCATTTAACCCTATTTTATAGATTAGGGAATTAAAAATCAGAGAGTTAAACAATTTTCTCAGAGTCAGAGGGCTTTAACTGGCAAAACCTGCAAGTTTTACCTATAACACATACACACACATACATACACATATATTAGTATGACTTTTCTAGAAACAAGGGTATTCTGCTCCACGACCATAGTACAATTATTCAATTCAGGAGATTTGATATAATACTTTAATCTTTAGTCCACATACCTTCCATAGAACTTTAAAATTTGACTCATATTTTTAATTCAATAATTTGTATTTTGTTCTTTTAAAAAACTCATCATTGTTAAATATTCATTTTTAAAAACAGCTTTATTGAGGTATGATTTGCATACTATAAAATTCACCAGATGTGAACATGCAGCTTGAATGATTTTTTAGGAAATTATATTGTTGGGAAATGTTCATCATGATCCAGTTTTAGAACACTGCCATCAAGTCAACAAGTTCCTTCATGTCCATCTGGAGTAGGTCTCCACTTCTATACCTACCTCCAGGCAATCACTGTCTTACTTTGTCTCTATAGTTTTGCCTTTTCTACAAATTTCTTAAAAGTGGAATCATACAGTGTGTGGTCTTTTGTATCTGATTTCTTTAATGTAGCATGTTTTTGAGGTTCATCTATCTTGTTTCATGTATCAGTAGTTTGTTCCCTTTTATTGCTGAGTAATAGTCCATTGTTTAGATATACCATACTTTTTTTTAATACAGTCATTAGTTGATGAATATGTGGAGTTGTCCCCAGTTTTTGGTTATTATTAATAATGGTCCTATGAATATTCATGTACAAGCCTTTGTGTGGGTATATGTTTTCATTTCTCTTTGGTAGATAGCTAGGTATGGAACTTCCGGGTTAAATGGTAAGTTTATGTTTAACCTTTTAAGAAACTGCCAAACATTTTCCCAAAAAGGTTGTATTATTTTACCTTCCCATTGGCAATGTATAAGGATTTCAGTTCTTCCACATCCTTGCCAGTATTTAGTATTGTGAGTCTATTAACTTTAGCCATTCTAGTGGATATGCAGTGGTATCCCATTATGGTTTAAATTTGCATTTCCCTAATGACTAATTATATTGACCATCTTTTCATGTTCTTATTAATCATTCATATATTTTTTTGGTGAAATGTCCATTTAAATCTCCCCCCCATTTAAATAACTGGGTTGTTCACCTTTTATTACTGAGTAATATGAGTTCTTCTTATATTCTATATATAAATTTACTTTATCAGATATATTATTTGCACACATTTTCCCATGGTCTGTGGCAAGTTTTTTCTTTTTCTTAATTTCTTTTGAAGAGCGAAAAGCTTTTAATTTTGATGAAGCCTAGTTTATCAACTTTTTCTTCTCTAAATATGCCTTTAATATCATATCTAAGAAATCTTCATCTAATCCAAGGAAAAAATTCTTCCAGAAAATTCTAGAAGTTTTTAAATTGTAGCTCTTAAATGTAAGTCTATAATCCATTTTGAGTTAATATTTGTGTATCGTCTGAGGTAAAGTTAATTTTTTTTATATGCATCAAATTATCCTGGTACCACTTGCTGAATATACTATCCTTTTCATCATTTGGTATTTCTTGTTGAAAATCAATTGACCATAAATGTGAGGATTATTACTGGACTCTCTTTTTTGTTCCTTTGATCTGTATGAATGTATTTATGCCAGTACCACACTGTTTTGATAACCTAACTAATTTTTCATTCCATGTTTTGTGTCTTTATTCTTTTATATTTTTATATAATTTATATTAATTATCAGATATTCCAATATCCAAAGTCCTTATTTGTCCAAGGAAATTTTTTGTTGTTCTGCTGATTCTAGTTCATAGAACTTGTTTCCTTGTGGGTTTAGTGATATTTGTGAACTCATATTTGGTTGAACTTCATCTGTGAGAATCCTGAGGGCCTTAGTTGGGAATTCCTTCATCCACAGAGATTTGTATATGTTTCTGGCAGAGACAGGGCTATGATATGAACCTGAGACCAGGGTTGGGACTAGGGTGGGGCAAGGGAAGCTATTTAGGGTACAAAATTTAAAGAGGCACTTACTCTCAGAGACATGCAAGTGTGTCCTCTTAAATTTGTACCATAGGTGCCTCTCTCACCTCACCCTAGTCTTGGCCCTGCCAGAGACTGCTTTAATCCATTTGAATGTCTTCATTTACTGTGGTTGCCAGGTTCACCTTTCTTTTCATGACAGTGACCCCGAGACCCAGTCTCCTGATATATATTTAGTCCCCTTGCAGTTTCTAGACTCAATGCAGGAGTCTCAAGTTTAGTTCCCTTCCCAAGCAAGGGGCCCAAAAGCTCAGTTTCTTGATGTCAGTGACATACAAAATTTACATTCTTGGGAAACTTGGCTTTTGGATTTGTTTATACTCATCATTTCCTTTAGGCCAATTTCTTTTTTGTTCATTGTAGATTCTCCTTATTTTATCATAAGCCATTAATGCATTGAGAAATATTATTTACCCAGGATATGATTTTATTATGTGAGAAGCCCTCAAAATATGTATCCTCTGGTATGTTTGAGATAGTGATACGTAATTTCTTTAAAGACCATTGTTTTTGTGTTTCATTTAACTAGAAAATATACCTTAACATTTTAAAAAGCATTTTTTAAAGAATGATTAGTAGATGAAAAATGTAGACAACAGGCTGAGTAATAAATATTTGCCAACTGATTTGGTTTGACCTTAAATAATAGAATAATTTTTATTTTGACTCATTCATCATTCCTCAAAATAGTACTGTTATATGCTTGGTGATTTTCTCCCTTGACTATGATTAAGCCCCTACTAAGCAGGTGAGCCTAACCTTGTTTTAAGAATTCTGATTTGCTTTCTTAAGATGTTTTGCTTACAAGCAGGGTTTCTGCTTGTGGTATATATTCTGAAGCTTAAGAAAAATGAAATACAAAGCCTTATAAGGTATAACAGAGAAGGTAGAAATTGAACAATTTTACACTAAACCTATGGTGAATAAATACTCTAATTATTAAATGTTCTACCTCAGTGATAATAGGAATGAGAAGCCGTTGATTTAATTAAGAAACTAAAGTATTTGTTGGAATATCTAAACTTTTCGCAGAGACTTACAGGAAGAAGAAACTTAAATGATCTTTTATTATTTAAAGAGCAAAAGTAGAATCAATTGGCCCGGGTTTCAGTTCCATCTAATAATAATGTGGGCTCTCTCTGGGCCCCCTCAGTGTTCTTCCCTATAAACATATATAGGCGTTGGACCAGGAGGTTTTTAAGGTGACCAGCTGGGGATAGTATGTACAGCTTGCTCCATGGGCGTCATGAAGCAGTATTCATAGCTGGAGCCGGACAGGCCTGGTTAGAATCAAAGTTCTGCCACTACTAGTTAAGTAAGCTTGGATTAGTTACCTAGTATGGCTAGCCATAACTTCCACATAAGAAAATGGAGATAATAACATAATAACAGTGTTACCTCCGTAGGGTGTTTTGAGGATTGAGTGAATTGAATTAATATTGCATGCAAAGTGCTTAGCAGAGTGTTTGATAGAGAGTAGATGTTGAATAAATATAGTCAGTGTTACTGTTCTCTTCCTGGTTCAGGGAATTTATGCTAAGTCATTATAGGCACGGATCTTCATGCCCCTTTGATGTAATGCTATGTATCTTAGAATTGAATGAGAGAAATAAGATGCTTTATCAAAAATGTTCCCAGTAGCTGAATTTTGAATGTTTCATTACTGATGTTATGTTGCAACCACCATACTGAGGAGTAATTTCTGTAGTTTGATTCTGGCAGTACTATCTGGCATTAGAACTAAGCTGATCAATTTGTCATAATTCAGAAGGAAAACAAACATTTTGGTCAGCGTTGTTTCCTTATGTAGGCATAGCTAGATGCTGGTTTTAAATGATTGAGATAACTAACTCTAGTCCAGTCATCTCCCTCATCTTGTTATTTAAGTGAAAATTACCATACATCTCATTATACTGTGTTCCTGGTTTATTGAAGTCCTGTGACCTTCTGTTCATTTCCCAACACCACTCAGTGGCTGGCATAGAGTAATTGGTTTAGTGTGGTTACTTATGTTCCTTTCAGATCTCCATGAAGCTTTATAGAAATATTTCAGAAAAATGTTATGACAGGAAAAGGGATAGAATACTGATTTTGATATCTCTGGGACTTGGAGTGAGAGTGGTTTTTCCTTAAAGGGGCAGATAAATTCCAAAAAGATTTATATGCATTTAATGTATGCATTTGTATAAAAAGATGTGTAACATATATTCATATGTATGAGTAATATATATCATATATTATAATTATATATTATATGTACTTATAAAATATATAATGTATTTATATATATAAAACCTATCCATACCGCATGAAGCTGTTTTTGGAACGGTTTGAAGCTATCAGGAGACTCATGTGGTTGTCAGGTAATTGACCTCACTTGTGGGCCAGGCCAAATTGCATTAATTGAGTTGATCACAAATAATAGTCTCAAGCACCACTATATCATGTGAATAATTACATCAGGTACACAATGCTATAATTAAGACTCTAGTTCTAAATCATACTTATCCAATTTGTTCTTGCTTACTAAGCCAGGCATCTCAAGTGGCTTAAACTTAGCAGCTAACCCTGTAGGTTGTTACTGCAGGATTGAGAGGAGGAAACATCCTGTTGGCCTGTAGAATGATTATATAGTCTTTCACGATAGGCAGATCAAGCACCTTAATGAGGTGCAGAATGGTGCGTCAACACGGTGCAAGACAATGTTGTAACTTAGCAGTCTCTGAAGCCAATTCCTAAAATGTACCACAGACTTCCATCTTCACCCAAAATTCCAATGGTTTTTAAAATACCTAGTGGATTTTACACGTTTTCACATACAGACCCAGTGTTTTGTCTCAATGATAAAAGAGTAAAACCTGCAGAGAGGTGTGCTCCCTGATCTTCAGGGTGGGAGTTCTCTTGTCCTGTCTCTGTGTCCATAGGTTGCACCGCACGCCTCCACCTGCATGTGGTGGACTAGACGGTACCCTGAATTCCAGTCAGAGGAGCTGGGGTCATTACTGGGCTCTTTTACTGACCAGCTAACTGAGGTGGCAGGCAATTTAACCCTTTTGAGTCTTGGTTCCCTTTGTGGAAAAGGAGATTATTAGGATTGTTTTTAAAAAATGAGATAATTGGGGCTAGCATGAAGACAGTACAAAATAATGAAGGTAAAACACCCTATACAAATAATATTTTAAAATTACTATATAATTGTATCTTGTTGTTTAACTAATCTACTTCCCTACCCTCTACCAGGCATTCCTTCCCTTGATTTTGGCTCTGCCACCTCAGCCTTGTTTTTTGGGGGGCCATCCTAGGATTCACTTCTCATTCTTAGTTGTTCCCTTCAACCTGACTGATCCTACTCTGGCCCCGTGTTCACTGGCTGGCTCTTGGTTTCTTACTCTGGAAGGGTCATTTTGCTACTTACCAAATGGCTTTTTATGCTTTTATTTAGCCCTGGCCTTGTCAGACCACAGTTGTAACATCCTCCCAACTGAAGCCTATGGCCTGATCTCTTAGGTGATAACCTTGGGTGTCCCTTAACGACCTTAACTATTGCTCAGCCTTCCGAAAAAAATCAATCTTTGTGAGGACTTTCTTAATGGACCACCTGTATCGGAGTCACCTGGGGACTCACAAAGAGGCATACCTCTGTGTCCTACCCAGACCCACTGTGGTCAGATTCTTGCAGGCTGTTAGGTTTTTCATAAATTCTCTTGATTATGTTGAGAAAGTTCCCTTCCATTCTTAGTTTGTCAAGAATTCTTACTGTGAATGGGTATTATATTTTGTTGGATTCAATTTGCAAATATTTTGTTAAGGATATTTGTGTCCATTTTAATGAAGGATATTGGATTGTGGTTTTCCTTTGTTATGATGTCTTCATCAAAATAATAATGGCCAAAGAAAATGAAAGAGACTTTCTCCTTGTCTATTTGCTGAATGATTTTGTGTTGAACTGGTATTATTCCTTCCTTAAATATTTGGTAGCATTCATCAGTGAAGTAGTTTGGGCCTGATGCTTTCTTTCTTCTTTTCTAAAAATATTTATTTTTATTTATTTGTCAGAGGGAGAGAGAGAGAGAGAGCAAGCACAAGCCGGGGGGAAAGGCAGAGGGAGAAGCAGGATCCCCTTTGAGCAAGGAGCCTGATGCAGGACTTGATCCCAGGACTCTGGGATCATGACTCAAGCTGAAGCCTGATGCTTCACCGACTGAGTCACCCAGGTGTCCCGGGCCTGATGCTTTCTTTAAAGCAGGATTTTAAAGGTGGGAATGCAAAGTGGTGCAGCCACTAAGGAAAACAGTATGGAGGTTCCTCAAAAAAAAAAATTAAAAATAGAACTACCATATGATCTAGTAATTCCCCTTCTGGATATTTACCCAAAGAATGCGAAAACACTAAATCAAAAAGATATATGCACCTCTTTGTTCATTACAGCATTATTTACAATAGCCAAATTATGGAAGCAGCCCAAATTTCTGTCAATAGATGAATGGATAAAGAAAGTGTGATACACACACGCACACACACACACACACACACACACACACATTGGAATATTACTCAGCCATAAAAAAAAATGAAGTCTTTCCATTTGCAACAATGTGGATGGATCTAGAGAGCATTAATGCTAAGTGAAATAAATCAGTCAATGACAAATATCATGATTTCACTCATATGTGGAATTTAAGAAACAAAACAAATGAACAGAGAAAAAAAGAGACAAACCAAAAAATGGACTCTTAACTATAAGAGAACAAACTGATGATTACCAGAAGGGAAGGGGGCAGGAGGATGGGTAAAATAGATGAAGGGGATTAAGAATACACTTATAAACACTAAGTAATGTATAGAATTGTTGAATCACTGTATTATGCTCTTGAAACCAATATAACACTGTATGTTAACTCTGCTGGAATTAAATTTGGAAAAAAAAGGATTTTTAAAAATTACTAATTCAATTTCTTTACTGATATAGGCCCGTTTAAAATTTTTATTAGTAGTATGTAATTTATTTTATTTTTTGTTTTTATTTATTTTTTGAGATAGAGAGAGCGGGGTGGGGCGAGCAGAGGGGCAGAGGAAGAGGGAGAGAAAATCTTAGGCAAGCTCCATGCTCAGTGTGGAGCCCAATGTGGGGCTCCATCTCATGACCCTGAGATCTTGACCTGAGCCAAAATCAAGAGTTGGATGTTTAACCGACTGAGCCACCCAGGTGCCCCAGTAGTTTGTAATTTAGTAGCATGTAACATTAGTTACTAATATTAGTAGCATGAGTCTTTCAAGGAATCTGTCAATTTTATTTAGACTGTCAGACTTATCCATAAAACATTGTAATATTCTCCTAATCGTTTTGATTTTTATAGTCAGTCGTGATGTCTTTCTCATTCTATCTAGATATTGCTAATTTGAATCTTTTTTGTTATTGTTCAGTCTAGATAAATGTTTATGCATTTTATTAATATTTAAAATATCTACCTTTTAGTTTCATTGATTTTTTTCTGCTGTCTTTTTTTTTTAAATTACTGATTACCATTCTGATTACCAATCTTTATTATAACCTTATAGTTAATTTGGGGTTTAATCTGATCTCTCTCTCTCTCTTGTTTTTTTTTTTTAGCTTCTTCAGGTAGAAACTTTGATAATTGATTTGAGGCCTTTCTTCTTTTTAAGTATAGATGTTTAGTATTATAAAGTTTTCTTTAGGCACAGCCTTAGATACATCTTACAAATTTCGATATGTGTGTTTTCATTTTAAGGCATTCAGTTTAAAGTATTTTCTAATTTTCCTCATGATTTCTTCTTTAATCCATAGGTGATTTAGTAGTACATTGCTTAATTTCCACACATTTGGAGTTCTCTCAGCTTTCTTTCTGTGATTGATTTCAAATTAAATTCCATTTTGGTCAGAAGACACGTACTGTATTATTTCAATGCTTTTAAATTATTGAGCCTTGTTTATTACCAGAATATGATTTATCCTCGTGAATATCCTATCTGCACTTGAAAAGAATGTGTTTTCTGCTGTTGTTGCGTAGAGTAGTCTCTAGATGTCGATTAGGTCAAGTTGTTTGTTGGGTGCTTTTTCAATGCTTTTACATCTTTTGTATATCCAAGCTGAGTGTGGGTTGAGGAATGAATTCAAAGGCACAACATATTTACCAATCTCTTCAGGCTTTAATACTTGTTAGACTTTCCAGAGGTCTCCTACATTCATGCTTAGTGTAGAAGTTATCTAGGGATATTTTGGGGAGTTTATTATCTCAGCACTTCAAAGATTTTTTTCACTTCCAAAATCTCTCAGTTAGAATTTTAGCTCATCTCTTGCCTCCTTTGAACTGTGTCTACCACCTCTGACAAATAAAGTGTGTGTTTCTGCAGTGTGAGCTGGGTGGGATTAGAACTGTACCTGTCAAGAAGGCCACCAACTCACAGTTGAGTAAGTTTTCCACGGGCAAACAATTATGAGGCTGTTTCTTGCCTTTGTTGTTTTCCAGTTCTCTGAAATTGCCATTTTTAATATTTTTCCCATGTTAGTACTTGTTTTCTGTGGAATGGAAATACGGTCTTGTTATGTCACCATGATTAGAAGTTGATCTCTACTCCTTCCCTTAGAAACTTTCTTTTTTCTTTGCTGCTATGACCCTGAATGTCTTGCTACCTTTCTGTCTACTCTTTAAGTTTCCTTTAAATATTAGAATGTCTTGGTGTTTAGGATAAACAACTTTTTAAAAAATGCATAGATTTCTTTTCTCTTCACATGTTCCTCTAGGCAATCTCATTGATTTCCACAGCTTTAATTACCACTACATACTACTTCTAAGATTTATATCTCCAGCCTAGACTTTTCTTTTGAGCTCCAGACTTATGCTTATCAACTTATTCTTTATATTCACTTAGCTCTTTTATTTGCACCTCAAAAGCAAGTCTAGAATTCAGTATTTTCTCTTTAACCTGCTTTCTCCAGGATTCCTTATCTTACTAATACTGCTATCATCCACCATTGTTCTTGGTATGTCCTTAGCATACCCATTCCTCTCTATACTTCCATAAATAATTGGTTGCCAGTTTCATCTCCTAAATATTTCTTGAATGTGGCCACATCTTTTCATTTCCATTGTCATTGTATGAATCTAAACTATCATCCCTTCCATGAACTACTTAAGAACATCCTTATTTTTCTCTCTAGACATCTGGGAATCATCTTTTAAAGATATAAATCTAATTATCATTCATATCTGAAAACATTTCTATATCTTATACCTTTAGAATAAAAAGCAAAGCAGTCAACAAGCTCTATATGACCCTACAGAATCAGGTCCTTCCTGGCCACTTCAAGCTCATGTCACACCACTCTTTGTGTCACTTTCTGCCATTCAGTCTTTAAGGATCTTTTTTAAGTTCCTCACATATACACCTTCCCTGACTCCCCAAGACTACCCTATTATATGCTTTTAAGTACACTGTATCTCTTCATGGCTTCTATTACATTTATTAGGCAGTTGTTTAAAGTTTTCCTTGCTTATCGGTAAGGCTCCATACCCAAAAAATGGTCTCTTTTTTGTTCACCACTGTATCAACAATATCTTATGGAATACCTAATATAAATTAAGCTCTCAATAAAATTTGTTTAATGAACAAATGCAAAGGAATACAATTTTGTATTTATTGGTCTTATTGCATTTATGTATTGCTTCTGATTTGCTGGATGGCCACTGAGGTTAGAGAATCACAGAGTTAAACAACTCGGCTAGTCCAAAGATTATAATAGGATAAACCTTTACAGAAGTGTCTTTTGTCTAAACCTTACCCTGTTACAGACAGTTCTCTCTCTACCTGGCTAAGCTCCTCACCTTTTCCTCATCTCTTTCTGATATTTTATGACTCTTAGCTGAAGTTGAGTAGGAAATGATTGAAATAGTGGAAGTAACTCCCACTATTTGGAAACGTCTGCCAGATATTTCTTAACATTTTTCCTTAAAGTCTTTGTTCTGTTCAGACATAATGTAATTTTTAGTTCATTTAAAATGGAATTATCTCCCTTTAAGGCTCAGTATATGTTATTATGTACTGAATAGTTAAAATGTGCAGGCTCTGACACCAGCAAATTCCACTTACTCGCTGTGTGACCTTTAGCAAGTTTCTGAACCTTTCTACAGTATTCTCATTCTATAAGATGTGTAAATGATAGCACCTACTGCATAGAGTATAAAGTGATAAGAAGAATGTTTGACACTTATTAAATACTTAACATACATATTAGCATATATCTAGTATCTGGCTCTTTAGTTTCTCTTACCATATATCACACTTTTCCTCCCAAATTATGGGACCCAATTGCCACTTAACTGTACAGAATCAGAAAACTTGGAGGACGGGAATCCATATCTTGGTCCCTCAAGATTGTACATTCCTTGAAAGTAGGGACCATGTCCTACTACAGTGCAATATATAAAAAAAACCTCAGTAAATATTTGTTGTTGGACTTTCTCTAATATTATCTTTCTTCCCATTTCCATTCAAACTATCTCTCCCTCAATTAGTTTAATTTAGTGTATTTGTTCTATCCCACCAGAAACCCCCAAATTAGTTTGCATTAGAGTAATGTCAAAAGTCATACCTATTTAATTAGCACTAATTAAGGCAGTTAGTTACCATTAATAAACAAGGAAAATATGGAATAAACTGACTCTTTAAAATCTTTAAAATATTCCGGCTGTTGGGCCTTGGTGAAAGTCTACTTATTAAAATGTTTAAAATATCAAGGACCATGAGACTGCCTTGGTATCAAAGCAAGGTCAAGCAAAACAAAAAGAAACATGGAAAAAAGAAATGTCAGCTTCAAATAGAGTAACTGGCTACTGTGGATACCTTTCAATCAGTTGGAGTTATGATCCAATCGCACGGTGTAAAGTTGAATAGAAGTGAGCAAAAATTAGGTCAATTGATTGAACTATTTTAACAGGCTAGTCAGAGTGCAAAAAGAAGAAGGGGAAGGGGGAGGAGGGGGCAGAAGGAGGGGGAGGTGGGGGAGGAGAAAGGGAAGACCTTAACTTGGTGTACTGGCATCTGTTGGATAGGAAGCTGAAGTCCAGTGTGCCTTTTTGTCATTCAGATGATTCACATTTGATGAATCTGAAGGAAATGTTCTGTCTCTCTCTGTGTGGTGTTATAGATAGGACCTACCTTACTTTTATTGCCACTTTTCACTGCTGTCATCAGCTGGAAGTACTCACAGCTGAGGCTGGAAAGAGGCGTAATAAAGAGGCTTTGCTTGGTTCTCTGCGGTCTTCTCATCTTTAGTTCTCCATGGGAGAGCAGTGCTGATTGAGAAAGAAAGGGACTTAAGGAGTCCGAGAGAGGGACACTGGCATCTGTCAGAATCACATCTCTCAGGCTGCCTTAATCAGGGTCAAGAGCTCACGAGAGATGAGAATAGTACCCCACCTTCCCTTTCCCTCTGTATGGTATTTATCATGTTTTCTTTCTGAATTAAGAAAAAAAAACCCTTTTCCCTTGTAATTCAAATCTGAACAGTTACTTTTATTTTTCAATTTTTCTTAAACTCTATTTCCATGACTTCCATGAATTGCATGTGTGTGCATGCCTGTGTGTGTGTGTGTCTCCCCTCTCTTCCTCGCCCCATGGCCATTCAATTTTCTCTCCTACTCTCTTTAAATATATTCCAGAGAATGGGATAAGGCTGGTCAGAAAGTAGATACTTGTAATCGCTAACTTCAAGTAAACCATGGAAGATTAACTTTATCTTTCTATAAAAGATGGAATAGTGTGTGAAATGGGCAATTTGAATATCTTCAGGAAAGAGGATTCTTGCCTTACTTGATTGCTTTAAACCAATTGGAGAGATAAAAAACATTGAACACTTGCTCCCCCCAGTTCTTCTCCTACCAGGCACTCTCTCCTTTATAGAACTCACATTGACAACATAATGAACACACAGCACAGCTGTCAAAGGAAATGTTTGAGCACTTGTGAAATTACAGGCTGCTGCAGAAATGACTTAAGCATGCCATTACCTCTTGCTGCATTTAGAACAAATAAGCCACCTGCCCTTTAGGTATTATCTGATCTGTTTGAATAGACTGCTATATAGACCCACATAGAAGACTCCAAACATTCTCTCCTACAATTCTGCTCAAAGAACTGCAGCTTCAGCATCTCACACTTCCTTTTCTCAGTGCTTTCCTCTTCGACTCAGCCTTTGCATACATTATATAAACAGTCACACTGTGTTAAAGGAAGCCTCAGTTTTGTGATTGCAGTTACCTAGCCCTGGGCTGCTGTATCTGCAAGCTATACTAGTCTGACTTCAAACCTGTGTACCCTCTTGCCTCTAAAGCAAATTGTTTGATCGTGAATCCACATCATAAATAAAATCCCTTTCTTTTCAGACATGGACTGAGTTTCAGAATTGTTTTTTGATTGCATCATCAATCTAAAATGGATAAATTAAGATACCATGGATACATTACCATAGCTATTTTCTCCTTAGCAAGGAAGAATCTTTTAGGTTTGTGCCCTCAAGAGTACCACTCTTGCCTTTCTATGCTGTTGGCCAACACTCTGGCTCAGGGGCACTTAGTGGTTCCTGCCCCAGTCGGGACCCTGGCGAGACACCAATGGCATACTGAAAGTGAGAATGTGGATAAAGCGTTTATTTGCTAAGGTTTGGGCATAGTGTAGGGAAACCATGGTACTTCAGGGCTCCTGGGTGTCTACTGTTACCACCTAGGACTGAAGGGATAAGGAGAAAGAGTAGCTCCCAGGTCCTTAGGGCATGGAGAGGGTGACCATGGATCAGGCCAACTGACAGGAGCTCTGACCTTATATCAGGACAGGTCACAGCCTGCCCAAGGTAACCTTGTAGGGCGGAAAATTGAGGATATAGTCTCTTCAAGCTCACTCTCCTACTTCCCCCAGACCTCCTGTGGGTCTTCGTCATTGGCTGAACATAATAGGAATCCGGAGGGGAAGGGAGGTGGTGATGCAGTCAGTCTCTTAGGTAAGAGAGCAGGTAGAGAATCTTGGAAAGTGGGCTTGAGGACAAATAGAGGCTATATAGCTCACTTTCTGAGAATAAATATCTAATGCTTCTAATGATTTCTAATGATTTTTTAAAAATTTAATTTAATTTTATTATGTTATGTTAGTCACCATACAGTACATCATTACACCCAGTGCTCCATGCAGTACGTGCCCTCCTTAATACCCATCACCGGGCTAACCCATCCCCCCGCACCCCTCCCCTCTAAAACCCTCAGTTTGTTTCTCAGAGTCCATAGTCTCTCATGGTTCATCTCTCCCTCCGATTTCCTCCCTTCATTTTTCCCTTCCTTCTCCTAATGTCCTCCACGCTATTCCTCATGTTCCACAAATAAGTGAAACCATATGATAATTGACTTTCTCTGCTTGACTTATTTCACGTAGCATAATCTCCTCTAGTCCCATCCATGTTGATGTAAAAGTTGGGTATTCATCCTTTCTGATGGCTGAGTAATAGTCTATTGTATATATGGACCACATCTTCTTTATGCATTCATCTGTTGAAGGGCATCTCGGCACTTTCCGCAGTTTGGCTATTATGGACATTGCTGCTATGAACATTGGGGTGCATATAGCCCTTCTTTTCACTACATCTGTGTCCTTGGGGTAAATACCCAGTAATGCAATTGCTGGGTCATAGAGTAGCTCTATTTTTAATTTTTTGAGTCACCTCCACACTGTTTTTCAAAGTGGCTATACCAACTTGCATTCCCACCAGCAGTGTAAGAGGGTTCCCCCTTCTCCACAACCTCTCCAGCATTATTTTTTGTTGCCTTGTCAATTTTTGCCATTCTAATTGGTGTAAGGTGGTATCTCAATGTGGTTTTGATTTGAATTTCTCTGATGGCTAACAATGATGAACATTTTTTCACGTGTCTGTTAGCCATTTGTATGTTTTCTTTGGAGAAGTGTCTGTTCATGTCTTCTGCCCATTTTTTGACTTGATTATTTGTTTTTTGGGTGTTGAGTTTGAGAAGTTCTTTATAGATCTTGGATATCAGCCCTTTGTCTGTGGTGTCATTCACAAATATCTTCTCCCATTCTGTGGGTTGCCTCTTTGTTTTGTTGACTGTTTCCTTTGCTGTGCAGAAGATTTTCATCTTGATGAAGTCCCAAAAGTTCATTTTTGTTTTTGTTTCACTTGCCTTTGGAGATGTACCTTGAAAGAAGTTGCTGTGGCTGATGTCAGAGAGGTTTCTGCCTATGTTCTCCTCTAGGATTTTGATGGATTCCTGTCTCACATTGAGGCCTTTCATCCATTTTGAGTTTATCTTCATGTAGGGTGTTAGAGAATGGTTGAGTTTCATTCTTCCGTATACAGCTGTACAATTTTCCCAGCACCATTTATTGAAGAGACTGTCTTTTTTTCCATTGCATATTTTTTCCTGCTTTGTCAAAGATTATTTGACCATAGAGTTGAGGGTCCGTATCTGGGCTCTCTATTCTGTTCCATTGGTCTATATGTCTGTTTTTGTGCCAGTACCATGCTGTCTTGGTGATCACTGCTTTGTAATATAGCTTGAAATCAGGCAACGTGATGCCCCAGCTTTGTTTTTCTTTTTCAACGTTTCCTTGGTGATTTGGGGTCTTTTCTGATTCCATACAAATTTTAGGATTGTTTGTTCCAGCACTTTGAAAAGTGTCATTGGAATTTTGATCGGGATGGCATTGAAGGTATAGATTGCTCTGGGCAGCATAGACATTTTAACAAACTTTATTCTTCCGATCCATGAGCATGGAATGTTTTTCCATCTTTTTGTGTCTTCTTCAATTTCTTTCATAAGTATACTGTAGTTTTTAGAGTATAGATCCTTTCCCTCTTTGGTTAGGTTTATTCCAAGGTATCTTATGGTTTTTGGTGCTATTGTAAATGGAATTGATTCTCTAATTTCTCTCTCTATAGTTGCATTGTTAGTATTTAAGAAAGCAACTAATTTCTATGCATTGATTTTGTATCCTGCCCCATTACTTAATTGCTGTATGAGTTCTAGTAATTTAAGGATGGAGTCTTTTGGGTTTTCCACATAAAGTATCATGTCATCTGCGAAGAGAGAGAGTTTGACTTCTTCTTTGCCAATTTGAATACATTTTATTTCTTTTTGTTTTCTGATTGCTGTTGCTAGGACTTCTAGTACTATGTTGAATAACAGTGGTGAGAGTGGGTATCCTTGTCCTGTTCCTGATCTTAAGGGAAAGCTCTCAGCTTTTCCCCATTGAGGGTGATATTCTCTGTGGGTTTTTCATAGATGGATTTTATGAACTTGAGGAATGTTCCCTCTATCCCTATACTCTGAAGAATTTTAATCAGGAAAGGATGATGCATTTTGTCAAATGCTTTTTCTGCATCAATTGAGAGGACCATATGGCTCTTCTCTCTCCTCTTATTAATGTTTCCTATCACATTGATTAACTTGCGAATGTTGAACCACACTTGCATCCTGGGGTTAAATCCCACTTGGTCATGGTGGATGATCCTTTTGATGTATTGTTGGATCCTATTAGCTAGGATTTTGTTGAGGATTTTGGGATCCATATTCATCAGGATATCGGTCTGAAATTCTCCTTTTTGTTGGGGTCTTTGCCTGGTTGGGGGATTAAGGTAGTGCTGGCCTCATAGAATGAGTCTGGAAACTTTCCTTCTGTTTCTATTTTTTGAAACAGCTTCAGGAGAATAGGTATTATTTCTTCTTTGAATGTTTGGTAGAATTCCCCAGGGAATCCATCAGGCCCTGGACTCTTGTTTTTTGGGAGGTTTTTGATCACTGCTTCAATCTCGTTACTGGTTATTGGCCTATTCAGGTTGTCAATTTCTTCCTGTTTCAGTCTTGGTAGTTTATAGGTTTCCTGGAAGGCATCCATTTCTTCCAGGTTGCTTAATTTATTGGAATATAGTTGTTGATATTAATTTCTAATAATTGTTCCTATTTCCTTGGTATTAGTCATGATCTCTCCCCTTTCATTCATAATTTTATTAATTTGGGTCCTTTCTCTTTTCTATTGGATAAGTCTGGCCAGTGGTTTATCAATCTTATTAATTCTTTCAAAGAACCAGCTTCTAGTTTCATTGATCTGATCTACTGTGTTTCTGGTTTAATTAATTGATCTCTGCTCTAATCTTAATTCTCTTCTAAGGCGTGGCTTAGGCATCATTTGTTGTTTTTTCTCCAGTTCTTTAAGGTGTAAAGTTAATTGGTGATTTCGAGATTTTTCTATTTTTTTGATTGAGGCTTGGATGGCTATGTATTTCCCCCTTAGGACTGCCTTTGCAGTATCCCATAGGTTTTGGACTGATGTGTTTTCCTTCTCATTGGTTTCCATGAATTGTTTAAGTTCTTTGATTTCCTGGTTGACCCAAACATTCTTGAGCAGAGTGGTCTTTAGCTTCCAAGTGTTTGAATTTCTTCCAAATTTTTTTCTTGTGATTGAGTTCCAGTTTTAAAGCATTATGGTCTGAGAATATGCAGGAGATAATCTCAGTCTTTTGGTATCGGTTGAGACCTGATCTGTGACCCAGATTGTGGTCTATTCTGGACAAAGTTCCATGTGCACTCGAGAAGAATGAGTATTCTGTTGTTTTAGGGTGGAATGTTCTGTATATACCTCAGAGGTCCAACTGGTCCAGTGTATCATTCAAAGCTCTTGTTTCTTTGTTGATTTTCTGCTTAGATGATCTTTCTATTGCTGAGAGTGGAGTATTGAGGTTTCCTACAATTAACATATTATTATCAATATGACTCTTTATTTTGGTTAACAGTTGGCTTATGTAGTTGGCTGCTCCCATGTTGGGGGTGTAGATATTTACAATTGTTAGATCTTCTTGTTGGATAGACCCTTTGAGAATGATATAATGTCCTTCTGTGTCTCTAACTACAGTTTTTAGCTTAAAATCTAAGTTGTCTGATATAAGAATTGCTATCCCAGCTTTCCTTTGAGGTCTGTTGGCATGGAAGATGGATCTCCATCCCTTCACTTTCAGTCTGGATGTATCTTTATGTTCAAAATGAGTCTCTCATGGACAGCATAGGGATGGGTCCTGTCTTTTTATCCAATCTACAGTTATGTGCCCTTTTATGGGAGCATTTAGGCTGTTCACGTTGAGAGTGATTATTGAAAGATATGAATTTATTGTCATCATGTTGCCCTGAAGTCCTTGATTCTATAGACTGACTCTGTAAATTTCTGTTCTATATCACTCTTGGGGTTTTTCTCCTTTTACCTTAGTATTTCTTACAGGGCTGGCTTAGTGGTCACATATTCTTTCAATTTCTGCTGGTCTTGGAAGCTCTACATCTCTCCATCCATTCTAAATGAAAGCCTTGCTGGATAAAATATTCTTGGCTGCATGTTCTTCTCATTTAGTATCCTGAATATGTCTTACCAGCCCTTTCTGGCTTGCCAGGTCTCTGTGGATAGGTCTGATGTTATTCTGATGTTCCTCCCTCTGTACATAAGGTATCTCTTCCCCCTAACTGCCCTTAAGATGGTTTCCTTGGTTCTAAGATTTGTGAGTCTTACTATTACATACCAGGGCATTGGTCTGTTTTCCTTGATCTTGGCAGGGGTCCTCTCTGCCTCTAGGACACGAATGTTTGTTTCATTCCCCAGATTAGGGAAGTTCTCAGCTACGATTTGCTCAAATATATCTTCTAGTCCCCTCTCTGTTTCCACCCCCTCAGGTATCCCAATAATTCTGACATTGGAACATTTCATGGCATCACTTATTTCTCTAATTATTTTTTCATGGATTTTAAGCTGTTTCTCCCAGGCCTCCTCTTTTTCCTTGTTTTCTATCAGTTTGTTTTCTAGATCACTAATTTGTTCTTCTGCTTTGTTTACCGTAGCTGTTAAAAGTATCTAGATTAGATTGGCTCTCATTGATAGCATTTTTAAGTTCTGCCAGTTCAGCTTTCATTTCTGCCCTTAGAGACTCTATGTTGCCATTAATCGATTTCTCCATTCTAGCTATTGTCTTCATAACTGTTACCCTGAAGTCCACTTCTGACATCTTGGTTATATCTGTATCCATTTGTAAATCTGTGGTGGAAGTCACAGTCTCCGAGTCTTTCCTATTTTTGGGGTTCCTCCTCCTAGTCATTCTGTTGAGGGGTGGTTGAGGGAATATACAGGGTCCAAATTATTGACCACAACCCAAGCAAGATGCATCTGTCTTATAGGGACCTTAGGGCTGTTGGCCTCTTGTTCTCCCAGCCTGTCTTCTGGCAGAGGGGCCTGCCGCACTGTTACTCAGGCAACCCTGTTTGGGCAGAGTTGCCTTGCCCCCTGTGGGGGATATGGGCTCAGCAAAAAACAGTATATTTGGGCTTTTGTTCTCTGGCAGCTTTCTCTGGTGGCTTTCCATGTCTCTTCTGAGAGTCAGAGCAGAAGAGACTGTTTTCAACCCTCTGCCTCAGAACAGACAGATTGCAGTCTGTTCTTTAGTGAGCTCTCCAGGCCACACTATCTCCGTTTCTGTCTGTGCTGCTAAAAACTGCTGTGTCCTGGGTTTTGTGCCCCTCAGCTTCTAGGTCCAGGCACGTCTCTGCCCTTTGTGCTTCTAAAACTGCCAGCTGCCCCCAGTTCACACATGTAGCCCTGCCACTCCAGGTTTCAGTCCAGGGGGCTGCCCTAAAGTCCTTTCCCCACCATTACTGGTCTGCAAGTCTGTGCCCCGTCCCCAGCATGGGAGGCTTTCATGCACTGGTGTTGCAGGCTCCCAAAGGCTCCTAAGGCTCCCTCTCCCTTCCGTTTATCTTCTGATATCTGCCTGTGGAATCATGGCTCCTTGCTTCATAGCTCGAAACCAACCACCTGAGATATTCTGTTTGTAGAGATCCAGATATATCTTCTTACATCTCAGGCTGATTTTGTGGGTGTTCAGAGTGGTCTGGTAGATATCCAGCTCAATTCAGGGGACCAGATGGAATAGGAGGCCTACTCCTCTGCCGTCTTTTCCTCTCCAAAACCTGATTTCTAATGATTTGTTTCTTGGTCGCCTCCCCCAATTCCCATTTATCTTTTAAGTGGCAGTCAATGTATTATTCTTAAAGTATAGCTGATTCTATTACATCCTTACTGAAAGACCTGTGATGGCTCACTCCATAGGGCATAAAGTCCAAATTCTTTTTCATGGAATTCAAGGCCATACAAATATCCTTTCCAACCAACTTTTGAGCCTTTGCTAGCCACCTTTCTTCTACCCCAATTTATTTCTTTAGCCTGGTAATGTCCTAAACTTACCCTACCCCATTCCTTTAGTCACTCTCTTCCCCTCCTCCAGAGTTCTCCTAATGCTTGATAACTTCTTCCTTTTTCTTTAAGACAAATCACAAGCATTCTAGTTCCATGAAGTTGCCTTCTTTCTTCTTACTGAGAAACAATCCTTCTCTCCATTATGCTGCAATGGCATTTTGCTTGTTTGTTTTCCATATCACATTTAATACATTCTGGCTTATGATTAATTGTGAATATGTTTGCTCATGTCTCTTGGTAGACTATGAACTATATGATACTCACTTTGGGGCTCTGGGTCTGATTAGAAAGGATCCTCATTCACATGGATAGAATTGGAATGGGTTAGGATATGCCAGGAGTGACCAGAGGTAGGTGGAATTCATGGGTGAATCCAGGTCATGTCTGAGTACATATATAGAGAGAAGGGCTAGAGATACAATTGAGTCTGAGAAGTGAATGAAGATCTGAATACAGGGGAAAAAAAAAAAAGCCAAGAGGGAATCAGATGTTTGAACAGTTCTGAAAGCAGTGGGTGTTAAGGTGGGAATAACATAAATGTAAATGATTACAATTCCCTGACTATGAACAGAGCTATGATGGCAAGAACTATACCTGGGGTTCTGGTCATCTGGAACATCATCTCTCCGGCTGGCTATAATGAAGAGTTGGGTAAGTCCATGAATATTAGTATTTTGAAGGCAGGGGCCATGTTTTGTCCATTTTTGTTATTATCTTTCTCTCCCCCTGCCATGCTCCTTTAACATAGTGTCTGGATCTTAGCAGGTGCACTAAATATGTTTGTTGAATCCACTGGAAGTCAGCAGATTTTATTTATATAAAAATATTGTATGGAATGTGAAAAGATGTGTGTACATAATGATGATATTTTAAGAACAGTTAAAAGATAGCCTGCTGTAAATATTTCTCAAAAGTGCCTCCTTTGTATTTTCAGTGTAAGCTGTTGTACCCACCTCAGGTAAACTTGCCTTAAATAATGTCTGCATAATTGGGCTACACTGGGTACCTGATACCTGTGCCCATCAAGTGCTTCTGTGGAGTCTGAGTATTTGAGGATGAAGTGGAGATAAGGAAGTGATTTTGACCACTGAGGTCCTGAACATGTTGATGATGTAGGAAACTTTGCCCATTTCTCAGATGTCTTCACTGATGGCACGTTGGAGTTGTATGGGGGAATAAGAATTGCACAGTTCAGTGCTGCCTGAATCAGAATTGCCTCGGGTGGGTCCTGATGAAAATGTCAGTTTCTGAGCCCCCAGCTGTGCTCCTGAATCAGAATTTAAGATGATTTCTGTGAACACTGAAGCTAAGAATCTTTGCCCTGGATCACTGAAGTCATATTGAAATCACTTGAAGAGATTTATAAGATATTGATAACCCTAGTCTTTCCTCTCTCCTTTCTAGGGAGTCTAATTTTAAGGGTCTGGAGTAGAATTTCTAGCGTCAGCAAAGCTCAAGCTGTCTTCAGTAACAGCACATCTTGTATGGGCCTTGGAAGCCTACCACATTGATTGATAGGTTAGAAACAGATCATCCTAACTTCATGGGGACATAAAGGACAGACTAGCTAGTGTGCTAAGGAGAGCAAACAAGGTGCTAGGAAACTATCAAAGCCTAGTCACTAGTCCCCATAATGGCTCTGGCACTTGTGCTGGCAGGCATCTCTGTGTGCCTTCTGAGGATCATAATTATGTATACCTCAGAGTGTTGTTCTAAGAATTCAAATAAGTTAATATAAGTAACTTAATATAAATAATGTATTCAAGCAGAGTTTGTCTGTGACATTGTAATTTATAAAGAATATATATTTGGTCATTCAGATGACCAAAATATATTTTTCATATATATTTGGTCTTTGTTCACAGTTCCTAGCTCACAGCAATCAAAATCCTTAGAATTGTCTAAGTATTGAGAGTGATAAATATGTCTTTTGTTATGTGAATGAGGGGACTTTTGGAAGCATCTGAGTCTGGGGGCTGGTTGCCAAGAGAACAAGCCAGATGATTAGAGGGTTGGAACTTCCAGTCCTACCCTTCCACCTTTGGGGAGGGGAAAGAGGCTGGAGATTGACTCACCTGCCAATGGCCAATGATTTAATCAATCGTGCCTATGTAATGAAGCCTCCATAAAACCCCAAAAGTTCTGGGTTCTGAGAGATTCCGGGTTGGTGAACATGTGGATATTTGGAGAGAATGGCTCATTCTGAGAGAGAGCATGAAAGTTCTGGGCCTTTCCCACTTACATTGACCTATGCATCTCTATCATTAGGCTGTCCCTGAATTATTTATATATATATATATATATATATAAACCAGTGATCTAGTAAGTAAAATGTTTCTCTGAGTTCTTGAGCCACTCTAGCAAATTAATTGAACTTGAGGAGGAGGTCCTGGGAACCTCTGATTTATGACCACTTGGTCAGAAGTACAGATGATAACCTGGACTTGCAACTGGCATCTGGAGTGTATGTGTGGGGGGCAGTCTTAAAGGACTGTGGAATCTGATGCTATCTCTGGATAGATCAGAATTAAGCTGAGTTCTGACACCCTGAGTATTGGTTGTTGGTACAGTGGGGAGCTCTTTCCCATCATGTTGGAAACTGCGTGCTCAGAATACAAATTTATTGTCATACCATAATGACTCAATAAATGTTAGCTACTGTTATTATCATCAGTAATTACAGGAAAGAATAATGTCTTCCAAATATGATTTCCAAAATGGTGACAGGAGGATCTCTTATGATAAAAGTGTGTCAAAGGACTAGAGGTTGTGCATATTTTGTGAGATTCAGTGACAAAGGAGTGAAGGTCGCTGGGATTTTGATTAGGATCATTATGTGGAGCATTTTAACAACTAGATTCTCTAAGCTAAGGAATGAATGACTCTGTAAGGTAATGAATTCTCAGTCTCTGGAAGTATTCCAAACAAGTTGGTTGACCATTTATTTGGAACTTTGTAGAAATTAATTCATGTAAAGAGGAGCAATTTGGACTATAAATACAATTGATAAACCCTGAAAGTGCTTTATAAGATCTAAAGCACTGAAGTCCAATTAGTTATTATTAGTGCTGTAATTACTTCTAACAGCTAGCTCTTAGAGTCCAGAGTCCTGTGGTTTTATCTTAGTTTTTGGAAATCATTTTGGTCACTCTTCTCCAAATCTTGTTGGAGGAAGCAGTTAAGAGTAATCACTAACAGATGAAGATGCGTAGATGGCTTTAAGGCTTTTGTTTATCATGAAATGTAATTATGGCCAGGTTTGAACAGATGTAAAAGTGATGCTGCATAAGACATACGCCAAGGGATGCTCAGAAAGTTTCTTCTGTTAGGATCAACATTTTTAAAAGTAATGATGTGTTTTAAACATGCAATAAGAACGGAACTCATTTATATGGCAATAAATCACTTTATCAGAGCACTGAAGATTTTAATTAAATAATGTACTAGATGCAGCATCTCTTGAGTCCCAGCTATTAGACATAGTTATGGCTTTCACCACAGTTTCTTTATCTCAAGTCCCAAATACAAGCAGAATTGTATTAGACCTCCAGTATTTGTTTGAAATAATATATAAAGGGAAAAATTAAATGGGAATTGAGTTGAGTGTGTGTGTGCATATGCTTGTGTGTAATTTTGTGAATATATTATTGCTGTGGGTAGAACTGTATCCTCTCCAAATAGGCATGTTGAAGCCCTAACTCCCAATGTGGTAGTAGTTGGAGATGAGCCCTTTGGGAGGTAATTATGGTTAGATGGATGTCATAAAGTGGGGCGGTCCTCGTGTGGGATTAGGGCCTGTTGGCTTGTAAATCAACCCCTCCACACAGAGGGCAAGGAGAGACCAAAGAAAGAGGCAGACTATCCAGACTGGAAGGTAGCAGTTTTAATAAGCAAGGAAAATTATTTATAAGGCTTATCTTAACAGTTTATGTAGGAGCCTTAACTAGATTCAATTATGTAATCAGTCAAGATGGTCTCAGCAACATATTATTTTCTCAAGTTTGCGTCTTTGAAGCTGGTTCCTACTGTGGGAATGATAGGCAGAACATACATTCTAAGGACAGGGGAGACGGTGGGGGCCTTCAGTTGCTCAGGTTCAGCTCATGGGTCAACTGGTGGTCATATCCTCTCAGTGATCTCCTCCAACAATGCCCTTTTAAGAGGAAGAGAGAAATCTCATGTTCTCTTTCTACACATTGCTTGCAAAGAACAAGTTATGTGAGCACACAGGGATGTGATGGTCACTTATAAGCTCAGAGAAGAGGCCTCAGAATGAAACCTACCTTGCCAACATCTTGATCTTGGACTTCTAGCCTCCAGACTATGAGAAATAAACTTCTGTTTATTTGTTTAAGCCATCCCATCTGTGGTATTTTATTATGGCAGCCCAGGCTGACTAAAACAATTATCAAATGGTTCACAGATTACAAAATAATATGTGTTCATCTATTCGTTCATTAATCTTTAGTTGAGCACCTAGCATACATGAGGTCCTGAAGGATAGAAAGATGGATAAATCACACCTTCTGTCCTTCTGAAATTTATAATGGTAGGTGAATAATGTAAATCAGAATAGAGTAGGGGCACCTGGGTGGCTCAGTTGGTTGAGCATCCAGCTTTTGGTTTTGGCTCAGGTCGTGATCTCATGGGATCACACCCTGCATGGGGCTCTGCACTCAGTGTGGAGTCTGCTTCAGATTCTCTCTTCTTCTGTCTCAAATAAATAAATACAATCTTTAATAAAAAGGCAGAATAGAGTAAGTGAGGAGTTGAGGAAGCTATACCTGATTTAATCCTGACTAAGGGATAGTTTTCCTGGAGACTGCAGTATTAGACCGAAGGAAGAATTAGATTTTAGAGAAAATGAGGAGAGAGGCTATTGCAGAGTGAGAGTAAAGGCATAGAGGATTGAAAATGTGTAAGCCTGTTAGAAAGCTAGTATAAAGAGGAATGTATATCTGTGATCTAAACTGAGAAGCCTCACTTATTTCTGCAACCTGGCTAGCAGGTCACACAGTCTAGTGAGAAGTTGAGTGGTAAAGAAATAAAATAATAATTTTCTTGAGTGAAACTGATCTTTTGGGAAACTGATAAAAATATTATTAATGTAGAATTAAATTTTCTTTTAATTTAAAGAGTTACTACGTCTTAAAAAACCTAACTTCCTAATGGCAGGAAGACTTAAGCTTGCCTCAAATTCACATTTGTGTCTTTATAAGTAGGAGTGAAATATAAAGGGTGACCTGCAAATCCTAACAATAAGTTAGCTATAATATATTAGGTGGCTCTTCTGGGTGGAATATTTGTGGAGGACGAGTGAAGCAAATTATCTAGGAACTTCAGCTGGGAAGATTGAAATGTTGGTATTGCAACTGGCGGCAGAGTGGAGGTAAGGGCAAGGGAGAGTTAAAGAAGTTTTGTAAGAACAGAGGGAAGTTCGATCAAACGTTTCTCATGCTGTTAACACCGATTTCTGCTGAGTCAGTTGTCCCTCTCCCTGTACTCTCAAAGCAGTTTGTCCTTCTGATGATGCACTTTCCATATTGTCGTCTGTTTGTTTGCCTTGTCTGATTCTCCAGCTAGTACATGAACACCTCGAGGTTGGGACAGCGGTGGTTATTTTGTAGTTCTAGGACCTAACGTGGGCCTGGCAGATATTATTTACTTATTTACATATTTGCTGAATGGTGGATAAATTGATGATATGACCTGGCTGAAATTTTGCAAAACAAAAATCAATAATACAGGATTATTAAATAGAATTTGAGAGTGGGAGTAGCTAATTTTGGGACTTAAGCAATAGATAAAAGCTGCAGATAAACATTAGATTGATTTAGTATTTTTCAAGGGAGGGAGCACCTGCTGAGGGAAGGAGGAAGAATCATTAGTAAAGAACTGTTCCCATGGCTGAAATAATGGAATAAGCAGGATGAAAGAGATAGGCACACAATGAGCATCAAACCTGGCGTTTGATTAAATACAATAGAAAGTCATATTTAAGGTGTAACTTTATAGCATCAAGACTAATTTCCATAAACTACACTAGAAAGCATTATTATTAACTCATGGAAACTTGAGACACAATTTTCTGATGAACTTCCCATTTTCTTGTTGATTCACATCTGAGGATCAGGAGGTGCTCTGAATGTAAGGACCATCAAGGAAGAAGTCCGGAAGTGCTTACTTAGCTACCACCGACTTGTTTCATGAGGAGCTACTGGGGAACCATTCCCATCTGTATGTATTTGCAGTCCTTCAAGGGTATCGATAGACTGAAGTTTTATTTCAGTGAAAGGGGCTTGTTCTGCAAAGTGACTGGCTTTATTCCATCAGGTCCTGCAGCATAATATCCCATGCTGAAATCAATCTGCTATGTCAGTTGCCATTTTCCAATTATTTCCTAGCACCTTTTTTCCTCTGTATCTGTTGAGACAAAATCAAAATTAAAAAAAAAAAACATGTAGAATTCATATCTCATAGTAAAACAGACTGTAAAATGCTGAAAACTTGAAGCTTTTATCTGGCCTGTCAGGAAAAACTCTCCAATTCTAATTTGAATTAGGCCAGAGATGCACAGAATAATTTGAGTAGCTGTTGGTTAATGAGCTGTGGTTTACAGGTTGGGCCTCTGCATGCTTCTCCTGGAGTGCCTTGCATGCTAAGTAATCCACTCTCATTATAACCTCAGCTCAAGGAGCAGCCCATTTGGAGGCCATGTAATGATGTGATGTTATATATCACAAAAATTAGGGAGAGGGAACAAGAACTGGTAGGTCATCTTGACTGTCCCCTGCTGGGGCAGGCTTGTTTCCCACACTTTCCTTGAGTGCTTTTGTCCAGTTCGGTTTTAAATGACCCAGACAATGGAGCTCAAACCTCTTCCCTTGAGAGGCCATTTAACAGTCTAATAGGCTTTGCTGTTAGCACACTTCTTCCTTGATGCTCAGCCTAAGTTTTCCTTTGCTCAATTTCATCTCATTACTGCTGTTATTCCGCTTTTGTGCACCCCAAACAATTCCTCTTTCTCTTTCATGTTTAGCCTTTCCTTGTGCTTGTAAATGTTTTCCCCATACCTCTTAGTCACTGCCTGGCCACAGAATGTTTGCTACAGTCTTTTAAAACTTTCTACTCTTCCTCCATTCATGTTTAACTCCCCTCTGAGTTCTTCCCTCTTTGATCAAAACTTTCCTGATTTGTCAGGACTGGGAACAGTATACTGTATTTCATGCTAGATGATGCTCCTAAGGGCAACACTGGGGCCTTCTTCCCCTGCTCTATGACAGATGTGTTTGTGTACACAACCTAAAATTGCATTGCTTCTCTTTGCTGCCAAGCCACACTAAGAAAGTTGAGACCTGATGTACTATCAGGGCTCACACTCTGTTGAACAAGAGAGAAGAGTTACTCACCTGGCAGTGGTGATTTGGCACGTGCATTTGGCCATTTTTCTTTTCAAAAGTCTGCTTTAGGCTCTTGGCTTGATTAAAGTTTGATTAAGGACCAAAGAGGAAAACAAATTGCCCAAATAACAACATTAAAAATAATAATACCTTGTACTGCAAAGCAGAACATTCATTTTTTTCTTTTTTTCCCCTTTTTACCCTATAATTGTAATGTGATGATGGTAACGTGAATAAGCTCTAACTTTACCTGTTCTCCTTCATGAAAGGAATTAAACACAGGGTGTTACAAAAGATATTTTTTTCCTTAAGAACATTACAGTTTCCCAGTTTGAAGGCATTAGTAACTGAGAGAAACAGAAATGAGAATTTATTAAACCTCACCTTCCTCTTGCTCCTCAGAGATGAATTCACATGCATGTGGAGGCCAGACTCTAACTGAAAAGAGTCTCTGAAATATTTTGCTTCAATTATATTTCATGAAATGCAAATATATGTTCAATAAAATAATACTTACTACAACATAATTTGACAGATATTATGCGGATGTGTTAGCTGTCTGTATTATTTACTCCAGTAATCCTCGTATAATGAAGCAAGAGCTATTTTTTTATTTATTGCTATTCGTGATTCTACTTGTTTGCCTCGAAGTACAGTCGACCTCATTTGTTTAGAATGAGTCAACTGAATTTTGGGGTTGTGTCTAGGTTAGTTCCTATACAGTCTGCAATGATATGGCATCACTTGAAACACTGGTCAGGAGAAATCTTATAGTTTTTTGCCTCCTGATTTAACCTAGCTTACCATGCAGACAGGTGAATGTTGGGTTGGCGCTACAATCCTCTGCAGAGCTATGCTATATAGTAAGAATTGCTACAACCCAGGAAGTTTGACTAATAGTGAAAGCTACCATCCATGTGCCAGGCTACATTTTTTGATTTGTAGGAAAAATGTTTATGCATAATATGATTAACATGTGACCCTGGGTTATCTACTATGTAGTATTTGACCAATCATGATATTGAAGTTCATGGGTATTGTGATGGTCACTCTTGGCTTTGTGGGAAAAGGTAAGCTTTAAACTTGGCCCATAGGGAGATTCAAATTTCTTGTTAGAGACAGGACTATACATGGAAAATTAGGAAACTATCAATGGTAGTACATCTAATGTTCTACATATTCACGCTTTTATGTGTTAAGTAATATAGGAGAGCCTGAATGTGTAATGGTGAGGACAGTGAGAGTTCTTGGGATACAGGCTTAATAGCTATAATGAGCATTTACTGAATGCTTGCTACCTTTCAGGAATAGTGCTAAGTTCTACTAATGGATTATCTCTTTTAGTCTTTAACAAAAAAAAAAAAACAAAAACAAAAAAACCTCTCCTTTTTACTGATGAGTCTCACAGAGGTTGAGGAACTTGACTATCACACAGGTATTAAGTGGTGGACTTAAAATTCATACTCTGACCTTTTTAAATGCAGAGCTTATGGTATTAATTGCTATAAAAGAAGGATTTGAACTTAGCTTGGAAGTGTGGATATTAGTAACAGTTTGAGTGAGGATTTTATGATATTGGCATCTGACAAAGAAATCCCATAATACTTGACTTCTTCCTCAAACCCACAGCTACTTCTTTGCTGATGAGATTCCCAAGGAGAGATGAACACAAGAAATAATGGCACATAGCAAATGAAGTACCACTCTGCCAGCAGTTTAGGGCTCTGCAAATGACCCAGGAGAAATGTAGATCTTTCTTTATCTGTTTCCAAATCTTAACCCCACCTGGACACGAAGAATGTCAGATTCCCTGACAACATTTATGGCAAGAAGAGGGACAGAGATGGCTTAGGTTTATCCAAGGACACAAGTTCTAGCTCAGCCTAACTCTGTGGAGTACAGGGCATTGGTAAGTACCAGAGAGAGAAGCTACACCAACATATATGACCCACTACTGCCCTGTCACCCCAAACACTGTGGTTCAGTTATATCTGTGGAAAATGATTCCACTCAGATTAATATTTAAGAGAGAGAAGAGGTGTAAAGACCTTTTCCTTTTTCATTACACTCATGACAATAAGGAGGAAGAGAAGGAACCAGGCATCCCATGATAGGGGAGAAGTGTGACCATCACCTACATTAGAGATGGGAGAGTCTTTGGTTTTCTGAGTATACAGATTCTGATGGGCCACCGAGTCATCTGAACGGAGGTATATGGATGAGTGGACCTACGTAGGTGAGGAGCCAGGGCTTGAGATGCAGGTTTGGTAGTCATTTGCATTGAAATGTCAGGAAAGAACAGAGGGCAAATAGACTGAATCTTCAAGAGAACTCACTGGAAAGGGGTCATTAGTAGGAAGACAGTCCAGTAAAAGGAATAGAGTAAAAATGGCAGTAGAAGGTGATGGGGCAGATGGGGAACAGAGCAGTAACTCCAAAAAGAGGAGAATTTCAAGTTGATTCTAATTATCTGTACAAAACAGTTTAGAGAGACCTAAAGGGATATAATTTCTAAAAGGACTTTTAATCAAAAGGGAGTTAATAATGACCTTTGAGAAAATAGTTTCAGTAGAATGGAGGGAATGGAAATTTAAATTATGGGTGTCTAGGAGGGAATTGTTAATAAAAAATAGAAGTTATAGAATATATATATCTCAATTGTGGAGGAAGAGTAAGATAGTGGCAAGAGGGAAGCAAGACTCAAGATTATTATTATTTTATGAAAGAGAGGCAGGGGAAAGCAAAATGGTGAACTGATTATGAGTTACAGTGATGCTTATCACTACCTGATATTCTTGTTTGTTTGCTTATCTATTAGACAATTTATTGCCTGTCACCTCCAGCTAGAATGTAAGATTCAGTAGGCTGGGAATCTTGTTCACCATGATCAGAGGTTAATATTTCCACTGGAATGTAAGCTCTATGACACTTTGTCTCTTTTGTTCTTTGATAGATTCCCAATACCCCGAACAGTGCCTATCTTACTGTAAGTGTTCAATAAATATTTGTTTAATAAATGAATAATTTAATGAATTACTTCCTATTGTCTACAATAGTGCTTAGCACACAGTGGGTGCTCAAACACCCACATTCATTATTTAATAAATTAATGGTGAATAAGAGATGAATAAGGCAGTGATAAGACTCAGCAGAAGCTAAATGGCATATATTTGTAGTGGGTGAAGGTAGCATGTTCTGTATCTTCCTTTAGAAGTGCTTGGTGGCCAAAAGTAATGGAATGATATTATTAATAAGAAAAAAAATTAATGTCTTTTGTGACTCCACTATATTTTAAGGTCGCTTCTAAGTGCTTTCTGTATTGTAACTTGTTTAATTCTCACAGCAGCCATATGGTGAGCACCATTATCATCCTCATTGTTGTACCAGGAATGTACTATTGTAACAGATTGGGGTGACAAATTCTAGTATGATGGTGAAGACAACATTAAAATGGCTTCCTCTGAGGTTCACTATGATGTGGAGCCCAGTGTAATCAGGAGATGAGCATTCAGAACTAGGTGAGAAAGAGGAATGACGAATGGCTTGGTGAAAATAATGGAATCATAATTTCAGACTCAAAAGGTATCTTAGAGATCATTTAGCAGAATTCCCTTATCTTACAAAAATACTTTGACTAACCTTTAACTGAAATTTTGCATTTCCTCAGTTTAGGAAGGTAGGTCACAAATCACAGTTTTATAATAGTACCTATAATTTTGTTACCTACAGAAATCACAGATATTTTCAGATAGTTATTATCATAGCAGATATTTTGAAGTATCATTTATAATCATCTCTACCTCAAAATTAGTCTTTTTTAGACCTGCCAGTAAATCATTTTATTCATTGAATTGATATAGATATTATTATATCATAATTCTGTTTTTCAAATATTTGATGACTGTATTTCAGTGTAATTGGCTTTCTTTGTATTCCTATTATTTTATTTTATACATTTAAATGCATTCTTCTGAGAAGAATTTTACAGGCTTCATCAGACTGTCAAAGGGTCTATGGTCTAAAATGATTACCTCTGAGAAAAAAACAAAAACAAAAATCGAGGCTCGGAGGTCTCATGGTACCAAAGATCTTACGGCTAATTGGTGTCACATCTGAAGCCAGAACCCAGATCTCCTCTAACTTCTAATTAAGCAAGGCTCTCACCACTACCATACTGGTGCATTTTGGTATGGAGGGGAATGAGAATACTTTCAGAAATAAAGGAGTTCTGGAGGTGTTATGGACTGAATGTGTGCCCCCCAAATTCACATATTGAAGTCCTAACTCCTAATGTGATGGTAATAGGGGGTGAGGGCTTTGGTTGGTAATTAGGTCATGACGGTGGAGCCTTCATAAATGAGATTAGTGGACTTATGAAAGAGACACCAGAGACCTCCTTTGCTCTTTCTGTCTAGGATGTCACAGGAAAAAGATGGCTGTCTATGAACCAGGAAGAGTGTCCTCACCAGACTCTGAATCTACCAGTGCCTTGATCTTGGACTTTCCAGCCTCCAGAACTGTGAGAAATAAATGTTTGTTTTTTAAGCCACTCACTCTATGGCATTTTTGTATAGCAGCCCAAGCAGACTAAGACAGAGTGCATATGGAATGGTTAGAGATGGGCAATTTCTTATTTCATCTCCTTCAACTCTCTTACATGTATGTTGAGTAAAGAGAAAGTAAACCCTTCAATTTGATGTAGTGGAGAGAATTTTGTGAGCAAACTCTGTTTGGGATAGTACACAAACTCTGTTTATGTATAGTATTTGATGAATTATATTTCTTTTATTTCATTATTAATTCCCGACTTATCTGCTCAACCTCACCAAAGCTTGAATCCCAATCCAGTCTGTCTTGGATTCTGACATTTCCTTCTGCTGTGTTATGCTTTTGTAAATCTATCAAATTTTTCCAGAGATGTTTTACTATTATAACTTTCCCACTTTGGACACTATTTCCATGGAAAGCTTTCCAATTTTCTTTGTCTTCCTGGAGAGGAAGTACTTGGATATTTCAAGGGAAAATGAATTGGGTGATAGGAACAAAGGACGTGCTAGAAGAAGAGAGGGAGAAAGGAGAGGGTTATTGGGGACCTTGGTCTGGAATGCAAAAGGAATTCAATAGGGTACAACCAAAGGATCTAGCTGATAAGGCTTAGGTGGGTATTGGGTTAAGGATATAGTGGCATAGTTAAAAGATTTGCTCAGGAAAGTTTTTGTGAAGAATGGTGAAGGGAGAAGCTTTGAGGAGTACTTTAATGAATAGGTGAGCATGATGGATAGGTCAGGTGTCCTGAAGGAAGATAGGAGGAAAGAACTAACCTTGACTGGGGTTTCTACCATGTGGCAGACATGTATACATTCAACATATTATCTCATCTAATCTTTAGGTGTAGGATAGTTGTGATCCCCATTTTACATATGAGGAAAATTAGATGCATAAAATCAAATGACTGACTTATGTAGTGTTACAGGGTTGGGAATTGAGATTTCAACTCAAGTTTAGTTTATACCAAATCCCTTGTGTTTTTCTGTGTGCCTTGATGCCTTCCAAAGAATAAGGAAACATTGAGAGGTCTAGGAAATAGGACACAGTGAGATCTGTATGGGAATGCATGCATAGATTGGTAATACAGTCTGGGAAGTCTGCCCAAGAAAAAGGCAGAGAGAGGATTAGAGGTATTGTTACTTTTCCTTTCAGGTGTCTGTTATTGACTGTTCCTCCATGTGAGATATGGGTTTCTTTCGGAATGAAAATGACTACATTCCTGTATTACAGTAACACAATATAACAGCCCTCTAAATAGTTTGCTAATAAAACAACAATGCATTGCAGATGTCTTCGCTTCTGGAGACTTTTATTATAGTATCCTGCTAACAGTGAACTTTGTTTGAACTGCAATGAACAAACTATTTGAGAAACAGATTTTTTTTTTTATATAGTGCATAAGAATAAACTGTCCTAACTGCCAAGTTACAATATCACATGAGCCTGAAGAAAGATTGTCTCATTGCTAAGGATGATATGTAGCCTTTGAACAGACTACGACTGAAAGAGAAAGGTGTCATTCCATTGGAACAGAAGATACTGGCTGGAAATACTTGCAAAATATTAGATGTTGAGGGACAGCTGGGTGGCTCAGTCGGTTAAGCATCCGACTCTTGACTTTAGCTCAGGTCACGAATGCAGGGTCATGAGATCAAACCCCATGAGGGCTCATGCTGGGCACGGAGCTTGCTACAAGGTTCCCTCCATCTCTCCCTACCACCGCCCCCCACCTGGCTCACACACACTCTCTTTCTCTAAAAAATAAATAAATAAATAAAAATTAGATGTTGAATACTTCTAGAAGATATACATCCATTTGCCATTCCTCAAAAAGCAGACATTTAAAAAGTAGCTCTGAAATTTCTCTCTCTGATTGATCTTTCAGAAAAATAGCATACTTCCCAAGTTAGATTCTAATATATCTGTCATATTATATCAAGAAATCAAATTTCCTTAAAAACAAAAAGCCAGAAATAGTGTGGTTTTTTTTTTTTAGATTTCACTTTTATTTTGTAGTCAACAGTTAAAAAGTTAAGGAAATAGAAATTAAAATTTTGAGAATGAAAAATTTGTATAAGTAATAAGTCCAGTTTGTCAAAAATGTTTATCATTTTTCATTTATTCAATAAGCACAGTAAATATAATCGGTAAAAACTTTAGTCATACAAAGGATTTTTGTACATGTCTATGTGGAATGAGAACCAACAATTTAATTCTGTTAAGTGATCTTAAGTTTACCTCTGTGTGTGTGTGTGTGTGAGTGTGTGTGTGAGTGTGTGTGAGACCTCTTTTTCCCTCAAATATCTCAAAGCAAGGTATTTTCCTCCCCATTCGGTGCTCTGGGCAATCTACATATCACATGTGCTTTAGTAAAACAGATTTTCTGTTTTTATTTCTTCTTGGATGAACATTTGGCTCTCCTGTTCATTTATCTTTCTTATTTGTTTGTTTATATGTGTCAGATAACTAAAGGTATAGAAAAATGATATTTTCTGCTCTTTGCAATTTTTCTGGGATGCCAGGTTCTGTGAGAGTCCTGGCTTATTAATGTACCTGACTTTTTCAGCGTTTATCACAAATGTAAATGAACAGTCTATGGTGTAGCCTGTTTTCAGGGTTGCTCTGATGATTACGTTGCTATGGTGATAACAGAGCATACAGGTTCATGAGATAGTATTAGTAATGCAGCAGCTTGAAACTTAATCAGTGCACTGCGACTTCTCCCCCATATTTCAATATCAGTTCGGCAAATTGAATTCCAGGCAGTTGTCAGTCCAATGTATTCCCTGTGGTTTCTCCTCTGCAAAATTGCCTCTTTATTCTATACACTGATGATCATGGAGTAATTGAAATCTGCAGCTGTTTGTCATGCTATTTATACAACTCTGTCTTGTAGCCAGCAACCTTTGTATGGTGTGCACTGCAGGTAACAATTAGATCTAGAAACCTTTTTTTTGCTGAACAAGTGAATGATTGTTTTCCCCCAATACTCCTGATTTCAGATACTTTATGTGATACCTTGTTTTGTGAGGAAAAGTTCAGCCAAGGTTTAATCACAGTCTATTAGGGCAGCATGCCCGGCGGGGCTTTGCATTCTTTGCTTCCAATGAATGTGAGACAACTGGAGTGTTGAGAACAAGGGCTCACTCCTCAGGGAAGGTGCTCCCCCAGCCCCCCACCCGATCCCTGACAATCTGCTCTTCAGCTGTGTCAGAAACAGGACCCTCCAGCTTCTAGTGGCCTCGAAACATTTGCAACAATAGATGTGAAAACACAATTCAGTGTGGAAAAGAAAGCAACGATTGGGGCATGTGGCATGGCTGGGGCATGGAATAATGCTTTCTCTTTAGGTTGCTTTGTAACTTGGGAACTTAAGCCTTTTGCTCTTTCCCAGTGAACTATTCCATTATCAAGTCTCCCTATAGCCGTTTTGGGGTTGTTTAGAGGGTCACTATATGATTTTTTTTCTGAATATGAACTCCAAGGGAACATAAACAGAGCTTTATTTGGAGCCCAGCAGGCATAAAGTGTCCCTTCTCTCCTCCTTGTAGTATGTGCTGACAGAAGAGGGATGCTGTGGTCTTCCCCACCCAGCTGAAGGTGGATGATTTCATGTTATGTGTTCCCCTCGCCAAAAAGGTGGGCATGATAGTACGGGATGGGAATGGGGGATTTTCTGTTTTTACAAAATGAATTAAAGAAATGACTGGAGTAAAATCAGATCTTTAGAGATCAGAAGGGATTTGGTGTTTCCTGTCTCCCCACGACCCATCAATAGTCTTCTCCAGCACATTCTGTCCTTTTCCTAGCATTGACTGAGGACCACAATTACCTGCTTTCCTGCTAAGCCTCTTCCCTGCTGTGTGCATTCTTCTCTCCTCCTCCCTCCAGCTCTGGACACTCCTCCCCAGGGCTATTATGGTATTCAGACACTGACATTGTCTAGGGGTTCTTTGTACAGTTTAGAAGTTACTGAAGGTCAGTCTGTGAACAATCGTTTTATAGTTGTTGTGGAATACCAACCGGGTATAGAAAAGAAAGTTGCTAGAGAACTCTTAATAGAATAATCAGAACAAACACAGATTGCATCTCTACCTTGTATAGCCAATGCAAATATGAGAGCTAAGTTTTGCACTATTTTGAAATATCAGCGTTTTTTTTCCCCTTATATTTATCAAGAAAGTTGACAGTGTTCTGACCTTCCAGCCAGCATGTATACCATATGATACTGACCTCTTCACAACACATGACTTTGTGTGTTGCCAGCGACAAAGCTGAAGATTACTGGCTATTGGCGGATTGATGGTAGCCGGTGATCTTGGGCATCTGTCTTAAGCATCACTTAGATTTATCCTTTCTTTATTTTCCTCAAGTCATCATAAATATCCCCCACCCCCAATCCCTTTCAATGACACTTTAGTTCAAATGCCAGTGAAACCAATTTCAAGGGCAGAGCTGTAACTAAGGCAGAGGGCACAATAATTTAGAGGATACCCAAATTTAAAATAATGTTTAAAAAGCTTGTTACATTTACATGTTTACAGCATGTGCACTCCTTCAGCATTACAGGAACAACTGATCTTAATACTTACTTAGCAAGAATTATTGGCTGAAACAGGAGGCTACCAGATGGCTCAGCATTGTTAATAATGCCCCTCTGGGAGCTGCATCATGAATCACAAAGTTGAGGGCAAAATTTAAGGCTCCAGGTGGCAAAATTAAAACAAGAGATTGTTTCAATTTTTAATTTTTTTTTTAAAGAAAGGAATGAATACTAAAATGCAAAGTGGTAGCACTCTTGCTCTATGCTCACTGTTACTCAGTTATACAGAATTTGCTGTAACTTGACTTGCTGTAAAAAACCCCAAGTTGTTTAAATATGTCATGCCCTGGGTTTTTTCTTTCTTTTGAATTTTTTCATTTTGAATTATTTTCTTTTCTTGTTTTCTTGTGTTAAGATTATCTTGTTACAACAAAATTACATGCTGGTGATACTAGGAAATCTGTATGGTTATCACCCTGGGTTTATTTATTTATTTTTTTTTGTTTTCAGGGATCCCAAGTAATCCTTTTCATACCATAGAAAGAATCATGTTGAATTACACTTAAAAGTGGCTCTCCAAGTTTGAGACTTTCATAGGTTCCTGTCTGAAGGGGATCTGGTATTTCTTAATTACTCCACCTATATCCTCAGGAGAGCTGGGAAGCCTGCCTGAACTGGGCCTTTTTAGCCCACTCTTTGGAACTCTTAGAGGAAATCCCATTATCCTTTCCCTTTAGGAACTGACTAGACCAGGAATAAATAAATTCATTCCCAGCCCTCCTTGGGTCCCAGAGTCATTGAATTGATTTAAATGTATGCATACTCTTAAAATTATTCTCAGTGGCCTCATGGTGGGTATGAAAACATTGCCTGGCCAAAACAGCTTGTGGATTTTCATTACTTGTGGGCCCAGATCACATTTCTCTGAGCCCCTGTCCACTCCACCCACATGGAACTCATCCCCCTCCAAGTTCCCCAGGCTATTTTTGGGAGCCCCTGAATAGGTGCCTCATGCATATCCACAATCCAATATACTCTTCTGTTCCCAGGTCATGGGGCCTCTGAAAGCCTCACCTTGGTACTGCTAACAGTATTCACTTTTTGTGTCTTTGGATGGTCCCCAAGCTCCAGTCCTCAGAAGGGCAGAGATGAGGAGAATTTTCTTTTCAGCTCTATGCTATATTTGGTCATTTAGGCTCCCAGATAGCTCTATTTGTATCAAAATTTAGTTATTAATTACAACTTTCTTTTCCCCCAAACAATCTGTTTTGTTTTTCTTTTTTTGAACTCTCTTCTGTGCTCACTAGTATTTTCTTCTTGAGATTAAAGTAACCTGAATACCTTAAGTCCAGAATAGGTGCTTTGCTTTGTGTTTTGCACAATTAAAAAGCTTTGTACAGTGAGTATTCTTAAGAAATGCCTGTTCAAAAGGTAAATTCAAACTTCTTGCAGAATAGAGAACTGCTTGAACCTTTGATTTTCAGTTTTTCTGGGTTCTGCCTTCCTTATCGAGACACAAAGACTTCTGGACCAAGCCTAAGTCACAGCTTGAGCTCTCAGAAATCTGTGCTGTCCCATCCTTTAGCGGGATCTGGAGGAAAGTTGCATCTCTCAAGCATATATCCCAAGAATGAGATCTTAGTCTTGAGATGTAGAAAGATCAAGGTATCTCTACTTTTCTTACTCCTGTGTGTGTGTGTGCATGCATGTGTGCACGCTCATGCACACGTTTCCCAGGTAAATCAGGGACAATGTCATCACTGGGCAAATGAAGTTGATTGTGTTTTCACAGCCGCACAAAAGACAGCAGACTCTGCATACTGGTCATGAGGTTATATAAAATAGATTGGCAATCCCAATAAAACTCTTGGGACATTTGGTCTTACCACTGGAACTCAGACACAATATGTGGGCTTGTGTGACCCTGGCCTTCACTCATTCACTTACCCATTCACTCACTGAATCCCTGTCTTATATTATGTACCAGGCACTTGTGAGGACAGCCAAGAGCAAAAAATTCCTGTTCTCATGGGGCTTTACAGTCTAGTCAGACAATAAACAGAATACGTAAGCAAATTATGTAGTGCTAAGGAGATGATAAGTGCTAAGGAGAACAATAAAGCAGGTATGGGAATATGTAGTGTTGTAGTGGAGATGGGTTGCAGTTTTAAGTGGTTGATCATCAGGGCCATACCTGAGCGAAGATCTAAAGAAGGTGAGCCATGATGCTATCTGAGGGAAGAAAGCATGTGGAGGGACAGCAACGGTGGAGCCTGTGATGTGGGGGTGCGCCTGGCATGGAGAAGAGGCCAGTGTGACTGGTGCCAGCTAAGTGTGGAAAGTCAGTGGGAGAGAAGACAAGAAATGTCCCTATGGGGTATGGTCATGGAGGGCTTCCAGAGGACTTCCAGGGACTTCCAGGACTCTGAGGGAGGTGGAAAGCAACTGGAGTTGCATTTCCTGAGGTGGGGAGGCTGTAGGAGAGGCAGATTTGGGGTGGGGAGTGGTGAACAGGAGCTTGGCTTTGGCCATATTAAGTTTGAGGTGTCTGTTAGACCTCCAGGTAAAGATGCTGAACAGGCAGTTATAGACACAAATCTGGAGTCCAGGGGAGATAGCAGGGTTGAAGAAATAAAATGGCGTCACCAGCACAATGACGTTTAGAGCCATGAGGTCAGATGAGATTCATAAGGGCAGCACTAAGGCCCACCTGGAGTCAGTGTTGACTAATTGGAAGTGAGACCAGCAGCATGGCTGAATGTCTATCCCCAGCTGCATTCACCTGCCAGCATGTAGGCCCAGAGTTCACAGAGTTAGATTTAACCAGGGCTGGAGTTTTACCAGAACAGCAAGACAAAGCAAGAGGGAACAAAAGAGGCGAGACTCTGCAGAGAAGTGATTATAATAATGAATGATGGGATTTATCTGGTGTGGAGGGTAATGATATAAAGGGATGAATTCAAGGAAAAGTGATAGGATCAATGGGTTATATGTCCTGGTGGTGTAGAAGAATTGTAGGAGCTGCGGTTCTCTGAGGAATAAGCTGGAAACAAAAGAGGGGGGAAATTGGGGATCTGGGTACTTTAACAGGGGCTATGGAAGTGTTGGAGTTATTTGTGATGACAGAATTTATGGCTCTCATTTCAGGGTGGGGCATGACGCATGTCAACTACTGTGAAAAAGGTTTAGTGGGTAAGATCAGCATTATTAAAATAAAACAAGGTAGAATGGAAAATTAGAGTGTGTTAGAAGTAACAAGGACAAGTATTGCTTTGTGGCATGTTTTTTCAGTTATATATATATAATATATATATTATATATATTACATATGTTCATATAAATTATGTATATAAACAGGTCTGTTTATAATGGATCATAGTACACAATGCATTTCATAATTTAGAGCAAGGTCAGGAAGCTTAGAAAACACTGTAGGGTTTGTTCATGGGAATGAGTAGCTGAAGATAAGGTTATTGGAGGTGTTTTTGTGTCTTGAACAGTCTAGAAAAAGCCAGCTAATTCCTCAGCCTCTGGTATGTAGTGAAAGTTCATATGCCACCATGCCCAAACCAATGACTCATGACAGACTCAGGTCAAATTTGAAAGTCTTCTTCACAATTAAATACCATTAAAGCTATTCTTTTCTTTTTCTGTCTCTTACAAGTATGGATTCCTTTAAAAAACTAGATAAAAAGCTAGCCCTGTTATGATCCTACATCCAAATAAGGTCACATTCTGAGGTACTGGTGTTAGGTTGTTAGGTCTTTAACATATCTTTGAGGGGACAAAATTCACCCCTAACAGTGAGCATTTGGGAAGCCATGAGCCATACTGGGTTTCTATCTGACAGAAACCTAGTATGGAGGATTGGGGGCTTCCATGGCTGGTGTGTTATTGGCAGGACCTAGAGAGCACTAGTTGGATGTGTAGATGACCCATAAGTCAACTTGGTCATGGATGCTTCTGTTTTAAAGTTCACAGTTATACCTGGGTGGAAATAAACAAATAGGAGAGTTTAATATGTAAAGGAATTATATTCATATCTATAAAATTTTCATTTGAACCATGTCTGAAACAGTATCATTCCTTCTCTAAGGATCTAATCATATCATCATCAGAGTGAACTGCAATTTCAGGGAAAGACGGCTTCATGTGAATTAGGCAAAGGGTGGTGTGTTACATAACACCTGGTGAATTACCGAATGAGGTGCACAAAGACTGCTGGTTGTCAGCTGGAGTCTACTCTCTGCATGCAGCTCCTCGGCAATGGGCAGGAGAGTGAGCAGCTAGGAGCAGGGGTGAGCTTTGAAGCAAATTGCTTTTTCTACAAAGGTTCTTTTCTTTCCAAGCTCACTTCAGTGCAAATGTGTCTCCTGAATGAGTAAATTTCAAGGACCAATTTATAATCTTGGATTCATTCTGTGGATGCTGTGCTAGTCATTGTCAGCAGGAAATTTGGGGACTAGAAGGCACCAGGGATTATGGTTCAGACTGGGGAACAGTAGGATTAACATCAAGGCAGCTTTTCTTCTTCATTGGTTTCTTAGAGAACTATTCTTTCATATAAAAGGACCTCTGATGTCCCAGTTTATTTCTTTCTCATCCTTTGATAGGTAAAGTTTAAGCTGAATTAAAATTAGGGGTAATATCACATGTTTACATCCTATAGTTATTTTAGCAAGCTTCGTAAAAAGTTGAACGTGTTCAGGGGAAAAAAATTTAGAACAGTGAAAAAGGCATGTACTGAAAAGTAAGTTTCCTCCCCGCAACAGCATATTCTTGTTTTATCTTCATAAGAAATATGACAAGATATCCCTTTTAGTGTTGTCTTTGTTTGTAAAGTTGCCACTCCTGCCTCCTTGTCAGTAGAATTGGTGTGAGGAGCTGCTCTTCCAGGACAAGAAAATGGTTTCCTGATAATCAGACTCTCCTTTCAGTGGCCAGTGTTAAGAATTTAAAAGGTGGTGGTCAGGAAGGGGAGCAGTGTCCATGATCCGATCACCCCTAGCATCTGCATGTTGTAGCTAGATGCTCTGGGAGAACCAAGTGCAGAAAAGCTCTCCCAAATTGAAATCAGAATGAAAGAATTATCTGGGGGTATGAGATTATTTTTTTCTCATTAGAAAAAAGGAAGAATGGGCTTGAGAGGTTTTCCTTATTTGGGTGGAACTTAAAGCCAATGTTATAGGCAGTCCTCATTCGGATGCCACCTGGGTGCCTCCATCCTCCTGGGAAAATTTGGTACAAGTTTTCCCAAGGAAGGGTTGGGCCTGTTCAGGAAATTCAAAATCACATCAATTATTCCTATGCAACCCCAGAATCCAGTTTCTGGTTTAAAACCTTGAAACTTGCTAAGAGTCTTTTGCTCTTGCTCTGTGGACCCCAACGAAAAGGTATTATAAAAGGTTATTGCAGCCATAAAAGCCCTGTGGATTGAGAGGGAAGAAAATACAAGTAGGCATTATAAAAGATTACTTTTTGTGCCACTAATGATCACTTTTGGTTTTGGTTTTCCTGAACGCTCAGGAAAGAAAGAGAGCTCACAGGAAAGGAATTTATTGCAAAAGAATAATTGTCCAGTATATTACACAGCACAGTGGGGTTATAATGAGTATGAGAAAGTGCAACATCTAACCAACCCTTAGAGTTACAGTAATAGTTTGATTCAACTTCTCAGACAGAATGCTGAGCAACCAGATAGTTTTGCCCAAAGGATCAGACTACAATTGTTTTGAAAGTTTCTTGGGGGAAATGCAATTAGTGACAAGATTTAATAAAGCCAAAACAACTGAATGTGACAAAATGAGCCCCTATTCTTTTGTTCTTTCTATGCCATGTAAAAAAATAGCAAGAAAATGATGACATTATAACTAAATGAATTAAACAAAGCTCCAAAACATAAATTAGAATTTAACTATGCCATTAAAAACTAATTTAATTTGCAAGCCATCATTACTAGATAATAAAGACCCATTGCAAAATGTACAACCATATCTTGTGAACATGTGGAAAAAAAAACAAGTAATAAATCTCATTGAGCAGATGAGTTTCTGTTACATTAGCAGATAAAAATGCTGAATGGATGTTTCAGTATATAATGAAAACTAGCAAGTAATGGAACAATTGGTTTCCTTTTTTGGGGGGGGAGCCATAAATGGTTTTATAGTTAAAGGAAGGCCTGAGGGAAAGTTAGAGAAGCAACACAGTGTATGGATTTGGTGTAATGAAACCTGTTCTCAAACCAAGACAAAGAAAGGGCACTTAAATATTTGTCAATATATGAAATATAGTGCAGTCTACTTCATTCAAGTGCCAACAGTATCTTGTTTTAGCTAATTGAAAATCTGATGGCAAATGCATCCTTTTCCCTATAGTGTATCTTATTAAATTGTGCTGGAAAAAAACAAGGTATACATAAAAAATTCAAGAGATGAGAATAAAAAATGTGTTTCTTCTCGGGTTATTATTTTAAAAACTTAGTTAGAAAATATCATTAACATTTCCTTATCTGATTATAATACAATGAAAATGAGTTTCAGGAAACTCATTTTATTGGAAATGAGTTTTAAATGTATATTCTCTAATAAAATAGCTAATGAGCTGCATTCCCCACTCCATACCTGTACTGGATTGCTGACAGAGCCCAGTCAGAGCCTGCAGGTAGAATCCAGCGCCCATTTACTGACAGTCATCATGGAGTACTGCCAGCAGATGGCAGTATAACCTTGTTTTTTTTCAGTTGGCCCGTGCTCGCATTTGAAATTATCATAACAATTTTTATGGAATCGCAGCATTAATATGGGGTGGAAAAGAAAACTCTGTTTTTCCCCTGCTTGTGTCATTTCCTTTGAGGTTCAGTGACTGTGCAGTGATCCTCTGAAGGACCTGGCTGATTCAAAGGACTGATTCTTTGATGGACCTGACTGATTCTTCCACATCATGATGCTCTCCTATAGGTTTTTACAAACGGTCCCATGCCAAATTATTGTGGTAATAATTTTATTAAATTTCTTAGTGATCTGATACAGTTGGACATGCTCATTGTTAGAGACTGAATGTTTGTCTTCTCCCCACTCATATGTTTAAGCCCTAACCCTCAGTGTGAAGAGATTAGGAGGCAAGGCCTTTGGGAGGTAATTAGGTTCACATAAGGTCATGAGGATACAGCCCCCGTGATGGAATTAATGCCCTTATGAGTAGAGGAAGAGACACCAGAGTTTGTCTTTCTACCATGTGAGGATGTAGCAAGAGGATGGCTATTTGAACCTGATCTTGGACTTCCAGCCTCTATAACTGAGAAATAAATGTCTGTTGTTTAAGCCACCCAGTCTATGATATTTTGTTATAGCAGTCCAGACTGATGAGACAACTCATTTACATTTTATATTCTGTTGTGCGATCTTAATGCTGAAAAGGGTTAAAGCTAAAAGGTCTAGCTTAAATATTACCCTACCTGTGCAACAGCCCCTAAATTACTACTCACTAGATTGTAAGCTTCTCAAGGACAAGTATGATAGGTTTGTTCTTTTTTATTTTATTTTATTTTATTTATTTGACACACACAGAGAGAGCACAGGCAGGTGGAGCGGCAGGCAGAGGGAGAGGGAGAAGCAGGCTCCGGGAGAAGCAGGCTCTGGGAGAAGCAGTCTCCCTGAGTTGCAGGGAGCCCAATGCAGGGCTCCATCCCAGGACACTGGGATCATGACCTGAACCGAGGCAGTCGCTTAACTAACTGAGCCACCCAGGTGCCCCTGATAGGGTTGTTCTTGAATCCCTGACACTTCACCCAGTGTTGGGCATTTTGTTCTTTCTCAAAAGAATTTGTTGAACTGACTCAAGTCTAGTCTGAAGGCTCACAAGAAGTAAGTTTTTACCTGTTGCTCCATTTTACAGAGCTACTAAAAGAAGTATTTAAGGAGAAGCCAGGAATTTTTGCCTTCCAAAATGTAGAAAAAGACCTCTAAATTTATTTTGCTGAGCATAAAGAAACTTTACTGATCTTAGTAATTAATAGAAAATGGTAGTTTGAGTTTCATTGCCCAGCTCTGAAATGGGGCTACTTTCTAACATAGGACCTTTCTTACAGTTCATTACCAAGAATGAAAAAAATTTAAATCTAATGAAATGACAGGGGAGACAGAATGTCAATACTAAGGTGAAATGAACCTTTAAATGCAGAATTATCAATAAGTGTATTATTGATTTGGGGAAAGTAGTCATAGATACAGTCATTTATTTATGAAACCACTTACTTTTTATAATGATTTATTGCAGAAGGAGCGAGGAAAGACTATGTTTCATTTCAAAATGCTGGATGCAAAGGGATGAAATAATTGTCCAAATGACCCTTTCACTGTCTACATTTCTTTTATTTATATTACTTTTAATGCCATAGTGTTCTTTATTATATTAGGTACTAAGTGACATCTTCAAATTTCTAAGTTGAAAGGCGCCATCTATAAACTACTATGAATACGGAAACATTTACTGAGCCCCTGGGACTTTTAGCTGGAGAACATTCCCCCCACAATTCAAATTTACTTGTCCTCACGACAAGATTTACTGGTTTCATATGGCAAAGAGGAATGTCAGTGCTGTGCATCTCCCATTCCTCACTGCAATAGCATCTTACTAGCACCAATTCTAGGACCTTCTTGTCTTTAGGGGAGGAGGATTCTTCCTGGCAGAGGATTTTCCTGTCAACACTTGGGCAAACCGTGTGGATTATAGGGCCCAGGGTGCATGTGCTCTGTGCAGGTTGTGATTACTCAGTACTCGGGCAGCATACTCATTCACACGCTCCTAGGTTTTAGCCTTGGCAGGTCTTCTTTCGACATAATTCATTTAAATGTAATTCATAAAAGGAAAAGAAGAGGCTGCTGAATTTGAAACAGACTTTGCCTAGTCTTTCTGCATTTGAAAAGTGTTCTTGCAATTTATTTTTAGTGATTTAGATTAATACAGGCCCAGTGAACAGTTAAAGCTTTGTAAAGCTTTGTTACATAGGGAGGAAAACTGAAGTACCTAAGGAGTTTTGTGTATCAGTGATCCGTTTGTTGTAGAAATGAGGAAGACAATCAGCTATTTATCTCTGCTTTTTTTTTCTTCCTAAGGATCAAATAAAAAATGGAAATCAAAATATGCTTTGAATAGGACCGTTCCCATTATAATTGTTATTATTATTATTATCGGTGGTGAGTACAGGCCTTGGGAGGAGGTAAATCACATTTAATGTCATTGGGTTAATGATTTGAGGAGCAGTGATTCTAGTCAGTTGCAACTCCTGTCATTATGACACTATTGGGACAATATTCCCTGATTCCTTTGCCTTTTACTGAGAAACAAAGTAGATCATACTTTAATAAAAACCAGACTGATAGGACCCTCTTCAGAGATCCTCTCCCATGACAGCTGATCTGTGTTCAGGAAGGGGTGGGTGGGAGAGGAGGCATACTGTGTTGCAAATAATTTTCTCTTGTTCTGACCTTCTTAGTGGCAGAGGTCCTCAGCAGGGAGTGGCTGTTAATCTAGAGGCTACTGTTTATTTTATTCACCATGCTAATTTACGCTAAAGAAGACAACTTGGCATTCATTTGTTCCTAACAGGGGAATTCTGCATTCAGGTGGTGGTATTTAGCAGCGGGTTCTGCTGTTTCTTCTTCATCTGTGGTACATTGGTATTGCTCCTCACAGAGTTAAATTGTAGTAGGGAAATACGGAAAGAAAGCTCAAAGATGCCGTCTTGTATGGAACATAATGCACAGTTATAACAAACAGAGCTTGATAAAATACCAGCAGCAGGGAGCACAGTTATTTATTGCTTCAAGGGAAAATCAAGCAAAATAGCTACAAATTGCTTAAAATATGTTCTTCCGCCCTGCCCCATCTTTCCTGAGTTTCAGCTCTTTGGCTCTGAAACAGAAAAGACCTTTGTTATTTTCTAAGCCAAGATCTGCCTTCCTTGGTGTGCACTGCCTGTCTTGGCTTCATGTGAAGGAACGAGCTTAAAGCAAACTCTAAGAACAATTATCTCAGAACCATTACAAAACATGTGCAAAAAGCCAAGTGTGTGCCTCCTGGTGGATATACCTCTGGGGATCTTGGCGTGGGAGCCATGGCTTGGGAGCTAGCTCATTATAAAGTCATTATCACATTTCTGCTTTCCACTGAGAGGATCCTGGGGATGCCCTCTCTTATTTCATGGACAATATTAAAGAGTTAGATGAGTTGAGTACTGAGTCAATGGTAAAAACCTTTGGGAAAAGTGCCAGGCTATGTGGAAAACCTCTAATTTCTGTCTTTCCCCAAATCCTGTAGTGGATTTCCATCATTTCTGATTCATACTGCATCATTACATCATTAAATGAGACAGTGACAAGCTTACAGGTACGCACGATCCCCTGGCAGAGAGCTATGCATCTTAGGGATCATTTTGATCATTTAAAAAATATTCCATGCTTCACTGACATGGCTGACTTCAAAGATCTACAGTAATTAAGAGGAAAGTTGCCTCTACGAGGCTGAAGGTGTGATCATAAATGTTGTGAGAGTATGTAGAAATGCCCGTGTTCAAGGCAGCAGATGAGCACACTTTATCACTGAAACGTATTATTTTGGTAATGTGTTCTACAATCTTCACTTTGTTCTTCTTATAAGAGTATAAGGTGAATTAGAATATAATTATTGGAAATAAAGAAGAAAGTGGAATCTAGTTAATGATAGGGATTGGCAATGTATGGGGGACTAGTAAAATAATTGAACAAAGAATGTATATGCTTACAGGCTTCTGGGGTTATTTTAGTAAACAGAGCATGCTGCCAAGATTAAATATTTGCAATTAGTCCTCAAATAAGTGTTAAGAAGTAAAAAAGCAAAGATCTAGAAGTACTACTCCAAGTCCAATTTAGAGACCAGCTGCTGTAAAATAATCTGGGTTAGAACCATCAAACTGAGCTAAGAAGTGTGGACAAACCTTTGAGGTACAGATGCTGCTATTTAACAAAATCAGTCATGCAAAACATTGGTTTGTTTAGCTTTCTTAAGTAGAAACAGGATAAAATATTTTGCAGAAATGAATGAGTAAGAATGTGGTGATAAGCCTTATCAAAACATCAAGAATGATTGCCTAAATGAACACAGCTAGTGAATGGCAGAGGAGTGAAGGCAAGTGCAGAAATTATTACTCAGCTAAATCCAGTTATGATATTTCTGAACAGCATTTTTTTCCACATGAGTTCATTGGTTGGCTATCTTACCAATCTGGACAACTACTATGCTTCCGTATCAACTAGGAATATAATGTCTTTTTCTGGTGTTTATATTTATCAATTCTAGATTATTGATGTGTATTGGATTAGTGGGGTCCATTCTGTTATTATATGATTGTCCACAGATTATTATTTCATTAACTCCACAAGAATTGATTAAATATTTCCTGCGGATTTCTGGGGTTACAAAAATGGCTAAGACTTGCTTCTTGTTTTCAAGGAGTTTACAGCTTAGTAGAGATACAAGGAAAGGGGCTTATAAATAATGAATAATTCGACGAATTGCCTAATGAGTGCCAATAGTTAGATCCACTCTGCTTTGGGCAGCTCCACTTAAAACTGGAAGCTGGGGACTGGATGCTCAGCCATATGCCAGTGGTTTGAACTTAGCAGGTTGCATGACTTTTCTCTGCTGAAGATTAGAATGGATATTATAATATTTTTGTGAGTATCAAATATACAAAATACATGAAAAAGTGCTCTAGGAATATACCTTGCTACCTTCTGGACTGCAGGTAGGATTCAGATGAGGGTGATATTGCATCTGGTTGAGGGATTTTACTAAGAGGAGTATTTAGTCAGCAACCTTGAATGGAAGGTTACCTTTCAAAAGCTGGAGGTAGGGTGGGGACATTTCAGTTTAAAGGGACAAAGTTACAAAAAGGAAAATAAGAATGAGATTAAAAAAAAACACTGTGGTAAAATAATGCCACATAAATTTACTGTTTAACCATTTAAGTGTACAGGTCAGTGGCATTAAGTACAGTCTCATTATTGCATAACCATCACCACCATCTAACTCTTTTTTTAGCCATCTTTTTCATCTTGCAAAATTGAAATTCTGTACTCATCAAATAATAACTCCTTGTTGGAGAGAGTCATCAAGAGGACATGAAGGCTGGTTGGCCCTGGAGCTGGACCCAGCCTTCTTACCCCTTCTCCTCTCCTTGGAATGTACATCTACCCACCACTCCCACCGTAGGAATCATTTTCTTTTTCTTTCTTTTTTTTTTTTTTTTGCCACCTCTAGTTTTTTTTTAAATTTTTTTATTAACATATAATGTATTATTTATTTCAGGGGTACAGGTTTGTGATTCATCAGTCTTACATAATTCACAGCACTCACCATAGTACGTAACCTTCCCAATGTCCATCACCCAGCCACCCCATCCCTCTCACCCCCCACCACTCCAGCAACCCTCAGTTTGTTTCCTGAGATTAAGAGTCTCTCATTGTTTGTCTCCCTCTCTGGTTTCGTCTTGTTTTATTTTTCCCTCCCTTCCCCTATGAGCCTCTGTCTTTTTCTCAAATTCCTCATATCAGTGAGATCATATAATACTTGTCTTTCTCTGATTGACTTATTTTGCTTAGCATAATACCCTAGGTTCCATCCATGTTGTTGCAAATGGCAAGATTTTTTTTGATGGCTGCATAATATTCCATTGTGTATATATACCACATCGTCTTTATCCATTCATCTGTTGATGGACATCTAGGTTCTTCCCACAGTTTGGCTATTGTGGACATTGCTGCTATAAACATTGGGGTGCATGTTCCCCTTCGGATCACTACATTTGTATCTTTGGGGTAAATACCCAGTAGTGCAATTGCTGGGTCATAAGGTAGCTCTATTTTCAACTTTTAGAGGAACCTCCATACTGTTTTCCAGAGTGGCCGCACCAGCTTGCATTCCCACCAACAGTGTAGGAGGATTCCCCTTTCTTTGCATCCTTGCCAACATCTGTCGTTTCCTGACTTGTTAATTTTAGCCATTCTGACTGGTGTGAGGTGGTATCTCACTGAGGTTTTGATTTGTATTTCCCTGATGCTGAGCGATGTTGAACATTTTTTCACGTGTCTGTTGGCCATTTGGATGTCTTCTTTGCAGAAATGTCTGTCTGCCCATTTCTTGATTGGATTATTTGTTTTTTGGGGTGTTGAGTTTGATAAGTTCTTTACAGATTTTTGGATACTAGCCCTTTATCTGATATGTCATTTGCAAATATCTTCTCCCATTCTGTCAGTTGTCTTTTGGTTTTGTTGACTGTTTCCTTTGCTGTGCAAAAGCTTTGTATCTTGATGAAGTCCCAATAGTTCATTTTTGCCCTTGCTTCCCTTGCCTTTGGCGATGTTTAGTTGCTGTGGCTGATGTCGAAGAGGTTGTCACCTGTGTTCTCCTCAAGGATTTTGATGGATTCCTGTCTCACATTTAGGTCTTTCATCCATTTTGAGTCTATTTTTGTGTGTAGTGTAAGAAAATGGTCCAGTTTCATTCTTCTGCATGTGGCTGTCCGGTTTTCCCAACACCATTTGTTGAAGAGACTTTTTTTCCATTTGACATTCTTTCCTGCTTTGTTAAAGATTAGTTGGCCATAGAGTTGAGGGTCCATTTCTGGGCTCTCTCTTCTGTTCCTTTGATCAATGTGTCTGTTTTTGTACCAGTACCATACTGTCTTGATGATTACAGCTTTGTAATAGAGCTTGAAGTCCGGAATTGTGATGCCACCAGCTTTGCTTTTCTTTTTCAACATTAGTTTGGCTATTTGGGGTCTTTTCTGGTTCTATACAAATCTTAGGATTATTTGTTCCATTTCTTTGAAAAAAGTTGATGGTATTTTGATAGGGATTGCATTAAATGTGTGGATTCCTCTGGGTAACATAGACATTTTCACAATATTTGTTCTTCCAATCCATGAACATGGAACGTTTTTCCATTTCTTTCCATCTTCCTCAATTTCTTTCATGAGTATTCTATAGTTTTCTGAGTACAGATTCTTTGCCTCTTTGGTTAGATTTGTTCCTAGGTTTCTTATGGTTTTGGGGGCAATTGTAAATGGGATCGACTCCTTAATTTCTCTTTCTTCTGTCTTGTTGTTGGTATATAGAAATGCAACTGATTTTTGTGCATTGATTTTATATCCTGCCACTTAACTGAATTCCTGTATGAGTTCTAGCAGTTTTGGGGTGGAGTCTTTTGGGTTTTCCACATAAAGCATCATATCATCTGCAAAGAGTGAGAGTTTGACTTCTTCTTTGCTGATTTGGATGCCTTTTATTTCTTTTTGTTGTCTGATTGCTGTGGCTAGGACTTCTAATACTATGTTGAATAGCAGTGGTGATAGTGGACATCCCTGCCGTGTTCTTGACCTTAGAGGAAAAGCTCTCAGTTTTTCCCATTGAGAATGATATTCACTGTGGGTTTTTCATAGATGGCTTTTATGATACTGAGGTATGTACCCTCTATCCCTACACTGTAAAGAGTTTTAATCAAGAAAGGATGCTGCACTTTGTCAAATGCTTTTACTGCATCTATTGAGAGGATCATATGGTTCTTGTTCTTTCTTTTAATAATGTAGTGTATCACATTGATTGATTTGCAGATGTTGAACCAACCTTGCAGCCCAGGAATAAATCCCACTTGGTCGTGGTGAATAATCCTTTTAATGTACTGTTGGATCCTATTGGCTAGTATTTTGGTGAGAATTTTTGCATCCATGTTCATTAGGGATATTGGTCTGTAGTTCTCTTTGATGGGGTTTTTGTCTGGTTTGGGGATCAAGGTAATGGTGGCCTCATAAAATGAGTTTGGAAGTTTTCCTTCCATTTCTATTTTTTGGAACAGTTTCAGAAGAATAGGTATTAATTCTTTAAATGTTTGGTAGAATTCTCCTGGGAAGCCGTCTGGCCCTGGGCTCTTGTTTGTTGGGAGATTTTTGATGAGTGCTTCAATTTCCTTACTGGTTATGAGTCTGTTCAGGTTTTCTCTTTCTTCCTGGTTCAATTTTGGTAGTTTATACGTCTCTAAGAATGCATCCATTTCTTCCAGATTGTCTAATTTGCTGGCATATAATTGCTCATAATATGTTCTTATAATTGTTTGTATTTCTTTTTTTTTTAAAGATTTTATTTTTATTTATTCGAGAGAGAGAGAGAATGAAAGATAGAGAGCACGAGAGGGAAGAGGGTCAGAGGGAGAAGCAGACACCCTGCTGAGCAGGGAGCCCGATGTGGGACTCGATCCCGGGACTCCAGGACCATGACCCGAGCCGAAGGCAGTTGCCTAACCAACTGAGCCACCCAGGCGCCCTAATTGTTTGTATTTCTTTAGTGTTGGTTGTGATCCCTCCTCTTTCATTCGTGATTTTATTTATTTAGGTCCTTTCTCTTTTCTTTTTGTTAAGTCTGGCCAGGGGTTTATCAATCTTATTAATTCTTTCAAAGAACCAGCTCCTAGTTTTGTTGATCTGTTCTACTGTTCTTTTGTTTCTATTTCATTGACTTCTGCTCTAATCTTTATTATTTCTCTTCTCCTGCTGGGTTTAGGCTTTATTTGCTGTTATTTCTCCAGCTCCTTTAGGTGTAGGGTTAGGTTGTGTATTTGAGACCTTTCTTGTTTCTTGAGAAAGGCTTGTATTGCTATATACTTTCCTCTTAGGACAGCCTTTGCTACATACCAAAGATTTTGAACAGTTGTGTTTTCATTTTCATTTGTTTCCATGAATTTTTTTAATTCTTCTTTAATTTCCTGGTTGACCTATTCATTCTTTAGTAGGATGCTCTTTAGCCTCCATGTATTTGAGTTCTTTCCGACTTTCCTCTTGTGATTGAATTCTAGTTTCAAAGCATTGTGTTCTGAGAATATGCAGGAAATGATCCCAATCTTTTGGTACTGGTTGAGACCCGATTTGTGACTAGGAAATAGGAATAGGATAGTGGATCTATTAGGAAGTGATCTATTCTGGAGAGTGTTCCATGGGCACTAGAGAAGAATGTGTATTCTGTTGCTGGATGATGGAAAGTTCTGAATATACCTGTGAAGTCCATTTGTTCCAGTGTGTCATTTAAAGTCTTTATTTCCTTGTTGATCTTTTGCTTAGATGATCTGTCCATTTCAGTGAGTGGGGTGTTGAAGTCCCCTACTATTATTGTACTATTGTTGATGTGTTTCTTTGATCTTGTGATTAATTGGCTTATATAATTGGCTGCTCCTGTGTTAGGGGCATAGATATTTAAAATTATTAGACCTTCTTGTTGGATAGACCCTTTAAGTATGATGTAGTGTCCTTCCTCATCTCTTATTATAGTCTTTGTTTTAAAATCTAATTTGTCTGATATAAGGATTGCCACCCCAGCTTTCTTTTGGTGTTCGTTTGCATAGTAAATGGTTTTCCACCCCCTCACTTTCAATCTGGAGGTGTCTTTGGGTCTAAAATGAGTCTCTTGCAGGCAGCATATGGATGGGTCTTGTTTATTTTATCCAATCTGATAGCCTGTGTCTTTGGATTGGGGCATTTAGCCCATTTACATTCAGGGTACCTATTGAGAGATATGAATTTAGTGCCACTGTATTGCCTGTAAGGTGACTGTTACTGTATATAGTCTCTATTCCTTTCTGGTCTATGTTACTTTTAGGTTCTTTCTTTGCTTAGATGACCCCTTTCATTATATCTTGGAGGGCTGGTTTGGTGTTTGCAAATTCTTTTAGTTTTTGCTTTTTTTATCTCTCTTTATATTTTCAATGACAGACTAGCTGGTTATAGTATTCTTGGTTGCATATTTTTCTCATTTAGTGCTCTGAATATATCATGCCTGTCCTTTCTGGCCTGCCAGGTCTCAGTGGATAGGTCTGTTGCCAATCTAATGTTTCTACCATTGTAGGTTACAGACCTCTTTTCCTAAGCTGCTTTCAGGATTCTCTCTTTGTCTCTGAGACTTGTAAATTTTACTATTAGATGTTGGGGTGTTGACCTATTTTTATTGATTTTGAGGGGGGGTTCTCTGTGCCTCCTGGATTTTGATGCCTGTTTCCTTCCCCAAATTAGGGAAGTTTTCTGCTATAATTTGCTCCAATATACCTTCTGCCCCTCTCTCTCTTTCTTCTTCTTCTGGGATCACAATTATTCTAATGTTGTTTTGCTTTATGGTATCACTTATTTCTCAGATTCTCCCTTTGTGATCCAGTAGTTGTTTATCTCTCTTTTTCTCAACTTCTTTATTTTCCATCATTTGGTCTTCTATATCACTAATTCTCTCTTCTGCCTCGTTTATCCTAGCAGTTAGAGCCTCCATTTTTGATTGCACCTCATTAATAACTTTTTGATTTTGACTTGGTTAGATTTTAGTTCTTTTATTTCTCCAGAAAGGGATTCTCTTTTGTCAAGCCCAGCTAGTATCTTTAAAATTGTCATTCTGAACTCTATTTCCAACATCTTACTAATGTCTGTATTGATTAGGTCCCTGGCAGTCAGCACTACCTCTTGTTCTTTTTTTTGAGGTGAGTTTTTCCATCTTGTCATTTTGTCTAGAGGAGAATAGATGAATGAGAGAACAAAATGCTAACAGGGTAATAACAACCCCAGAAAAATGTACACTTCCAGAAAGTGGTCGCTTCTCTGTTCCTAGGGTTGCTGTTATTCTTTTCTTCGATCTCTTTTTGAGTTTGTAGGTATTCTGAATGGTTTGATAACTATCTAGCTGAATTCCTGGGACCAGAAGAAATTTAGGTCTCCTACTCCTCCATCATCTTGTCCTCCCCCGGAACCATTTTCAAAGGTGAAGTCTTGTGAGAGCAGTGTGTTGTTGAGACCATCTGGTTGTACATATGACCAAACTCTGTTAAGGCCTCCATATAAACTTTTATGATTCCGATAGGTGGGTGTAGAGATCTATTTATCTCATGGCTGCTCAAGGCAAGTCTCAAAGAGAGGCATAAGTTCTCTCTTCACCTTTCATATAAGGGGACCCATTTCAGACTTCACCCTGAAGGTTCCTGAGGTTGCAAACCAACTTTCCTCATTTTCTCTTCCTTTCAATTCCTGGTAACTACCCTTCTGCTTTCTGTCTCTATGAATTTGACTACGTACCTCAGATAAGTAGAATCATACAATGTTTGTCCTTTTGTGACTGGCTTATCTTAGTTAGCTTAATGTCTTCAAGGTGCATTTGTGTTGGAGCATCTGTCAGAATTTCCTTCTTTTTTAAGGCTGATTAATATTCCATTGCATGTATGTGTCACATTGTGCTTATCCATTTATCTGTTGATGAACACTTGGGTTGCTTGCTCTGTTTGACTATTATGAATAATGCTGTGATGAACAGGGGTGTACAAATCTCTCTTAGATGTCCTGCTTTAAATTCTTTTGAGTATATACCTAGAAGTGAAATTGTTGGATTATATGGTAATTCTGTTTAAATGTTTGGGGGACCATGCTGTTTTCCATAGTGGCTGCAACATTTACATTTCCACCAGCAGTGCACAAGAGTCCCAACTTGTTCACATCCTTGAGAACACTCGTTATCTTCTGTTTTTTATTTCATTTTGATAATAGCCATCCTAATGGATGTGAAGTAGTATCTAATTGTAGTTTTGATTTGCATTTCCCTAATTATTAGTGATGTTGAACATCTTTTCATGTGCTTATCGGCTTTTTGTGTATCTTCTTTGAAGAAATGGTTACTCATGGCTTTTGTCCCATTTTTTGACCAGTTTGTTTTTGTGTTGTGGAGTTGAAGGAGTTCTTTATATATTCTGGATATAAGCCCTTACCAGATATATAATTTGCAGATATTTCTCCCAATCTATAGGTTGCTTTTCACTCTGTTGATAGTGTTCTTTAATGCATAAACTTAAAATTTTGATGTAATCCAATTATATATTTTTCTTTTGTTGCCTGTGCTTTTAGGGTCATATCCAAAAAATCATCATTCCTAAAAACATCATCATGAATTTTTTTCTCTGTTGTGAGTTTTATAGTGTTAGCTCTTAACATTTAAATCTTTGGCCCATTATGATTTAATTTTTGTGTATGATATAAGGTAAAGGTCCAGCTTCACTCTTTTGCATGTGAGTATCCAGTTTTCACAACACTATTTATTGTTGAAAAGACCATTCTTTCCCTAATGAATGAAATGCTTTTGAAGGAGGGAACATGCATGCAGTAGTAAAGGATTAGTCAAACAATAAGCTGAAGAGTTTGTTTGTGGTCATATTCTAGACTGAATGTAGGGCTCAGTAGTTTGGACTTAAGAGACTAAGGTATCACTGCTTAAGACTTAAGAGTTTGTTTGTGGTCATATTCTAGACTGAATGTAGGGCTCAGTAGTTTAGAGTTAGGAGACTAAGGTATCACTGTTTAGGGCTGAAGTTTAGGAAAACAAATCTGTTGGCTAGCACAGGGTTGGTTAGAGTAGAAAGGAGTGTGCAGTATAAGTGTGTTTGGAGGCAAAAGAGAATATTGTAGAAATGTTTCGTTTTCTTTGTTAATACTCATATCTGGTATGGAAACTCTCAGAAATGTTATTGACTGATACTTTTACATTTTTATGATTTATAAAGCACTGTTAATGAATTCTGCATTTTGAATTGTTTTCTCATCAAAGATTTGATGGCTCATCATTTAGAACTTGAAACATAAGAGAGCGGCATAAAAAAATGCAAATCACTGTTAATCCCACAATCCAGATGTTATTGCTTCTAATATTGGCTGCCCACAAGTCTAATTTTATAAACATATGCATTTTACATAATTAAGAATAATATTGAATGTGAAATTTTCCATTTTTTATTTCACTTGACATTGTTCTGTGAGCACTTTTCCCCTGCCATTTTGATGAGTTTTAAAGTGTGTTTAAGCAATAGGTATTGCAAAGGGAGTCAGAGGAACTGGTTTTAATCTCAGCAACAGCACAGACTTGCTCTGTAACCTTTACCCACATGTTCACCCAATCACAACCTCACTTTCACTGCCTGCAAAATTGGATAATACTGGCTACCTACTCCCCGAGGGCGTGATGAAGAGCAATGAGGTAATGCTTTGGAATTGCTTTTTCTCCCTGTAAGAAAGGTGCTATGCATGTACAGATTATTATATCACACTTGCTGAGCTACTGGTGGAACAAGGGCAAAACCACTTTCTTCCCTTCTCTACCATCAGCCCCTGCATCCTATCTCTGTGAGCTTATGGTCCTGCTTTCTATATGGAGGGCTTATCACATAAACACACAGCTGCATTGTGTTTCTGCAGCTACAGAAAATATTTATGGCTTTGAAAGCAGTCATTCTTGATGATTTGATTAGCGCATTAGGAACACACAGACACTGTCAGGAGCATCTACTAGCATCTCAGTATTCCAACTTCATGTGTTCCTCTAGTTATAGTTCTCATTGTTCTTTAACTCTGAAGTGGCTGCTTCCTCTGCTGACAGTGTTTCTATCTGTGTGAATAAGTGTGACTGTGCGACCCACTGTCCTTGCCATACTTCCTGTATCATTTGTCTGCTCATTGCAGGGCCAGCATGTGTTAATGTACCTTCCTTCTTCTACATAATGCAGGAGGGAAGGTGATTGTTTCATGCCTTTCTTCTGATTATAGGATCCCAGGTTTATCTATCACCTCTGCCCACAGACCCTGCCTGTAATGAGTGATATGACTCTCAGGTATTCATGGAGCAAATTTCTTTTGGGAAGTTGACTACATTATTCATTTCATAAGACCAAGGTTTTTGTGTTCTCTGTAAACTTCTTTTCACCCTGAATCCACCCACCGCTCAGTTTTCCACAGATGGTAACTGAATGATTTCTCTGTAGTCTTCATGAAATTAAAAGGCAGTAGATAGAGCGACCTTCTTTTTACAGCTTCTTACATTGAGAACTTACAGTTGATAGCATCTTTGGAATCACTTTAAATAGCTCTTTAAGCAGCCATCCTTTAAGCCACCCATGGTGTAGGAATCACATATGTGCATTTTAAAGATGAGCGCATATAGGTGTGAAGTACCTAAGTCTTGCCCTGGGTAAGTGGCCAAATCTGGATGCTAACCCAGGACTCCCCACTCCAGCCCAGCTCTCCACTCACTGCAGGGAGAGAAGAGGAAAATGATTTTCCAAGTGGAACAATAAGAAATAAGAAATCAAAATAAGAATTTAGGATAGCTGTATTTTAATACAGCACTTTTGTCTTTAGTCTGTGTGATGTTAGTCAGCAGAGACTTAGCTTTTTGGCTTTTATATTGTACAGAATCTGAAATAGCACTCTGGACAGTCAGCAAAGGCTTGAGGTCTTATTCTGTTCTCCAGATCAAACAGTGAACTGTTTGTTTTGCCACAGAGGCCTTTAAATATCACACCCATGTGGACAAAGCCTCCAGCATCTAGAGAAATCTGCCCAAGTATCAGGAATATTTGAAAGAGCATTTCTGAATAGCAGCCTTTATGCTTTATTTTCATTACACTTCATCTGTGCATTTTGAAATTCATTCCCAGACTGGTTTTATTAATCCTGCTGCCTCTTGTATGAGGAAGGGAGTGCATCTTTTATTTCCATTTTACAGACTTACAGACTGAGTGACGGGCTGTGTCAAGAGAGGCTTTTGGCTTTCTGACTTACAGGATCTATTCATGAGAGCAGGGGTCCTCTGGTGCTCTTCTGCTCCACGTTATTTCCAATTTGCTTTCTCGTCTGGAGAGGGCATTTTCATCCTTGATTTTTGGATAATAGTTTCAAGTTTTATTTGTACCATCAGACCTGTAAATTCTCTTGTTCTGTAGAAGGGCTGGTCAGGGTGACATCTCTCTCTCTCTTTTTTCTGGGAGGTGGGGGAGTGGGGCTGGGAGATAATCTAATAGAAAGACCTACACCAAAATGAATCATTTTCTTTGCTTTTAATTCTGCTTAGTTTATTATATGCCGAAGCCTTAGATTTAGATTTAAAAGAATGGGCAATAATATCTATGACAGTATCATTTACAATTGGTAATACAATACCTAACTTATTTATATCTCCTAGTACTCCTTATAAACACATAAATATAGATAAGCCAATCTTAGAAAATTAATTGGAAGTTAGAAGATATATTCACCAAGGTTTTTTTTTTTTTTTTTAAACTATGCTCAGGGAAACTAAGAATGACTCTCTATTTCCATGTAGCAAATTGGTATTACAAACTGGTTCTTCCTGGCCATTATGCTATAGAATGTGGTTTTTGTCTATGCTTTCTTTAGAAAAATAAAGGATAATCATAACAGGAACTATGTGGTGTGCTTAATGACTCAACCAGCAGAGAGGTCCTATCTGCTAGTTCTGTGCCTTGTTCAGTAAATGCATGCTGAAGGGATGAATAAATGAGTGGATGAGTATATAAACTGAGTTGGATAAAGAAAGCTAATAGAAATAAACTGGGCATTGGAGGGCAATTCGTGTGATACTTGTTAGGAGATCAATAGGGACAGCCACCAAGACTCTATTAACTGACCTAAGGAAAGTCAGGTGGGAAAAGTTGTAAACCAGGAGGTGACATTTAAGAGTTAATTTCCAGTGAGGGAAGATAGTCTAGAGAAATGGTAAGGGCATTGAGCTTAGCAGGCCAGGTACAACTCTCCTAGATTCATTTATTTAATCAACAAATATATATTGACTGTCTATCCTGTGCCAGGCACAGTGCTAGGGCTGAGACCACAAAGTCAATCCAGTTATGGCTTCTGTCTTAAGCACAATTCAAATGGATGACACAGACTGAAAATCTAATGATATCAATGTAATTTTATTTATTACATTATTATTTATTAATATTATTTAGAAATATCTATAAGATTTTTCAAAATACATAAAAAGAGGGTGGTCACTTTTGCTTGGCAGAATTACAGAAAATTTTATAGAGAAAGGAACAGGAAAAAGTATAGTTCTGTATAGGAACAACACTTCCAAGTGAGGGAGACATTCAAGAGCATGGAATACCACGGGTGGGGCAGGGGAGTGTCTCCTTGGATTAGAATTAGGGGCTATGTTGTGTGCATGACTGTCAGAGGAGAGCTGTAGCAATAAAAGGATTTTAATGTGTCTTCCATCCTGAGGCTTTATAGTAGTTAAAAAATTATTGCTGGCCTCAAGGGACTTATTAAATCCTTCATTAATTTGCAAAATACTATTAAGCATTTACTATTCACCAGGCTCTGTTGTAGGCGCTGGTGGTACAGTAGTAAGCAACATAGAAAAAGTCCCTGCTCTTATGGAGCTTATATAGAAAGGAAAATAGATCACAAGCAAAGGAACAACAAAGAAACAATGTCACATAGTGATAATTACTATGAAGCATAAAAGTGAATGGTGTGGGTTACATATGAAAATCATGGAAGGTCTCTATAGTAAGCTGATATTTGAGCAATGTTATATGGCAGAGGAGACCAGACATATATACAAGCAACCACAGAATGAGATAGTATGTGATAAATGCTGAAAAGGACACAATATAAAGAAACAAATGAACATTTATTATGTTCATATGTCAGACAACACTCATTTTATGCCTAAAAGCCATTATCTGTAGCAATTTATAGTTGAAAGAACTGAGAATCAGAGAAGTGAGGTAACTTTTCTAATGGCACGTAACCTGGCTTCAAACTCAGATTTGTCTGAATTCATAGCTTGTGCTCTGCCCCGCTCAAAGGACTGTGAGAGCCTTTTTCTGGCATGAATATAGAAGCTAGAAGGAAGATTTCTTGGTAGAGGAGGGTGGAGGTGCACTTCAAAGGATGGGTGGGAATTTGATATGTGAAACAAGAAAATGAATGGGAATGAAACAAAGCAGAAGGGGAAAATGTGGGTTATGTCTAAAAGCAAGTTGGTTGAAGCCCAGGCTAAGAGTGGACCCACAGGGAGAGAGAAGGCTAGAAGGAGGATCAGGTTTCAGAACAGAACAGAAATGGGAACAAATGTGCAGGACCTGGAGAGCCCTGCAGAAGAGTTTGTTTTTTATTTAGTAGACCAGGGGGAGTCACCAAAGATGTTGCTCACGAAAGAGCTGCTTAACCATGGGACGGATAAACCCTTTGGGGGGATCTTATAATTCTCTCTTTCTCTGAATATTGTAATAACTCACCAGACTGAGCAGCTTACTGTCAGTGGGTATTATCCACACTTGCTCACTGTAAGATTAGATCTAGCATTAACCTGATGCAATGTAGTATCAGGTTAAGGTACTTGGACATAGCTTTGCATGAAAAATTTCAAGTGTGCCAATTCTCAATTGATTCCTTGAGAAATAGCATTGTCCCAGATGTCACATTGTTAGATGGATGTAGTGTATTGGATGAACTCCATCTGGCTGATCCAGGCTCCAACAAATTGATGAGATACTGACAGGATAAAGAGGTAGAGGCTAGAAATGCTGCCATTACAGTAAGCAGTCAGGGAGATGTTATTCACGAGAGAAGAAAGAGCACAACTGAATTCACCTTTGCTCCCAGTTGGAAAGCAGATTACATTCTTACAGCAATGTGATGACTCAAACCACCTGCAGTGGAGGGAAAATAGGCCGGGTGAGTTCTTTAAGGAAGAGCTCAATGGTATCATAAGAAACCGATATACGCCAACATGGTGCCATGCAGGGTCAGACTCCTAGAGTGTCCTTCAGGCATTTTTGGTGGCTTATTATGTAATCTGCCCTTCTTGTGCTCTCTATCTATATTTTTTCCACTTGTGTATTGTACATCCCAGTCTTTGTATATCAAGCTGCTGAATGCCAAAGGTGACAGCCAAAATGTGTTTGAAAATCATCTTTCAGTTATATTTTCCATTCAGAGACATGGTTTCACAATAAATCCCAATGCAGTGGTTTAATCTATGAATGGGCTTGGAGAGAGGTCTGTGTACTCTTGAACTTTTTGCAGATTTTTGTATTTAAATGCATTTTCAAGGGCACTGTCATGAAACAAAAAGATTCTGTTGCCTTGTTAAAGTCAGACTGTTACTTCTCTTGGAATTTCCCTCTTCCTCCCTCTTCTCCCTCCCCTCCCTCCTCCCCTCCCTCCCCTCCCTCCTCCTCCCTACTCCCCTCCCTCCCCTCCCTCCCCTCCCTCTCTCCTTCCCTCCCTTCCCTCCTCCCCTCCCTTCCTCCTTCCCTTCTAGCCAACTTCTCAATTTTCTGTATCTCTTCTCTCAAGGAAGTTTTCAGCTCTCCTTTTCCCCCACATGGCACAAAGAGGAAAGGTTGGGAACCAATGGCAAGGGGAGAATGGGAAGAAATGAGAATAAGTAAGGAAGAGTTATAGGAAGTTAGTCATGGGTTAAATTTGGGCACCAAAACAGTTGTTATTATTTCTTTTCTCCCACACTTCTCATTCTTACCTTTTATTGGTAACGGTAGTTGTAGCATTTACAAAGCAAAACCAAAAAGGTAAATGGTAATCAGAAGAGATTGTGAAGGCCTAAGTACTGCTCCATACAAAATTAACAGAGGATGGAGGGACACCACATACTAGATTTATTATTTAGGGTTTGAAATGGAAAGTTTTCTTATTGACATAAAGGTTAGGATTTCAAGTGGGTCAAAGAAATGATGTTAGAAACAGATCTGAAGCAACTAATGAATAGAAGACAGAACCTGAGTATAATGAAGAAAAATCTGGGAAAAAGGGGTCTCTAGTTATATGGGTATAAACAATATTACAATATGTGTTACTTCTTAAAAAATATTTTATTTATTTATTTATTTAATTATTTATTTATCTGCGACAGAGAGAGAGAGAGAATAAGTGGGGGAAGGGGGAAGGACAAGCACACTCCACAGTCAGTGTGGGACTTGATCTCATAACCCCGAGACCATGACCTGAGCTGAAACCAGGAATTGGATCTTCAAGTGACTGAGCCACCTAGACACCCCACAATATGTGTTACTCTTACAAAATATCCATAGGGGTTTCTGCAGTCAGTTAAGCATCCAATCTGGGTTTCAGCTTAGGTCATGATCTCCCCGCCATGAGATTGAGCCCTGATTGGGCTCCATGCTCAGTGTGGAGTCTGCTTAAGATTCTCTCTCCCTCTCCTTCTGCCCCCACTTCTCTCAAAAAAAACTTTCTTTTTCTCAAAATGTACATGAAGTCAAAATTCCTCTAGAATTGTGCTCTAATTTCATAGGCTATCAGGAATTTCAGGGTCTTTCTCTATTTGCAAGGTAAATTAATACTATTGTAAACTTGAAAATTGATACAATTTGTATGTTAAATTAGAATTGATACAAATGAAAAAAAAAAAAAGGAACTAGTTAGGACTAAACAGACCTGGTTTTGAATCCTGGCTTTGACAGTTACTATTGCTGTGCTGTGAACTACTTACTTAAGCTCTATGGGTCTTAATTTCTTTTATGTGAAATAGGACTAATAACATCTATTCCATAAAGTTAGTGTGAAATTGAAATTGAATGATTTGTACCTGACATATGAGAGATGTTCAATAAATGCTTGTTTGTAGTATAAAGACAGACCAAAGCAAAACAGACACAAACATTTTAAAATTAGTAAAGTAAACCGTCTTTTGTATAATTTGGTATTTTTCTCTATAATCCAGAATTTTGACCTTATCCATGGGTTTTGACACTAATTATGTATCATGGTATGATGTTTCCTTTCCAGCTCAGCAGGTAAGTGGTTTCAGACTGTTTCAGTGCTGCTTTTGCTATTACTATTTTTTTTTTTCAATTTCCCCCTTGTTCAACTACCAAAGAGGAAATAGTCAAGGGGAAGTGAATCACAGCTCCAAAGTGTTTTACTCTCTGGTCCTCTGGTCCCCTTTTTCTAGCTTCACTTACCCTCCTGCCTGCCACATGGTGCAAGTTCAAAAAATATTTGTTGTTGTTATTATTACTGTCATTACTCCACTCTTCTCTGCAGCAATAGCAGGAAGATGAGAAGCATCTAAGTAATGGTATGGAGTTCTTGAAAGGATTGAAGGCCCTATGTCTGCTTTTCCTCTAATTAGAATGAAGTGTTTCTCCTGACATTCAAATGGGGGGAGTGAAGCTACCCCTCCCTTTTCTTCCTCTGACGTGGGTTATTTTTTTATGCAGTAGATTGTTCACTCATTAAATACTTCACACTTGGTTCCCCTTAGCTGGACCCCTACACATACTTTAAAAGAAAGCATTAGATAATAGCTTCTATTAAAACTGCTTCAATTGTACTTTTCTTAAAGGACCACTGTCCATTAAACAGAACCAAATATTTTGAGCAGAAATTTAAATATGATTTTTTAATAGAGATTTTAACTTTCTTATTAGTAGCTGAAGCATATGTGCAGCTTTAGATACCCAAACACCTCAAGAATTACTGTAAGACAATTCTGATAACGAGACAATTCTGAAGAAACAGCTCTTCAAATAAGAGGGATTCCAAGAGACATGGACAGGGCCTGTGTGCCTGTCAATCACACCATCGCTATCAGAGGTTGGCTGACACAAGTTCATCCATCCTTTCCCTCCTAACTCTTGTTTATTTCATTTTTGTTTTGACACCTTTGACTCTTCTTTAATTATCTGAATCCTGCTCTGTGGAAATAAAAACATTCAAGGTTGCCATCTACTTCTTAGTTGAGACTTTTTTTCTTTCAGTTTTTGTTTGTGATTGTAAATTTGAGAAAGGTAGAAATCTTCTCTTCCATTATACTTTCTGTCAGTGGAAATATTTTCCATGATGTAGCATATCAGTTGTATCCAGAGTAGTAACTTTTTCATTTTGAGGAGTTAATCTAGCTTACCTGACTCAATACTCAAACTTTTTTATGGTTTGTCTTATTTTTCTCAAGAGTGGAGATGTAGTATCCCCCAATACTATTAACGTTTTCTGTCATTTGGCCTTTTGCATGGAATTATATCCAATGCTATGAGTGTTCTGTTTCCAAGTATTTGGATAAATAAAACCTCTACAATGAACTCCTGGGGGAAACAATTTGATAACTATGGCCCATCAGAGGTTCAGTTTGTTTTTCTTGTGTACTTACCTTCAGATTAACTTTATTTAGACTTGCCTATAATTGAATAGCAGAAAGTACTTGTCAGCTCATAATTCTAGCTTACCTAAGTCATTGTTAGTTTTATTGTTTTCCTACCTTGTATTGGTGAAATTTCTCTACTTTGTATCATCAGCACATTTCATCACCTTACTATATTTTCTTTCCTTTAGATCAGCAAAGTAACTAAAACCAATACTAATGCTGATCTTTATGACATGCCACAAGTCACTTCCCTCCATTTGGCACAGCTGCCACTTATAAGCACCTTTGGCTTCAATATCCTATCCAGGTCATTATCCACTTCAGCAACTTGTTTCTCCTGTTCACTGTGTGTCTTCCTGTAGTCCACATTGCTCAAAGGAGAGCAGGCTTCCTTTTAAAAGAGACTCTCATGTCTGGAATCACAGATTCTTTTTAAATTGAATAGAAGTACCTTTGAGAAAGCAGTGATCATACAATAGCATGTTACTTCTCAAGGTAAAAAAAAGCTCAGTTATATTTCAATAGGAAGGTGGATAACAACTAGACAAAATTCAGGAATGGGAGACAAATGACATAAATATAAAACTAGTCCCTGATTTATTCTTTGCCATTGGTGACACCAGTGGCATTTATTTAAACATTTATTTGTTTGATTTTATCCTTATACTGGAATCCTCATTAAGATTGTGTTAGGTTGCTGTACAATATCAATATAATAATAATGCATTGAGAACAGGGGTGCTGGATGGCTCGGTTGGTTAAGTGTCAAACTATTGACTTCAGCTCAGGTCATGATCTCAGGGTTGTGAGAGTGAACCTTGTGTTGGGCTCACACTCTCGGCATAGAGCCTGCTTAAGATTTCCTCTCTCCCTCTTCCCCTCTCCCTCTGACCCTTTCCCCTGTCTAAAACAATAAATTAAAAAAAGTAATGCATTGAGAACATTATCTATAAAGAGGGAGATTTAATGCTTACCATTAGAAAGTGAGAGAGAAGAACTGCATTCCTCCCTTAGAAATGGGATTTCATAGACCTTATCATAAAATATGTCTAAAATTCTGGAAAAAATGGTTATTTAATTTAGATCCAGAAATTTTATAATTATAATTCTGAAGCTGATTCAAGAATTCAATTAATTCTCTTACATGTCATAATTAATGAACAGAAACTTAAAGAAGTTGCTTATATTATTATTTTTTTTCTACTTCTGTAAATATTTCTAAAGAGTTAAAGAATAAAAAACCCAAAAGTTTCTAGGGATTTTCCCCTGCCTCATGTTACTGATAATATTGTGGGTTTTCAATACTCTGTGCTCTAGATTTCATGATTTTTAAATTCACTCTATTGTGGTATTTTCAGTGTGGCTTATGATATATAGAATCTGGCATACTTCATTTGCTATAAAGAATGATGTCCATTGTGCAAAATTATTGTCATGTCTATAAATTGCCACTTTGCTCTGATTTCATCAAAATCAAAGGGTTGGATGACTAATTACTTCTGTATTTAAAAAAAAAATCACAGTAGTTGATGCAATTTCAGCCTGAAATTATTTAGCTGCCAGATAATTTTGTAGCATGTGTATAATATTGGCTAAGTCAAATTCCTAAGTTAATTCTGAAGGAAAAAAAGGACATCACATAATTCCGCTGAAGGCAGTGAATTAGAAACACAAAAACAAAACGAGGACTGAGGGATTGGAGAGGGTGAAGAAGAAAGAAAGGTAATATTTATGTGACTTGTAGATATATCACGCTGTATTTTCTCCTTTTGGTTACACACAGGCTAGATTAGGGTCTGTCTACCTCTAATCATTTTAGCTGTTGTTTTAATGAATGTCAAATTACCACAATCTCCTAAGATTTCAGTTAGGAAGACTTTCTGATGAGTCTTTTACCTTGTTTTCTTTCAATGCAGTTGGAGTTATAATGGAGAAATTAAATCATTCTTTATAGACAATAGGAATACAGTCCCAAAAGCTTTTTATGATTTGATGTCCTCTTGGCAATAGCAGTAACTGAGTTTCAAATTTGTATTTAAGATTTTGGAAGATTGCCTTTTCAGGATAGAAAATAAGGCTCTGAAATAACTATGTCCTTAAAGTGAATACAGATCCCCATATCTTTGTATTACTCAATAATTTATGACTCAATCAAATAGAAATACCCATGCACAATGATACCTTTGTTTACAATTAAGAAAAAGCTAAAAGATACTTTATTTTTACACAAAAAAATACTCATTGAATGCCTGTTCTGTTCTGTTGCAGGGATTGTGGTAAGTGCCAAGTATATATTTGAACAGGACAAGTATACCTGCTTTTTATAAAGCCTGAACTTTATAGGGTTATAGGGTTATAATTATAGGATTATAACTATAGGTTATAATTATAGCTGTAGTGAATATAGTTATATATTCAGAAATACAAACAAACCATTGGATAATGGTGTGGCAAATCTGTGATAGGGAATTAGGTATAAAGCTCCATAGGAGTACCAAGGAAGGGGATGACTCAACCTGGGTTTTGGATTCAGGGAAGACCCCCTGCAGGAAGTGGCAGATAAGCTGAAACTTGAAGAAAGACTAGGAAGAGAACAGTGCTCTAGCAATGAACAAGTGAAAACGTTTAAGAGACTATGACTCAGTAAGACCCAGTGATTGTGATAATGGTAATGGTGTTGTTGGTAGAGAAAGGGGAGGCTAAAGAGTTGGACAAGATCTATGCATATTGTTATATATTGTTAGGGAGACTGAATTTTATTCTGGTGCAATGGACTGATATGACAAAGTTTAAAGGGGAAAATGACATAATCAGATTTATTTTGAAAGATCAGTCAAATTGTTAAGCAATATGTAGCAAGAAACTGAGTTTTCAGTATCTCAAGTCATAGGGAATGCAATACATATATAGGTTTATGTGTAGATTTCAATACAAGTGGACCTCTGTTTTTAGCAGGAGGTCAGTCTACATTCTTTGACAGATCTGGCTGAAAAACAGCTGAAAATCTCCCACATTATTATGTCATTGACATTATGGCAAGGAATTAAGAAACTCTCAGAGGAAAAACATAAGTGAAAGTCAGAACTCAGATAACTAGAGGAATGAGACCACCTTTCTCTGAGAGTATTTGCCAAATCCATGTGGCCTGATCTTCAGTTTTCATGTCTCCATAGGGCATGGAAAATGGGAGAAAAAGACTAGGACCTTCTAAATTTGGGAATTTAAAAAAGAGACCCCATATGAAAATGGGAACTTAAAGCCCTGTGCTCTTAAGGTAAAGACAAAGTAAAAACTAGAAATAATACTCCTTGCCTTGCCACTCTTATCACAGCAAGAAAAATAATTTCTTTCAAAGTTTGACATTGATTTGAGAGAAAAAAGGTCTCTTTAGAATTTCTAGCCACAGGGTAGTCCGCAGGTAGGTTTGAAGTGATGTGAGATTGGCGTGCTTTAGGATTGTGGAAGAAGCAAATTCAAATCCTCTTCGAAGAATCTGTCTTCAACTTAATTCTCAAATAATTCCCATGAATATCCTAAAGAATAGGAGCTCACAGCTCAAATCCCCAAATACACAAAGAAACAAAACAAGAAAGTGAAGACTATCAGAAGATGGTAGTATCAAGACTAGCAGAAGGTAGTATCAAGTTCAAAAAGCCTTCAGCTATTGGCAGTATTAGATAAAGAACAGAAAATGAACATATTTAGTGTTTATATAGAAATAAAAGCTATTTTAAATGTATAAGGAGCAAGCTAATGAAAAATGACTATGCAGATATAAGAAAATAAGCATTTTTAAAAATGGAAAATGCATTTTTTTCATTAAAAACTTAATGAACAGGTTTAACAGAAGATTGGAAACAGCATAAGAGAAAATTAGTGAATTGGAAGACATACCTAAAGAAATTACACAGAATGAGGTGTCAAGAGACAAAGAGATAAGATATATGAGAGGTTAAAAGAATATAAGACAGAATGAGAAAGTATGGCATATATCTAGTCAAAATTCCAGAAGGAGAGGATACAGAGAATAGGGGAGATAAAATATTTCAAGGAAAACTGGCTGTAAATTTCCCAGATACTAACATTCAAATCACAGAAGCCTAGTGAATCTATCCAAGAAGGGTGAATAAGAGAAAATTTGTATCGAGAGTTAACATCATAAAACTGCAGAATCAAAAATAAGAATATATTTTTTCATAATGAAATAATTTGACTTTAATTTGAATGTAATAACTTATTACATGTTCACATTTTTTCTTTCTTTTTAATTAGAAGGTAAGCTAATTGCCACCTCAAAACCTTTATGTAATAACATTTATAGGGCCAGAGAAGTATTCTGCTCTATGAACTCCAAAAACACTTATAGTAAAAATATGTATTTAGGATAAATTTAGTAGATTGTGGATGAGAAATTATTTTTATGTACTTCACTGTAATGTTAAAAAGTGTAGTGTTTTTTTTTTAAAGTTTTTATTTAAATTCCAGTGAGTTAACTTACAGTGTAATATTAGTTTCAGGAGTACAATATAGTGATTCAACACTTCCATACAATGCCTGGTGTTCATCACAAGTGCACTCCTTAATCCCCATCACCTACCTAACCCATCCACCTCACCCACCTCTCCTCATTGGTTTCTTCTCTATAGTTAAGAGTTTGTTTCTTCATTTGCTTTTCTTTCTCTCTCTCTTTTTTCCTTTGCTCATTTGTTTTGTTTCTTAAATTCCACTAATGAGTTAAATCATATGGTATTTGTCTTTCTCTAACTAACTTATTTCATTTAGCATAATACTCTCTAGCTTCACCCATGTCATTCCAAATGGAAAGATTCCATTCTTTTTTATGACTTAGTAATAATCCATTGCATATATATACCACATCTTTCAAAGATAAGGATATTTTAATTCAGTATAAAACAATTTGTTATGATAAACTTTATCCATATCAACATCAAACTTTTTATTTATAGAGATTTTCTCACATTACCATAGTGATTGATTATAACTAAGTTTTTAATCAGAAGAAATATCTTGGGTAAAACCTTGGCTGTACTCCATTCATTTATTTGCCCATATTTATTTATCATTTTATTTTAGATTGAATCTAATTTTAACTAGATGACCATATGGTAATACAAGTAGGACTTTGGACTCCTAGAGTGAAAAGGGATCATTAAGGTCATTTAGTCTAGTTCTTACTTAAAAAAAAAATGAGGAAATAGAAATATTGCTTTCCTATATTGTAGAGCCACTTCATAGCTGCAGACTCATGTTCAAATAAGAAATCATCCTAAATGACTAATTGCTGATTGGTGTTATTCCCCATCTGTAGTGTGATGAAGGGGAAGACCATAGTCTATAACACTGACAACCCTCATATGACAGGTAAAATATTCAGTTTTACATAGTAAAACTGAAGTAAATTGGAATCTTTTCAAAATAGGAATTTTAAGGGCACAGTGGGAAGAAATACTTTTTTAGCAATATCATTGACTATATTCCTTATGCTGTGCCTTTTATTCCCAACGCTAATCCATTCCATAACTGAAAGCCTATCTCCCACTCCCCTTCACCCAGTCTGTCCATCCCCCCATCCCTCTCCCCTCTGGCAACCCTCAGTTTGTTCTATGTATTTATAGGTCTGATTCCAATTTTTGGTTTATTCATTTGGTTTTTTAGATTCCCCATGTGAGTGAAATCATTTGGTATTTTTTCTTTCTCAGTCTGACTTATTTCACTTAGCATAGTACCTTCAAGGTCTATCCATGTTGTCTCAAATGGCAGAATCTCATCCTTTTTATGGCTTCATAATATTCCATAGTTGTGTGTGTGTTTGTGTGTGTGTGTGTGTGTGTGTGTGTGTGTATACCATATCTTCCTTGTCTATCCATCTATCAAAGGACACTTAGGTTGCTTCCATAACTGGCTATTGTTAACAATGCTACAGTAAACATAGGGGTTCATATATCTTTTCAAATTAGTGTTTTTTTCTTCTTTGGTTAATTACCCATAGTGGAATTGGATCATATGGTATTTATATTTTTAATTTTTTGAGGAAACTATATACTGTTTTCCATAGTGGCTGTACCAGTTTACATTCCTACCAACAGTATAGTAGAGTTCCTTTTCCTCCACATCCTTGTCAACACTTGTTATTTCTTCTTTTTCTGATTTTAGCCATTTTGACAGATGTAAGGTGATACCTCATTGTGGTTTTGGTTTGCATTTTTCTGATGATTAGTGATGTTAATCATCTTCTCATGTGTCTGTTGGCCACCTGTATGTCTTCTTTGGAAAAATGTCTATTCGTGTCCTCTGCCCATCTTTTAATTGGATTATTTGTTTTTTTGGTTTTGGGTTATATGAGTTCTTTATATATTTTGGATATTAATCCATTATTGGATATATCATTTGCACAACCTTCTCCCATTCAGTAGGTTGCATTTTTTTGTTGTTGTTGATGGCTTCCTTTACTGTGCAAAAGTTTTTATTCTGATGTAGTCCCAATAGTTTATTTTTGCTTTTGTTTCCTTTGCCTTAGGAGACATTTATCGAAAAATATTGCTATATCCAGTGTCAGAGGATTTATTGTTTGTGTTCTCTTCTAGGATTTTTATGGTTTCAGATCTCACATTTAGGCCTTTAATCTATTTTGAGTTTATTTTTTGTGTGTGGAGTAAGAAAATGGTCCTGTTTCATTCTTTCACATGTATCTGTCCATTTTCCCAGCACCATTTTTTGAAGAGACAATATTTTCCCTATTGTATATTCTTGCTTCCTTTGTTGAAGATTAATTAACCGTATAGTTGTGGGTTTATTTCTGGGTTCTCTATTCTGTTCTGTTGATCTATGTGTCTGTTTTTGTGCCAGTACCATACTGTTTTGATTACTACAGCTTTGTAGTATATCTTGAAATCTGGAATTGTGATACCTCCATTTGTTCTTCTTTTTCCAGATTGCTTTGGATATTCAAGGTCTTTTGTGGTTCCATAGAAATTTTAGGATTATTTGTTTTGGTTCTGTGAAAAATGCTGTTGGTATCTTGATAGGGATTGCATTGAATCTGTAAATTGCTTTGAGTAGTAAGGATATTTTAATGATATCAGTTCTTCTTATCCATGAACATGGAATATCTTTCCATTTGTTTTGTTACCTTCAATTTCTTCCATCAATGTTTTATAGTTTTCAGAGTACAGGTCTTTTGTCTCCTTGGTTAAGTTTATTCCTAGGTATTTTGTTCTTTTTGTTGCAATTATGAATGTAATTGTTTTCTTACACAAGAATTTTTCTTAAATTCTTAAGAAATACTGCTTTTTGAGTCAAAGCCACAAATTGAATTTTAATTAACCACTAAATAATGATATTATATGTAGAGATTGCTATTAAAATTCACAAAACCTCCTTTCCCCAAGACTTCTGAGAAGAGAAAGAAGTTACTTTCTTTTCCAAGGGAGAGGATACTTTTAAGAGATGTAGTTTTATTCCTTGTAGACTACATTCTATTTCTAAATTAAACCTACATTTAAATAAACAATTGTATGTCCAAAAACAATTAACAATATAGCATAATAATTCCTGTCTTCTCACTGTTCCTGGCCTGAAAATTAACAGAAACATTAACCCCCTTATTTTCTTAGCCTCCCACCTCCACAAACTCTATATGATTAATAATGTCTCCAAATTTGGCTTCTTTTTAAAGAGCTATAGTTATTCTTGTTTTCATAATTTTCTAGATTATTTTATTTTACTGTATATTAAGTATCTTCACAACTTCATTTAGGGGAATGGCAAAAAATTTTTTTTAAGAGGAAATTTAAAGAAAAATTCTGTGAGACAAATTATGCTGTTAGGGGGAAGTGTCATAAAGGTGTGGAAAGGAACAGGCATACTGACTTTGGGATCCAGAGGTCTAAGGAAAACCCACACGTGATCCTCTGAATGTCAGAATAAAGTCATTTCATTCAATTACATGGGTATCACACCAACTCGTATGTACCTGTCAGTAACTCAGGAGCATCTTGCTAGGAGAGAACCGCTTTTCATGAACTCCCACATTCATTTGTCCCCACCAAGTCCATGCATTTTTAGAACAAAGAGTGAGTAAAGGTGACCTCTGCACACCAAATGAATAGGAAAATTACTGGCAACGCAGGATGATAATTAAAATCATTTCCCTGCTTGTTGAATTGATAGCTGGCTACTATCATTTCTCCCTGTAGATGGCAGTGGTACTCTTTCATTCTGAGACTGTTTTGCCTTTTTTTTTTTTTTAAATCTGTTCTCTCTCACTCTCCTGGATAGTTGTTCTCAGCTCTGCTGGGTGATGATTTAAACAACACTTTGATGCAGTAGGATGTTGGTGTTCACAAATCAGGTCTATCCTTTTCTTTTTTCTAAAAAGATAATATACTGCTTTTTCAAAGTCAATTAACACTTAGGGCAAATAAAATGGGGAAAACAAAAGGTCACTTTCTAAAGGGTTGCCTTGAAACCTTTTGGTATTTTTCAGGTTTCATCCAGGAATTACAAATCATTGGAAAAAGAAAGGAAATAATAATTAGTTCATTTTCTTTCTTGATCACACCCAATAAGATAGCTTAATAAGTTTTTTCTGCTCCATTTTCTAGTGATGTGGTGTGTGTGCTCAGAGTATTGGCTAATAATTTCTATGTGTCTTGCTCACCAAGGCAATGGGGTGCTTTGGGGACAATTTATGTGTTGGGAGAAGGCTGGTGGAAAGAATCAGTAAAATTTCTGGATTGCAATGTGGTCAAGTTATGTTTTATAAAAGACATTTGTCCAGATTGTGGCATGGCAGGAGAAAGGGAGGTAATAGAATGGCAAAAACCATAGGACTCTGTTTTACAATAGAATCAGCATCAAATCCTACTCCAAAGCAATGCTAAGTGAGCTAAAGTTCAAGAGTTAGGAAAAGAAGACTGTATAAACATGGAGGTGGTCCACATTCTGACCACAGATGCCCTTTGCAATTATTGCTTGAATATCAAGATCATTCCCAAATGAGCATCTCAGAATATAACAGCTCAAAGTTTGCATAGCTTACTTGAATTTCATTTAGAAAGCAGGTCTGGACACCCCCAAACAATAAGCAGGTATTAAAAACTAACCCAAACACATTGCAAATGAAATTATTAACAAATTGACTTTTAAGTTGACTGCTGGCAATATGCCAGTTTGGGCAGCAGGATTTGGAGCTGTGCTCTGCTCCCACTTCTCGCCTTATACCTCATAGTTACAGGTGCAGTCAAAGTTCTTTTCTGTCTTTTTATTTCAATAAAGAAAGGTCTTCACTTGGTTTAATAACCTTTTCCTTCTTCAATAAGAATTTTCTGTTTGCAATCACATGAATAGAAAAAGACCTGCTCTAGAAACTCTGGGAGATTATTTCTTGCCAAACTATAAAAATAAGGTTTTGAAGGAGCAGAAGGGATGGAATAACTACATAATGAGCAAATTCTTGTGAGGTAAATTATTGATTGGGATTTTTGAACTGATCTTTTAAAAAAGCAAATAATAATAATAATAATTACAATCCTGCAAATAGTGTTGCCTGGTGGGAGACAACACTAGCTATGCTGGAAACACTACTGGGTGCCTGCACTTTGTTCTCCTCCCACGGTGCAGCCTGAAACATTCTAAACCCAGGAAAAGACCTGCCTTCACCCAAGGGCAATGTCTCCTTGCTTTGAGTCTGCGTACATTTCCACCTATACAGGGACAGACACCATAATGTGATCGTTTTCACCTATATGGGTCAGAATAAAGTTTGAGGCTTCAGGTCAATTATAAGCTAGCAGAAGAGTTAATCCAAACTAATGCTATTTCATCTTTAGAAATGTTTCTGTTGGGGTGTGGGTGTCATCTAAACTTCCTTGGTCAAAACCAGCAATCGGGTCATTGAAATTAATTGAAGGAGCAAAGGAGAAGGTGAGTGCAATCCTGTGTTCACGGGTCAGAGTTTCTCTCTCTAGTTCTAATATTCCCATTAGAATCTTTTGCTTCACTAAGCCTGGACCTGTAACCTTCTTCACCCGTCTTTTCACTTCTAATAGGACCCACTTGATTCCCATTCTCAAAACTTTAATGATGACAAATATCTTCTGCATTCAGCTGAAGATTTTAGCTGCATTTTGGGGAAAGGTTTAAATTCAGAGCTGATGAGAGCAGTTAGGAAGGTGTCTGGTAGGAGGGAAGGGGGGGTGGGGAAGAGTGATTTCTCTACCATCTTCAAAATCTCTGGGTGAGGAAAGTGGTAGTTGATTTGAGGGGAGTATCTTACTGTGCTCTTGACCTGTTCCTGGTCCGGCTGCTCTCCCCCTCTCTCTCTGTGCTGTCATGAAGAACTTCTGTGGCTGTCTTCCCCTCATCTCCCACATCAGCACATTCCGTACACAAGACACAAGATTGTCACCAGAAACAGACTGGGCCTCCCCTTGTCAAAAGGACCCTCAGCATCTGACCGCCCTCTTCCCCAACGACTCAGCCTCTGGCAGGTGTCACAAGCTAGAGTTGAGTTCTGTGGTCGCTGCTCCCGGAACCTCCGAGACAGCGCGGTGCTCCTGGAACGAGGGGAAGAGTGAGGAAGCCGCCCATCACGGTCTTGCGCCAGTGCCTGCTCCCGCTTCTGGAGAATGTGGCTGCCGGCAAAGAAAAGTTTTATTTTACATGAAAAGAGTTGTTTTTTGTTTCTTGTTTACCCAGTGTTCATCGTTTAAAAATAATACAACGTCTTCGTTAAGGGGTAAACTTAGGAAACATTACTCCTACTTGCATTTTTCTCTAGGTGCCGACACACCTCATCAAGCTTTCAGATAACGGTCACCCAGCAACAGTTTTTTCATACATTAAATGGTTTCAAACTCTCACATTTCCCTCCATGAGAGGTATATATTTCACCTTTTCTCTCCCTCTTAACAGCGCAAGGAAAGAGCAACCAAGAAAGAGAACGGTCCATTCAGTTTCCTCATAAAATATCCGTTTTAAACTATTGCTTTTAAATGTGTATGTTTTCTGTAATCATTTGCTAATCCATTTGTGACCTTTTATTTAAGTGGGCCGGTATTAGTTGGGTTTAGGTTCCCCTGCAAGTGACAGAAATACCAAAATATCGTGAGTTTAAGCAGATAGAAATGGAAATGCAGGCAGTCCTGGGCTGGTATGGCAGGGCCAGTCTCCCTGGGAATCCAGGTTCATGAGTTCTGATTCACCTGCCAACCTGTATATGCAATGTGGATTTCTTTGTCTGATGAAGCTGTTGGAGGGCCAGTCATTGTATCCTCATTTCAGATATCAGGAAGAAGAAAAGAGAAATAAAAGGGCATTATTCCCTCACTTTAAGGTTACTTCCCAGGGGTCTGGAAGATTGTTTCTGCCTACATTCCATTGGCCAGAACTTAGTCCTGTCACATGTAACTTCCAAGCAGTCTTTATTTTGTGCCTTCGTGTGATCAACTAATGTTCAGGAGTTCAATGAGGAAAAGGGGAAGATGGATATTGAAGAACACCTAATAGTCACTGCTATAGCTCAAATATTAAAATTTAGATAAAATGCAGAATTTATATTTAGTTACTAGCTCTTTTGTTCTTCTAGAAGGAGAAATACTTTCTTTTTTTTCTCCTGAGAGGAACAGATGGCAGAGATGAAGATGTAAACATGATCTAAGTTGCAATTGTTACCAGGTTTTGAAAACATCCTAGTGGATTACACAGAAGCTTAAACAATATTGGAACAATATTGCACAGATAACAATATTGGAATTTGATTGTCCTATTTGTTACCGTAAGATGGTCCACCTTGGTGTCCATCCATGGGCATTTTCATTAAATATCTTACTAAAAGAATTTCCTATGAGCTGTGTGTCACAGAAGACAGAAAAGGTTATAGAGTACCAATCATTAAAAGAAAACTTACTGAGATTGAGGAATGTGTGCCGAAAAGTATTTGGGTTTATGGAAATACTGAACACTTTTAATAATACATTTGAGTATAAAGACAGGAAGGAGTCACATGGTATGTGGCTTGTCATTTAGGTCTTTATAAGCTGTCTGTGTCCTGAGTCAACATTGACCACCCTTTCATTAGTAGAATACTTTCCAATGGTTAGATCTACACAATTAAAACACATACTAGTATATGGATGCCTGTTCCTCACCCTGGAGGTGCTGGTTTATTGGTCTGGAGTGGGTCCAGACAGTGGTAATTTTTAGAAGTTTTCCAGATAATTCTGGCACTCCCCTAGTCTTGAGGACTAGTAAATAAGATGCCTCCAAATCAAACTCCTATGAATCCCTGCAGTAATCTTTTAGGGAGTACCTTCACACTGAATATTAAGGCCACGAATAACTTTCTCATCTTACCAAGGTAGTTCAGTCCATATATTAAATGATTTATCATTTCATGTTTATATTTTTGGGACCAGTCACTTAATCTTTACGTGGCTTCCTTTCCTTACCCAAAAAATGAGCCTCCCTTATCTGAAATGGGGTTGGTTTGATAATTAAATGAATGATTTAGGTACAATGAACTGCATGGCATAACACAATAGCTATTAAAATATTTTTTATTATTCCAGAATTATATTTTATAGTATGTCTTTATGATAAGACAGATGTCATTAGTATACTTTGGTAATTAAATAATTATAGGTAGGTTAAATACCTTACTCTGGATAATTTAATTCATCATATTTGTTGATGCCTCCAATGTGGAAATCTTGACTGCTCTAGACTCTATGAGAATATAAAATGTAGATGTAATATCCAGTGCAGTTAGGGAGGCAGGGCATGTGTATAGAAGGGACAAAGTAGAAATATAAGCGGTATATTTGCAGCAGAGATTGCATATTGACCACTAAATCTATTTTCTCCATTCCATTTTTGAATATAATAGAAGGCTTCTAAATTTTCCTTGCAGTTACTGTGGTCAGATAACTTAGTTTTTGCAGTTGGAGTGTGAGTTAAAATGACATGTGTCACTCCTGGGTCTGGACCTTAATTTATTGGGTATGATTTCCCATTCTCATTTGATGGAACCTGCACATGGCTTAGTCCCAGCTTTGACCATGTAGAAAATAATGTCCTAAGGAATGGTGGAGCAACAAAATAGAAGAAATCTGTACTCTGAATGGTAATCCTGATGTGAGCTGCCTTAGGTATTTGTACAAGGGATAAATGGGTTTTGTTTTTTTAAGTGCCTGAATTGTTGTATTTCTTTGATAGGCATGCATAGCCTTCACCCTGATAGATACTCTTCACTGAGTCCCAGATTAGTTGCAGATTCTACAATGATTCTGCAGAACACTGGTTTTCAAAGTGAGGTTCCTGGGGTAGCAATACTTGTTAGAAATACAAAAATTAATGATATACTATATGTTGGCTAATTGAACATAATAAAAAAAATGCAAAAAGTCAGGTCCCATCCCAGACCTTCTAAATCAGAAACTTGGTGGTGGGACTCAGTAGTGTTTGAACACACTTCTCAGGTTATTCTGAAACGGACTTAAGTTTGAGAATCACTGCTATGTGGGGAGATGAGGTTAGGAAAGGGTAAGAGAGTAGAGGGAACAAGCTAGAAGTGCTTTAAGAAAATGGGCAGTGGAAAGAGAATGCTTGGGTTTGAATCCTGGCTCTGTCACTTACTCTGGGTGACCTTGGGCAAGTCAGCCTCTCTGTTTCATAGTTTATTTATCTGTAGAATGGGGCTAATAACTGTACAATAATCACAGGATTTTTTGAGGGTTAAGTGAGTCAATATGCATAATGCATTTAGAACAGTGCCTGGCATATAATGAATTTAACTATAATTATTATAAAGCAATGAAGTTGAAGACTGGAGAATTGATCTATATGAACAAAGTTGTAGAGTTGGGTCACAGAACCTGTCTATGGAAAACAATGGGTCTAAGATTTATTAAATGATTTAATACATATTTATTCCTTTGCTTAATACTTCAAGAACATAACTCAACAATCCCTCTTTTGTGGAGCTTTTCCTAATACTGACTTGAATCTGTCTCCCTATTGTATTCCTAACTCTCCAAAGTGGCATAGAGTAAGCTTGATTCTTCTTCAACATCAACAATCATTCTTTTGCAGTGATAGCGGCAGTGATTACTCCAGGGGAATCAGAATATTTGTAATAATAATGATCCAGCCGCATTCTTTTAAAAATGCTTCAACATAATATCTACAACTTCTGACTCTCCTAGCCATTCCTTCACACTCAGTCAGCTTTATAATTACTTCCTTTCCTCCAGATCTCAAAGCCTGGCTGCATTATCCAAGTGTGTCTCAAAGACTGGAGCCTTTGGGGTCTCTAAGCTAGATTTTAGCATTGAGGTCTCATTCCCTCTAATGTCTTTGAAGAGTATGTAACAGAGTCATTATCCTGTAAGGACAACCTTGCATAGATCTTTATGTCCTAGCTTTGTCCTCTTATAGACAGCTATCATGTCAAAGCCAAGCCCCCATTGTGGACTCATTTCCTTTCATTATCATGGGTTCCTATTGCACAGCACAATTATAACTATACTATAAACAAGTCATAGGGTACTATATCAATAATCAGTTACAGGTCTTGTTTAGCTCCCAGACAGTAGCATAAATCATCTTGTCTTCTTCATATCACACCCAAGTCTTAGTTGGTTTCTTTCCATTTCAAGATGTCTCTCATCCCCCCAAAGTAATAATAATAATAATAAAAAAATGAAGCCCCTTCCTTTGACCTCCCTTGACCTTCCTTCAGCCACCATTTCTCCAAAGAGTTTTTTGTAATGCTATCTCTGTTCCCTCATCTCTCATTCTTTCTAATATAGTGAAAAAAAATATTTATTGAGCATTAGCTCTATGCAAGATACTGTTTTAGATGTTGGGATAAATAAAGAGGGAAAGGACACATTAGATATGAAAGGCTTTAAACATGGGTTTACTGACCTCTAATTCCAACCTAGACTCCACTGTCTTGAAGTGATCTAATATCTATAATTCCAGCCAATTTCTAGTCAATTTCAAAATGTATTTCTCAGTTATTCCCACATTCATCAGAAGACACACCAGTTGGTCAGAGTTACAAAGCACAAGGCATTTAACTGCTTATCTTTCTGATTTTAATGTTCTATAAAAGTTATTTTTTATCAGAAAATCTGGGCTTTTACATCAAGTGATGATTTGACATTAATGCATATACTTCTTCAGAAGTAATCAAAGAACTGAGGTTTTCTATCAAAGTACCTGATTGCACTTTAAACTTTATTTTTCTATGGTATGGAATGAACTGAGAGCACTTCTATATTCCATCTCATTCTATATATAGTAAGTAGTAAATTCAGGCTTACAAGCACTGCAAACTAATTACAGAAGAGAAATTTAAGGTTTGGTATGAAGTACAGTTTATTATTGCTGCTAGGAGGACATATATTTCAACATAAAGAAGGCCTTGCCAGTTTATTTTAGACTAGAATATCAGCAAATGTACACAGAAGAGACCATAGGATTTTAATCTCCTAAGCAAAATTTAGTCAAATATTAGAATCTTTGTTCTGTTCTGATATTGCTTTTAGAAACAGGAGAGACTGTTTTCCTATGAGATTCATGCTTTTTCTTATTAGAAGCTCAACATCTGTTCCTCTGCGCCTGAAAGAGAATGTGCTAATGGAAAAAAAGAGAGAGAGAGAGAAAAGAAGAAAAGAAAACTCAGCGATAACTTCAAATCTCAACAATTAGAATGTAGGCCTGTGTGACTTGGCATCCTTAGAACTATTCTGAAATAGGGTGAGAGAAAAGAGAGGTTTAGGTTGGATATCAGAAAAAATCCAGAAGATATACACATCTTTGAAAGAAATAGAATTCTCCTGAGTAGAAGACACACTTGGAATCAGATTAAACCAAGCGTAGAAAAATATACTGAGGAAGTACTCTTGACCAGTAGAAAAATGCATGTTATGACCTTAAAATGATTTTCCCATTATTAATATGAGGATTTCTAAGTAATTTTTAGAAATCTAAAAATGTATCTAGTTTGAGATGTATGTAACTAATTTGAGAAAAATTTGGGTACTTACTGTAAACGTTCACTGTTGCTCTTGTTTTTTTGTTTGTTTTGCTATTAAAAACTATATACACACACACAAATCAAATGTATTTTTAATCTTTTTCTTTCTCTGCCTCTGAGTGTACTTGAGCCATGATGAATATAATGAGTTGTTATTTGTAATACAAAATGTGGAGTGAAAAATAAATGTTTGTCTTTCTGGAGAAGAAATTTCTTTCAACCTGATATGTTATGGATTCCTTCTAGAAATGAGCTATCATTACAAATGATAAGAAAAGTATCAATTAATTATCTAACTACATGCAGGCATGCATGTGGCACTGAGCAGACACATTTATACAGTTACAGCCAATCTGTCCTGTTGGTAAATGTAGGTAACTGAAAGCTTATTTTTTTTTTTTCCTCAGAGAGAGAAATTTAGGTGAAATTCTTTAATGTTTGGTAGAAAGCCCAGTTGCCACTGTGCTGATTTGTTCCAATTCATGATTTTGAGGAATAACAATGCAAGTTTCTGAGTTTGGCTAATGCAGGATTTGTTTTTCAATTAATTTTGGACTTCAAACACAGTGTAATTATGTATTAATAACTCAATGTTACCAATTAAAATAAATATCTCTTCCTGACCCCTGCTAGTTTGCAAAATGGAGAATGCAGAGGATTCTGACTTCTTTGCACATTCTCAGCCTGACTCGAGGGTCCTTAAAACATTACTTCTGCTAACTAGCCTTAGGTTTACCACCTCTCTTTACTATTGCTTGTAGCTCAGTTCCTTCCAGAATGTGAGTAATCATCCAGGGATCTTGTGCTCAGTCTGGCCTCTGCTTCTTGAATGGCTTCCTTTACTGCCTATTAAAATTCTAACGCCCTCTCATGGTTCATTCCAAAAGCCACCTTCACCACAAACCCTGTCCTGATCCTAATGACTGCGAGCCATCTAGTCTGCTTTGTCTCCCTGTCCCTGACGTTGTTTATAGCCTCCTTCTTGGCCTTAGTGTAGTCTGCCTTTTATATTTATTTGAGTATTCCCCTTCTCTCTCAACAGCTTATATTTGAAGTAGAGCCTGGGTCTTATTCATTATTATTTCTTGTGCACCTAGTGCAGTGTTATATATGGACTGTGTCTGACATTAAATAATATTAAATAAACCTCAAATAACAATGAGTACAGGCTTTCTTTCAGGCACTGGGTGGGCATGATGAAAGACTATAAACTATTACTGTCAAAAATGATCAAACTGGTGGGTAAGACTTAAGACTTATGACAAGATAACTATTTTAAGAGAAATAATTCATGAGAAGTCAAATGAAGGACAATGAGCACCATAGGTATTTGCAAAATGGAAAAAAAAATTATTGCATGTGTGGTAGGGTAGGGTGTGGAGTAGGCAATGAGTATCAAAGAAAACTTCAAGGAGAAACTTCCAGCTAGACTATGAAGGATGCAGGGGACAAAGATAGGGATTGATAGAGGTGCCAGAATTCCATGCAGAAAAGATTAAAGGAGCAAAAGATCAAGCTGGATGACTGAGTGTATTCAAAATTCTTATGGGCTTGGGGATAAGCTTTTAAAATGGCCCTCAATGGGCAGAATTCGAGAGATAAGTGATACAATAAGATGAAACAACATTAGAATAATTGGCATCCCAGAAGAAGAAGAAAGAGAGAGAGGGGCAGAAGGTATATTGGAGCAAATTAGAGCAGAGAACTTCCCTAATGTGGGGAAGGAAACAGGCATCAAAATCCAGGAGACACAGAGAAACCCCTCTCAAAATCAATAAAAATAGGTCAACACCCTGACATCTAATAGTAAAACTTATGAGTCTCAGAGACAAAGAGAAAATCCTGAAAGCAGCTCGGGAGAAGAGATATGTAACCTATAATGGTAGAAACATTAGATTGGCCACAGACCTATTCACAGAGACCTGGCAGGCCGGAAAGGACTGGCATGATATCTTCAGAGCACTAAACGGGAAAAATATGCAGCCAAGAATACTATATCCAACTAGGTTGTCATTGAAAATAGAAGGAGAGATAAAAATCTTCCAGGACAAACAAAAACTAAAGGAATTTGCAAACATGAAACCAGCCCTCCAAGAAATATTGAAAGGGGTCCTCTAAGCAAAGAGAGAGCCTAAAAGCAGCATGGACCAGAAAGGAATACAGGCGATATACAGTAACAGTCACTTTACAGGCAATACAGTGGCACTAAATTCATATCTCTCAATAGGTACCCTGAATGTAAATGGGCTAAATGCCCCAATCAAAAGACACAGGCTATCAGATTGGATTAAAAAACAAGACCCATCGATATGCAGTCTGCAATAGACTCATTTTAGACCCAAAGACACCCCCACATTGAAAGTGAAGGGGTGGGAAACAATTTACCATGCTAATGGACACCAAAAGAAAGCTGGGGTGGCAATCCTTATATCAGACAAATTAGATTTTAAAACAAAGACTGTAATAAGAGATGAGGAAGGACACTATATCCTACTTAAAGGGTCTATCCAACAAGAAGATCTAACAATTGTAAATATCTATGCCCCGAACATGGGAGCAGCCAATTATATAAGGCAATTAATAACAAAAGCAAAGAAACACATTGAGAACAATACAATAATAGTGGGGGACTTTAACACCCCCCTGACTGAAATGGACAGGTCAGCTAAGCAAAAGATCAACAAGGAAATAAAGACTTTAAATGACACACTGGACCAAATGGACTTCACAGGTATATTCAGAACATTCCATTCCAAAGCAACGGAATACACATTCTTCTCTAGTCCTCATAGAACATTCTCCAGAATAGATCACATCCTAGGTCACAAATCAATTCTCAACTGGTTTCTCCCAATCTCAAAAGATTGGGATTATTCCCTGCATATTTTCAGACCACAATGCTTTGAAACTAGAACTCAATCACAAGAGGAGGGTCAGAAAAACTCAAATACATGGAGGCTAAAGAGCATCCTACTAAAGAATGAATGGGTCAACCAGGAAATTAAAGAAGAATTAAAAAAAAATCATGGAAACCAATAAAAATGAAAACACGACTGTTCAAAATCTTTGGGATCCAGTAAAGGCAGTCCTGAGAGGAAAGTATATAGCAATACAAGCCTTTCTCAAGAAACAAGAAAGGCCTCAAATACACAACCTAACCCTACACCTAAAGGAGCTAGAGAAAAAACAGCAAATAATGCTTAAACCTAGCAGGAGAAGAGAAATAATAAACAGAGCAGAAATCAATGAAATAGAAACCAAAAGAACAGTAGAACAGATCAACAAAACTAGGAGCTGGTTCTTTGAAAGAATTAACAACATTGATAAACCCCTGGCCAGACTTATCAAAAAGAAGAGAGAAATGACCCAAATCAACAAAATCATGAATGAAAGAGGAGAGATCACAACCAACACCAAAGAAATACAAACAATTCTAAGAACATATGATGAGCAACTCTATGCCAGCAAATTAGATAACCTGGAAGAAATGGATGCATTCCTAGAGATGTATCAACTACCAAAATTGAACCAGGAAGAAATAGAAAACCTGAACAGACCTATAACCACTAAGGAAATTGAAGCAGTCATCAAAAATCTCCCAAGAAACAAAAGCCCAGGGCCAGATGGCTTCCCAGGGAATTCTACCAAACATTTAAAGAAGAATTAATACCTATTCTCCTGAAACTGTTCCAAAATATAGAAATGGAAGGAAAACTTCCAAACTCGTTTTATGAGGCCAGCATTACCTTGATCCGCAAACCAGACAAAGACTCCATCAAAAAGGAGAATTACAGACCAATATCCTTGACGAACATGGATGCAAAAATTCTCACCAAAATACGAGCCAATAGGATCCAATAGTACATTAAAAGGATTATTCACCATGACCAAGTAGGATTTATCCCTGGGTTGCAAGGTTGGTTCAACATCTGCAAATCAATCAACGTGATACAATATATTAACAAAATAAAGAACAAGAATCATATGATCCTCTCAATAGATGCAGAGAAAGCATTTGACAAAGTACAGCATCCTTTCTTGATCAAAACTCTTCAGAGTATAGGGATAGAGGGTACATACCTCAATATCATAAAAGCCATCTATGAAAAACCTACAGCCAATATCATTCTCAATGGGGAAAAGCTGAGAGCTTTCCCCCTAAGGTCAGGAACGCGACAGGGATGTCCACTATCACCACTGCTATTCAACATAGTATTAGAAGTCCTAGCCACAGCAATCAGACAACAAAAAGAAATCAAAGGCATCCAAATCGGCAAAGAGGAAGTCAAACTCTCACTCTTTGCAGATGATATGACACTATCTTTTGGAAAATCCAAAAGACTCCACCCCAAAACTGCTAGAACTCATACAGGAATTCAGTTAAGTGGCAGGATATAAAATCAATGCACA
>NW_027397066.1:107662223-107836310 GCF_003265705.2 Callorhinus ursinus
AGAGGGGAGGGGGGTGGGGGGATGGTTTAGCCTGGTGATGGGTATTAAAGAGGGCACGTTCTGCATTAAGCACTGGGTATTATGCACAAACAATGAATCATGGAACACTACATTAAAAACTAATGATGTAATGTATGGTGATTAACATAACAATAAAAAATAAAAAAATGATAAAATGGTCCTCAATGCCAGTCAGAAATCATTGCAAAGGAATGAATTAGGAAAATCCATCTGGTGTTTGTGTATAAGAGTTTCCAAGGGAGCTGAGGCCTGGCACATAATATGTTCTCTATAAGGTGCTGTCCTTCTAACATACATACAGGGTAGTTCTCCATGTAAAGGGTAATAGTTATTGACATTTATACAGTACGAATGTTCACAAAGGATTCATTGCTTTACAAGAGGTTTAAATATAAAATTCTTTGGAGAACAGCAAACACTTCTGTGAGAATAAAGTTATTTTTCTTCAAGTTTTACAAAACTCTTTCAGAAACACACCTAGAATGTAACACAAGGCACAGCTGTCTGCTATGTTAGTATGCCAATGTATTTCTGATTTATAAGGAGTAGTATCCTGAACAAAAGCTTCTGCCCTATTTTATTTAGATTTTAAGTCTTCCTCAGAGTCCTAACCTTCGAAGATCTCAAAAGTGAATATTCTAAGCTGCACAGAAGTAGACAAGACAAAGTGTAGGAACTTAAGAACTCATAGATTTTTTTCTTGAAAAAATGCTGCAATGCCTTCTTAACTTCCTTGAGATATATGAGATTCACAAGGCCCACTCATCCATCTGTTTTGCTTGATTTCAGACCATTTCCACCTTTTCCAGGGACACAGGGGCAAATAATGTATGTGCATATTATGCGCATGTGTGCATGAGCAAGCACACACACATACACAGTTTAGGTTGTGTTCTCCATATCAGGTTTTGGAAACTGTTCTTTTCTTGGGGTTTGATGTAACTGGTTATTTAGCAGTAATAGTTACTTTCAAGTTACTGTTATTTTTAAAATACAGAAACTTTTTAAAACCTTTTTTTCTTTTAACAGAAAAAAAGTAGCATGGGTGATTATAGCAAACTTTGGAAGCCAGTGTTACTAACTGTCTTTTTCATGGTAGCAGGATTAGTTAGCTTTATTTTTAAACAGTGTTCAGAAGCTTTTGGTGGATATTGTTGAAAGAGTTTTTGTTAAGAATTAGGAGATTTAGGTACAAATATGTATTATCAGAGTGTTATGGTTTGAATTATGCTCCTCAAAACATTTGTTGAACTCCTAACATCTAGTACTCAGAAATATGACCTTATTTGCAAATAGTCTTTGTGCATTAATCAAGTTAAGATGTGGTCATTAGGGTACCTTATAAGAAGAGGAAATGAGACAGTGAGCTACACAGGGAGGAGAAGGCCATGAAGATAGAGAGAGTGCCATGTTAAATTGGAGGCAGTGATGGTGTCTATAAGCCAAGGAATGTTAAGGATTGCCAGTAAATGTCAGAAGAACATTTTCTTCCCCAGATCCTTCAGAGAGATCATGGCTTTGCCAACACCTCGATTTTGGACTTCTAGCCGCAAGAGCTGTAAGAGAACAAATTTCTGTTGTTTTAAGCCATTCCAGTTTGGAGTACTTTGGTATGGCCACCCTAGGGAACCTAAAACAGAGAGTGATATTACAGTTCAGCTCTGAAAGTAAATGAATGTAAGAATGTCAGAGTGGACAGTATTTTCACTCATGACAATTGAGAAGAGCACAAGTAACCTAGCCTGCCAGGGACCACGGACACACCATCGATTATGTTTTGCAATGGTCTAAAGTCTAAAGAGGAATTATCAAACAAAATAACAATAATAGTTAACACTGACTGAGCACTTATTAAGTGTCAGGTCCTATTCTAAGCACTTCATATGTTTCACCTGGTTTAATCCTACAAATACCTGTGTGATGTAGATGCTATCATTATCCCCTTTACAGATGAGGAAATTGAAGTACAGAGAGGGTAAGTTGCCCAAAGATAGCGAGCTGAGAGCCGTGGCTTGAACGCTCACAGTTTAGCTTCCTCCTACCAAGTGTCTACTTCCTTTTTAGTCTTTCCAGAATTCCAAGGCATCATGCTTTTTTGGAGAGTGGAATTAGAAACAAGAAAATTAGTGTTTAGAGAACCCCTTTGTTGCTTAAATCTGTTATCCTATTTTATTACTTAATTCTCATAACAACTACTCAAGAAAGTTATTATTTGTATAGCTTACAGATAAAGAAACATGTCCTATAATTTGAAAGTGGTGCCAGGATTTGCCAGAACCTAATTAATGGCCTTTGTTCAGTGCCTACTCTGTGTAGGGATTTCATATATGTTCTCTTTGATCTTTATACAGTCTTATAAGGCAGTTGTCTCTGGGAGTCATGAGAATGAGAAATGAACAGAAAATTTTGAGTAGGTTTCAGCCTGTGGAAGGCAGGCTAACTCTGTTGCTGTGCTATACTGTACCTGCTCATGGAATCAGTAAGATCTAGATTAATCCATTACATGGAACTTGCTTTGGTTAAGAGCGAGGCTGTGAAAACATTGAGAAAAAAGGGCATTGGCTTAGGGTCATGCTATCTGTATAGATGGGTGGGAAGCTGGCCAAAAGCTGGGAAAATACATCATTGGGAAGGAGACATGACATATGAGGTTGGGATATATGGCTGTGGAGAAGATGGTTCCCATCAACACCTCTGGAACTGAACATTTGATCCTGAGGTGGGGAAATCACTGGCTTTTGTAAGTCCCTTCATACACCTTGGTCAGATTGTCTGTTGTTTGAGCCAGATGGAAGCTGCCCATGTCCAACTTCCATGACTTCTGGCCAGTATTCGTGACTATAAAATTTCCCAAGATTCTGTGAGTCTGATTGGCTTCTGCCTATGTTTAAATTACCCCTGATGCTTCTGGGTGTCTGGCTGTTGAAAGAGGTTCCTGGTATCAATGACAGGTAAAACGCGCATTTTTCAGATAAGGATCTGAGACTTAGAGAGGTCTAATATCTCGTCTGAGGTTAGACAGATAATAAATGACAGAGCTTGGATTTGAAGTTAGGTCTATTGATTATTATATATATCAGAGTACAACAACATACTCTTTTGCTTATATCATTATTTTTCTCTCTTGCTTGTACAGTTTTTCATTTCAGCAGTTTTTTCTCTTATTCAAACTTTATGTGAAGCTGTTCCGGCAAGCTTGTGTAATGAAGAATAGCATTAGATGTTGGCCAGTCTATATTTAGGAACTACTTTTGATGCCACTCATTCTTAAACTATTGAAGAATTTTTCTAAACATTCTCCAGTCCTTGACTTTCCTTCCTTTACAGAAAATTATCAGGAAAAAACTTGCTAAAATAGGTCAGATCCCAAAAACCTGTAGTGGCTCACCATTGCCAAAAATAATTGTTTCTGACTTCTGTGCCCATGAGACTTAGGTTTGGAATGTTTTAAAATATGCAGATGTTCATGTTTCACTCTGGACAGATGCTCTTAAGCTGAGTACTGAGCAGATAGGTTATGTATGTATATGTAATTTTTTGATTATAAGAAATTAAATTTATATGTCCATGATAATCTCCCCATTTCCTACAAACAACAACAACAACAAACAAAACACCCAGTAACAAAGGGCATACATGAAAATCAGAAGTCCACATTTCACCATCAAATCCATTTCCAGGCCTTAGGAACAACTTCTTCCTGGTGCAGCTTTTTTTCCTTTCATGAATGGCTCTGTAATGTTAGATAATGGCTCTCATAAGAAAATGCTTCATGGATGAATCTGACTCGCACCAAAGGTTGCCACACACCGATTATAGAATGAGGACCAAACTCGAGCTGACATTCAAAGTACTTCACAATCTTACTCTTTAGCTACATCTTTCTCTGGGTCTGATGTTCCAGGCATAAGTATTTTCATGATCCTGGTGTCTTTCCTCACATTGTTCTCTCACTCTGCCTATTATTATTATTATCCTTCATGCACTCACTTCAAATGCATCCTCTATGTAAGTGTCACCTAATTGATTTCTTATTGTTTTTTTCCCCTCTCATTTTCTTGATGCATCCAGAGCACTGATTTTATTCTACTCAGAAGACGTTGCACGCCATGCTCACTTAACTCACCAGACTTGAACTGCAGACCTTCCGAAGGGAGAAAGAGAGAAAGAGCAAGAGTGTTGAGTAGAAATCTGTTATTTCTGCTGTTGGAGTCAGTTCTGTTTATGATGTTGGTCATTGCGAAGCTTTTAAAGTAGTGTGACTCTACTCAATTTTCACATTACTTATTTTAGACCCCATCCCCAAAGAAAGTACTAGTCCCAGTCAATTAGTTGTTTGTATGTGTCAGTGCAACTTTACTTTACCCATATTTGACTACTTTCATACATTATACTACAATGCTTTCTAAGCACATTATTCCTCTATTTCTTCTTACTTTATAAAGGAAGTAACTGCTAAGTATATCTTAGTGGTTAAAGTTGCCCGCTCCAGAGTTAGTCAGCTTGGGTTTGAATCTCAGGTGTACTGCATCATTGAAAAGAATAACACATATTCTAGTTTGTCCAGGACAGCTCCTTTTTATACCTACTATCTTAGCATCTTATCCAGTTAGTGCCTCCTTTCATTCTCAAAAATGTTCTGGTTTAGGTGATAAACCATATGATAACTTTACCTTGGAGGGACTTACTTAGTCTCTTCGAGCCTCAGATTTTTACCTATAAAATGTAGAAAGTGATAATATCTACCAAAAGGCTTGTTTCTAAAGCATGAGGAACAGAATTTTGTACATAGTAAATTTTCAATAAGTATTAACCATATTTACTGTTTTGTTTTCACGTGGAGTGCGTGTCTAAGTCCATACAGTGTAGAACTTTTTCACCATTATTCAGGACTTAGCTTATTTATACAATTTTCCTTCCTCACACTATTTACTTTCAACTCTAAGAAAATTGTTGTGATATACAAATTTTGTTAGAACAAGACATTTCATTGCCTCATGTCAAAAGTTGTCATTATATTTACATATATAGAAACACATATACATGTATCTATCATTTATCATCTACCTACCTATCTATTAATATATAGACATACATACAAACATAAGCTTGTAAGGTTTTAATGTGAATACCCCACACCCCCTTAGATAGGGTGCCTTCATGCACAACAGAACATGTACAACCCACAACTTCACATTGTGGTTTGCAATATTCAAATAATCTGAAGAATAGGGATAACAAGACATAATCTTTTATACCTTTATGAGCTCAGGTTTAAATTTTTTACAAGCTTAAGGGATTGAAGAAGTCAGAAGTCAAAATTACTTATTGACATACCAACTAGTTTTTGGGTTTAATAAGATTGGGGCCAGAAAGCACATTTTAGGGCCACTCTGTAAATAATACAAGACAGAGAAAAGGATAGTGAGTAATTAGGCCACAAATTCATTAACACAAAATTTCATATGACATATACAGATTTCTAAACTAGTTATTAGACCTCAGTAAGTGGTTGAGAATCTGAGCTGTAAAAAATGAAGCTCACTGAAATAAATAACTACCAAGATCAGAACAAACAGTCTTTGCTTTATAAACCTTGCTCTGTGTGCCTTCAGAGTTGAGGTAGAAGCTATCTAGAATGCAGTCTCATTCCTAAGCCTCTGAGAAGCATGTCATTACTCTTTCCACTTTGAGAGAGGAGTCTGTCAATCAAGCAAGCTTATTTTGCAGGTCCTGGAGGGGAGGAATAACACATTAAGTTTTACTCTCTCTTATTCTTGGTAACACTTTATCTCAAGTGCCCATTAACCGACACACTCAATAAGTCGGGCTGAATTATGATGAAAACACTCTCTTGGGAGTCCAGACATCTGCATCAACCAGCTGTTGCCATTAGTTTACGAGAGTGAGCCTCTGATCACACCCCAACACAGGTGAAGGACCCCTGTCCAGGAGCTACATAGAGACTATCCTAATGAAGAATCAGAGAAAATTCCTTTGTTCTCTGGTGCTCTCAAACCACCTGTACTACCTTAAGAAGTCAGTGGGCTTCATTTCTTCTTTTTATAATGACATATGTGACACTTCATCCTAGGATTCAGATCTCAAGTTTTTAGTTCCTTTTTTTCATGTCATGATAAAAAATTCTGGGGAATATATAGTGTCAGCTTCCTTTCAGATTCATCATTTCAATATTTTCATATGCTACAACTGTTTAATTAGGAAAGGCTCCTTTTGGTAGGCTCCTTTTGTATAACTTTAATGAAACTGAAGAGCATGAAATGTGGTTTCCCTGCTTTTAAATGAAGCTACTTTTATAGAAATAAGATGAGAAATGGAGAAATTGTTGAAGTCACAGTGCATGAAATTAAGGGAGCCCAAACTGTATTGGCAATAGTGCTTTTTTTTCCCCTTCTCTTAAGTTGATGTTTTGAGGACCAAGGTTGTGGTTGCTAACAAACAGGGCTGATGCTGTTTTCTTTTTTATTTTATTTTTTTTCAAGTTCATAGACTTCTGACAGACATGCCTTTAAAGATTCAATTTGTTGTTGTTTAGTAAAATTATATGAAGCAAACTATTTATGATAGAGGGTTGTTTTCAAATAGCACAAAAGCAAATTAATGATGGCATCTAGTTATGAGATAAAACCTGAAGTTGTGCTGGATTTTGTGTAAAGCAGGATTCAATGTGTAGAATTGAAACAGAATAATTACAGAAAATTTCAAGCAGCTTGTGCTATAATCATAGGGCATGTACTTAGAATGCCCCACCAAACTGCTAAGGGATTAGTTATGTGGGTATTCTAGTCATCATCGAATTTTCTATCATACTATTCTGTCTCTACAAATACAAAGGGAAGAGATGAAGCAACACTTTCTCATACATTAATCAATGTAACAACCGCTTTGAAAATTCAAGTACCAAATTCAGGGGATCTGCATTGCCTCACTATACAATCTAGACTAATTTGATAATAGGCATTTTTTTGGGGGCAGATTTTAGAAGTGGCTTTAAGTGCCAATTTCATATTATGAAGATACTGAGAAAGATTTTCCTGCTGACCCAGAATAGCTGATTAGTATTCTTAGAACAAAGAGTTATTAAGTACCCTCAAATTCAAAGAGAGATCCTCCAAGAGCCAGCAATAATTGGGGTCAGAAAACTCCATCAGAGATTATTAGCTCATGAACTCTGATCTTTACTCCAGCACCCTGTCATTCTCATCCCAAACTCTGTAAAGGACAATCTGAGGAGGAAAAGAGAGCAAGAGAACCTCATGGGCTCAAGTTTAAGTGCTGCAAAATTTCCCTCTTCTCCTCATGGGATAGCTGGGTGTTTGTCAGTTTTTACTCCATCATCTTATAATGTGGGGGAGTCAGGAGTTGAGGGGGTTGGGAGATATGACCAGATATAGCTTCCTCTTCCAGAGAACTGAGAATTGAAGAGAATCTCCAGGGCCTTCTGGTAAACTCTGAAAAAACAACCCCTCAGTCAGGACTTGAACTTCTGACATCCAGTGGGCATAGATGGCCGTTCAGGGTTAGCCAGGGAGGAGGAGGAGGAAGAGGCTGCAGTTATGAACAGTTTGTCAAGAGAACTTGGCTTCTTCTTTCCATCTTTCCCTCAACCTACTCCAACTCCAAACAAATCAAAACCACAGTGAGATGTTTTTACCTTATGTTTGTCAGAATGTCTACAATCAAAAAGACAAGGAATAACAAGTGTTGGTGAGGATGTGGAGAAAAGGGAACACTCATGCATTGTTGGTGGGAATGTAAATTGGTACAATCTGTGGAAAACAGTATGGAGGTTCCCTAAAAAATTAAAAATAGAACTACCATATGATCCAATAATTCTACTCCTGGGTATTTACACAAAGAAAACAAAACACTAATTTGAAATGATATATGCACCCCTATGTTTACTGCAGCAATATTTGTAACAGCCAAGACATGAAAGCAACCCAGTGTCCATCGATAGATGAATGGATAAAGATGCGGTATGCGTGTGCACGCGCACACACACACACACACACACACACAGGAATATATAGCCATTAAAAAGATGAGATCTTGCCATGTGTGACAATATAGATGGATCTAGAGGGTATTAGGCTAAGTGAAATAAGTCAGACTAAGAAAGACAAATACCATATAATTTTACTCATATGTGGAATCTAAAAAACAAAACAAACGAATAAACAAACAAAAGGCAGAATCAGATCTATAAATATGGAGAACAAACTGATGGTTGTCAGAGGGAGGCGGTTGGGGGAAGGGCAAAATGAGTGAAAGAGAGTGGGAGATATGGGCTTCCAGTTATGGAATGAATAAGTCACAGGAATAAAAGGTAATATTGTAGAGAATATAGTCAATGATACTGGATCAGCATTGTATGGTGACAGATGGTAGCTACTCTTGGAGTGAGCATAGCATAACGTACAAACTTGTCGAATCACTGTGTTGTACACCTGAAATTAATGTAACTCAAATTCCAACTGTACTCAAAAAATAAAAATATAGTGCAAAGCAACTAAAGATTTTATAGTTAGTTGTCTGTCTAGAATGATTAACTTTCTATTTTAGCTCTGGGTAGTAGATTATCCTTCTTATCCCTCTGTCTCAGGTTGGGTTTTTTGAGAAACAGACTCTGTGGTGGAGATTTGTGTGTGAGACGCTCATTGGAGAGTGCTGTTGGAGCAACTTACAAGGGAGTGAAGGAAGCCGGAATGAATACAGGGGGAGGTCAAACTGTGATGTAGTCATTGCAAAGATTGCAATGGCTCCCTAGAGTTGTCCTGAATTGGGGCCGGGGGATGAGTTCTTATAACTGTCTGCATAGACCAGTCTTGGATGAAGGATGCCCTCAGGAAGGAGACATGACTTGACTCAGCTGAGAGCAGGCTCTCGAATGTTCTTGATTCAGTCCTGGGTAGGGTGGGGGAGGATCTTGGTGGTATGCCACTGCATTCACCACACTGACCTTTTTCCATGTAAAAAAGTACTTTTAAAACTTTAAAATTTTTTCAGCTATACTGGGATCACCATAATAAATAGTTGCAAGTTTCAACTCAGTGAAATTAAATCACCCAGAGTGAGAAAGTCATTTATATTCCATGATATCCCAACAGCCTATTCTTATTTGGCAGTCTCAGGCTCTGAACCAACAACAACATCTGCTGGCAATTTATTCTCTATTATCTTCTGCCTACTACTTAACCTACTGGATCAAACAATTCTATGTTCACTGTTCCCTATCCACCTGTAAGTTGGAGTGCTCTCTTGTAAAAATTGAAATGTAGCTTTAGAAAAATTCTTAAACACTGTTTGGAATTTCTTTATAAAGATTTCAAATATATAATAATCATTTCCTCTAATCCATTGCTGTCTTTGGCCATTTTATAATTTATTTCCTTATGACTGCAGCCTGATTGACTTTCTGAAGGCTTAGGAAAGGCAAACAGTACAAAAGAACGGACGAAACAAAATGGAGAGGTGCTGAATGATGGTGCATGTTGTTGATGTTTCGCTTTTCTGGAATCCATAGAGATTACTGACCTCAGAACCTTATTTACTTTTTTCTTACGCATTCATCAGAGATTCCTGTCTTCTATCTGGAACTCTTTCTTCTCTTGTCCATTGTGGAATTGAATGTAGTACACAACTTCTCTCATCTTCTCTCTAATCTAGGGGAAGATTGTGTACTTGTAATGTAGGAGTTGCACAATAAATACATATTGTTTTGTTGGATGAGATCGTATTACTCTAACAATGAAAGCAAGCAGACAGGTCCATGAAATTAAACACAAGAGGATAATAAGGTATTTTCACAATAGTGTTTTCATAATAGTTATCTATAGTCTTCATTGAGATGTAAAATAGATACCAGTTTGATTTTTTCATCCATTTAATTTCTTTTTTTAAAAAAGATTTTATTTATTTACTTGCAAGAGAGAGTGAGAGTATGATCAGGGGGAGGGGCAGAGGGAGAGGGACAAGCAAACTCCTGCAGAGCAGGAGTTTGAGGCAGGGCTTGATCCCAGGACCCCAAGATCACGACCTGGGCCAAAGTCAGATGCTCAACCGACGTAGTCACCCAGGCACCCCCATCCATTTAATTTCTTAGTTTTCTATGAATTGGTGATTTCCTTTGTTTCTGGAGAGGACTCCCTAAAATTGTCCTATCTTAGACAAGAAAGCCCCATAGTCCCTAGGAAGGGACAGAAATGTGAATGATATATTAGTTATAACAAAGGCTAAACTGTTGCAACAAAGGCAATCAGAAATAAAATGGCTTGAGTAAGATAAGAGTTTACTTTTAGGTAATACTTCAGCCAGTTCAGGCCAGGGTGATAAGGGACAGCTATACTTCATGAAGGACAAAGTCCTCGAGGAACCCATATTTTTTTCTGTCTTGTTCTGCCATATTCACTATCCTCTAGATTGCTACTCTAATTGGCAAGGGCCCAGCTAGGATCTGGGATGCTAACATGGCTGTGTTCCAGTTTATGGGAAAGGGAAAAGTCCAGAGCAAGAGATTTCCTTTTAATAAAGAGGCAATGAAGTTTCAAGATGTAAACATTTTCTTCTGCTTATATTCCATGGAGGTAGGAAAACGTCATTTCTAGCTGGATGGCCATGAAAGTATGTGAAGGCAGATTTTGAGGGATAGCTAGCAATCTGCCACTGTGACCCCCTGAATATTCTTATACATATTTTTTACCATCTTCTTGTGTCCCAAGAGAGACAGTCCAAAGTCCCATCCATTACTGCATCAGATCAAACTTTAGGAACTCTGGCTGATGATGGATAGTTTTCTTTAATAGGTCTAGATGAAGTTCTCCATGATCTAGTGACTATAAACCAATAGACAAATTATCAGTCTAAAATATGATAACTACAGTTCAAAATCCCATTCATAAAACAGAAGAATTGGAAACATATCAGTCCTTAGTTATTATAACCACTTCCTGTCTGAGCAGAAAGTAGAGTGTGGTCTGTAATGAGCCCATTTGCCCACCTTGTTTCTGCTTTCTGGGAGAGTTTCCATGTCCATTATCCCCTGTGGACCCCAGCTTTATCCTTTGTAAGAGTCTCACTTATCAGTTTTTCTCTATCTGAAGTGGGTATTGAAAAGTAAAGTTTTTGTAGTCTGCTCTGGCTGAACCAGGCCAGAGGCCTCTCATACTTGTGGTTTCTTTAAGAAATACAATTTCCTAAAAAAACTTAGGCCTTTAATCTATTTTCCTCCAGCCCCTAATACTGACAAATAACCTTAAATGATTTTTTTTTCTAGACATTGTTCTTATGCCTGCTGATTTTCTTTTATTTGCTGGCATCTCTGCTTGGTCCACCCCCCAGTTTCTTCAGTTAGGCTTGGTTTGGAAGACAACACTCTTTAACTGATTTCTATAACTGGTTGCATCTTATGCCAAGACATCTTTATGGGAGGTGTTTGAGAGAGGCTTCAGGTAATAGACTTGTGTTCTGCTCTTCTCAGGTGTAGAACCAATCCAGTCTGTGTCTCCAATCCCCTGAGTCTCCAATTTCTGGATTCTTAAATATAGATACAGATTTCAGCCTGCAGGCAGAGAGTGTCTCAGTTGGCAGATGTGTAGCTCTTTCCATATCTGCTTTCAAACTGGCAAATTCTTGCCTGAGTTTATCTCCTTCTTAGGTATCTTATTAAAAGTGGCGAGGCACTACTAATCCCTAAATTTCTTGTTATTTCCCACCTCTTCCTCTAGAACTTAGAGGCCCCTTGGCCATGTAGCCTGCTTTCTGAGCTACCACAGGTGAAAGTTTTGCTAAATGCTTTAAGTTAACATGGGGTATAGAAGACCAGCAGGCACTATCTAGTTCTTCATTGCCTACTACCTAATTTCTAAATCAGTTTAGAAATACGTTTTAGGTTTCGTTACTTAGTACCCTGTTTCCAGGTGCTAATTTCTGTGTCACGCTAAGCCAAAGTAAAGGTCATGCTGCTATAACAAAGAGATTCCAAAATAGGACTTGAATAGGAAGGAGTAGTCTGACTGGTCCAGTCTCTTTGGGTGGTTCTGCTACTCAACATCACTGATAGATCTGGATTTCTTCTATTTTTGTTGTTCTACCCACCTATACAAATGCCTGTTTTTGTGGAAGAGGAGAATGAGTTTGGGGGAACAAATTAGTTTGCCAAAATCGTTAGCAAATAGGTCCCAAATGTTCCAAGATTAATCAGTAGCTTAGAAATCACTACAACTCCATCTTACTCTCACAAAGAGTAAGAATCTGAAGCTATTCTCCATAAATACCTTTTGACTGAAATCATCAAAATTGTCCACTGTTTCTCACTTGGAGGTAGTCCAGCCTCCCTTGGGAGCATTTGTAGTGACGTTTCGTAGTTGAAATGTCTGAGGATGACCGTTAACATTAATACCCAAAAGGCCTGAATTATGGGTGAGGGTTATGACCTCAAAATTCAGCTTTGCCCCACCCAAAATGTGTGAAAAATGAAATTCCTAATCCTGAGCCCTCATTTTCAGGTCATTAGTGTCAGAACTGAGATAAGAATATAGATTTTCTGAATCTCTTTTAAGCTCATTTTCTAAAACCCAATCCCTGAAGAATAGTCTTGAGGGAAATTATACTTTTTTTTTTAACGTGCTCTTGGCTCCCACCTGTTCTATAACAGCAGCAACTTACCTGCATAATTCTGTCTTTTCTTACCATATTTGAAGAGTGAAAAAAATCTGTTAAAAATAGAATGCCAGTTGTAGGGGAAGGAAATAAAAATCTAAATACAGTATCTTTATATGCATATATAAATAGGAATATAAACAGACAAATATAGACTATGACTATAAAGCAGTAAGACTTTATTTTGGTATGAAATTTGTGGAATCAATCTCTCTGCTTTATATTCAGGCTTATATATCTGAAGGTGCTGTGCTTTTCCTACTTATATAAAGAAGGTTCTGGAGTGAAGTGTGGAGGCATCAGGATGGGAGTGACTGAATCCATGGCCCCAGGCAGAAGGCTGTGGACCAGGTGTGAGGACAGAGGCTTAGTGTCTAGGAGGCTGGGATCAAGAAACCAAGGGAAGGAGAAGAAGCAAGGGAGAAAGCTCAAGTCAGGAAAATGACAGGGACCCGTGCAGAAGGGAGCCAGCAGGAGACTTGTTATATAGGCAAGTGTCAGGAAAATGAGCCAGGAGGCACCAGGAAAAGGAGGCCTCAACACTGAATGACACAATAAAGCCTGGGTGTACTTTATATGTTTCCTGCTGCAAACCACATTATCAGCAACAACAAAATAAAGTAGAAACACAACATAGAAATATCAACAATAATAATAAGTACCCTAAGAGGATTCCCCGAGAAAGCCACCATGTTGCCTGGAAGGGAAAATGAAATAGGAGCAGTAAATATAGTGTCTTGACTGGAGGCACAGAAGTTAGATATGGGCACAAATTGCGACATTTTTATCTTAGCATGTTGAAGATGCAAAAGAGCACATTGTGACTGCAGGTTTCACAGTGGCCCTGGAGGAGGGACAATATAACATTTGGCTTAGGATTTTTGTGTCCTTCCTTTTATGTGTTGTTTAAACAGTGAAAAAAAAATCCATTAAGCTTATAGATGACAGGTTTTGGAGAAGAAAATGTAAAACTAAATACATTAGGCATAGATGCATAACTAAGACTAAGACCACAGAAAGAGGGAAGAAGACATAATAAGAAGGCTGTGCTCCTGACAGCAGTCTGCACTGGGAGTGGATACAAAGATGCATCCTTTTCAGTAGGTCCCTGAGCTGTTTATTTTTATTCGGATATTGCTGAGAGGGTTGAGAATGTGTGAACTTGCTCACTCTTTTTAGAGTCGAGACTGTCAGGTTCTGGAGCTCCTCTGAGTTCCCCGCAATGTTCTGACTTTAAATAGTTTAATATATGTTTTTTTAAAAAAGGGTGAGTAACTTCTTATTTGCCTCCTTAAGAACCTGTCCCATTTTTACTGCTGTATAGTTGCTACAAATGGGCATTTTCAAATCTGGTACCGGGGAAGGTCACCTGAATGGACTTTTTTTATCCACTCCTTTTCTCAGAACACAAGCACAATCAGACTTCTGTCTTTTCTCTATCAATGGCCCTCTTTCATTCCCAGGCACATAGCATTTTACTTAAAAAAAAAAATAGCTTCAGTTTAACAACTTACTTAGTGGGTGTGTTTGAAAGATGAGCTGGTTAGCCGCTCACCAGCCCACGTACCAAACTTCTCAGCTGGCTGTTCTCTAATCCAGAATTCAAGAGTTTAGAATGGGGGAATTTAGAATGTAGGAGATCTGTAATGCAAAATCATTCTTCTTCCTCCCCCCCATTGCTAAAATCTCTTGCTACCATGAACTGCAGAGCCACGGTTGACTCATGACAGTGAGGGGGGTGGTTATACCATGTCACTGAAATCATGTTCATCTCATTCTTGAGGCTTCTTTGCCCCAACTGCTTAGGTCATCTAGATGTATCTTTGCCTTCCTCTGACTGGACTCCAGCTTTCACTGTGGCAAGTTACCTCTCCAGCTGCTGAGAGAGAATTAAAGGAGAGGATCTCGGAGAGTTGGAGCTTTAAGGGAACTTAAGGACCATCTGCTTCACCTCCTCTTTTGCAGACTGGGAAGAGAAATCTGGTGAAATGCTAGCTGGGGAAGCCAAGAGAGTCAGAGTTAGTCCTGGAACTCAGGTCTCCTTCCGGGCTGTTTCCACCAGGCCATGCATATTTCCTTGCCATTGGCAGGAGACTGCACAACGATATCCAAGTATTTGCTCTATAAATAGACACTTCTCAGGGTGCTCTATTCTTTATGTTCTATATAATAACATTGTTGTTAGCAGCAATTTTCTGCACAGCACAGTTAGCAAACAGAAGAGTGAAAAATCCCTATCCCTTCCTTTTCTTTTCCTTTGTTTTGTGAATTTCTCCAAAGAAGACCTGGATCAAACCTAAGAAAAAAGGAGGGATGTTTGAATCCCTCTTCTTTGCCCTGTGTAGTTTTTGTATTTGGAGAAAAATATTATATCCTGTGCCAATTTCCTGAGAAGACAGTAGATTCCTCTGCCGCCATTGGAAATCTCCTCTTTTCTTCCTACCGGTATCCTCTCAGATTTAATCTTGAAGGGCAAAATATTGTTGACTGCCTTGGCTAATAGGTGGAGGGGCTACCTGCCGCTGTAGGTGGAGTCACAGACCTTGTTCCTCACAGATGGCTAGGTCTCTTTCCCTTTGTAACGGTATCTCAGCTAAGACACTTGCAGGTGTCTTGTTTCCCCTTGGGTGGTTGGGCTTGTGACTGCCATTTGGTGTCAAGAGCAACCTCTGCATTGATAGTTTCTAGATAATAAGTACCTGAAAAGCATTTGCTAGGGGTTTGTGGGAACTGTAGAGGTCTGGGTATGCAGTCATAATGTGATATGCTCTTTATTCGTCCTTTTTGTGCTTTTTTCATTCAACATTTCCTACTGTGAACTGGGTGCTGGGATTATGCACCAAATGAGACACAATCCCTGCTGTCCATGAGCACAGAGCCTAGTTGGGGAGATAGCTAAAAATGAGAATTATTACATAACCTGGTGTGAAAATCACTCTGAAAAATGCATACTGGTCGAATCATAGAGGAAGAGCAAAGAGATTGTATTTTACTTGCTCTCTGAGGGCAAAGAAGTCTTTTGTTTAAGGATAGATAAGCATAGGCCAGATAGTTAGGGAAGGAAAGAAGCCCCAGGCAGAAAAGAGAGCATGTTAGTGGCACAGAGGAGTGAGAACACATGTCTTCTTGGGAAGCTGCAATATTTTGATATGGCAAAGGGGGACTACCTAAGAGATACGACTAGAAAAGCAGTGGAGACCCAGATCTCAGCCAGCCTTCTCAGCCAAACCTGGACTTTGTCCTTTCCTGTGAATTTAATGGAAACCATTAAAACCTACTGTGATGACATTTATGGATTAGAAAACTGACCTAGACAATAGGGTGGGTTTCCGGTGAGACAGAAGGCAGAGAGGTGGGTTAAGAAGCAGCTGTAGTAGTTTACACAGAAATGTTGGTGGCTTGAAACAAGGCTGTACAGAGTGGTGCCAGAGCTGTTGTGGTGTTAGAATTGATGGCACTTGGTAACTGCCGAATGTGGAGAAAGCAGCGGACTGGAATGCCATTCAGCAACTGAACTGGAGCTACCTACTGTGATAGGAAGCATGGAGCAGGTTATCTGATGGGGGTGAGTTTGGGGTTGGGGAACCCAAGTGAAATGCCTGTGGTGCATGCAGGAGGATCTGTCTAGGAGGCAGAGGGGCACGTAGGTCTGTAACTCAGCAAACGTATTAGCCCAGAGATATACGCTTGTTGGTCATTGGCAACTGTTTGGTAGCTGAAAATCTACATATGGCAGGGGAACCAGGAATAGAAACTAAATAAAATACTGGGTATGAATCAGGCTTCCTGGATTCAAATCCTGGGTCTACCACTTATGTGCCGTGTTTACTCTCGGCCAGTCATCTCATCTCTCTAAATCTTGGTTTCCTTTTCTGTAAAATAGGAATAATCATAGTAAGCACCTCATGTGTCATGTGAATTCCTTAGTCAAGTGCCTGGCGCATTGTAAATGCAATCAATATTGGCTACAGTTATTGATGTTGTTAAATTGAGAGTCTAAGGTGGGAACTGAAGAGAGGATTGCAGATGAGGGATACTTAACATTTCAGAGATAAATACAGTGAGAGGAATAGCTGCAGAGCTGGGGGTAAGCCACGAACAACTGAGGATGGGAACACATTTTGGCAGTGGCCAGTAGTGTCAAATATTACTGCGAGCTCAAGAAACAGTGGGTTTGGCAAATAGTGTGATACTTTTCAAGGAAAAACATTAGAGTGTAGAAACAGAAGACAGACTCTAGTGGATTTGAAAGTAAATGGAAGAGGAGATGATAGAACTGGAGAATGGACTATTGTTTTAGTAAGTTTGGCTACAAAAATAAAGAGAATTTCAGCATCTAGAGGAGGTTTTGAAGAAGGGAGAGGGCTTTTGTAAAGTTGGAGGAAACTGGCATGTTCAGAAACTGAAGGAAAAGAAATATATGCAGGATGATGAGACCCAGGTTAGAACTCAATGTTGATCTCTCCTCCTATGCCAGATAAAGTTGAGGTACGTCCTCAAGTCCAAGGTCGAGGGAGAAAAAAGGAAGAGAAGCAACTTTAGCTGATTTCCAGGCCTTAGGCAAGATGCTTTCCATTCAATCACTTATTGAGTCTTCATGGAGACTCAGCAAGAGAGTTGCCCATTAATAATTCAAATTAAGACTTACTCAGAGTAGATAATTCACACAAGGTCACAAATAAAAGTTGGGACCTGACCATGCTCTGTTGCTTTCAAAGCTTGTACTGTATCTCCTGTGCTATTTAGTGGTTTTATTTACATGATAGATTTTTGGAGAGTGCATATTTATTATGATGGATGGTTGTAGCAGATAGTATCAACACTTGCCCACATCTCCTTGGATCCCTTTGCTATTTTCTCACACTGGCTCTCATTGCTTTCTTTCTCTTCAGCCAGCACCTGAACCTCTTAGTTGGAAATTTGTCCTTATTCCATATTTCCTAGGCAGAGAGCAGGAAATTCCTGGAAAATTAGGTTCTCCACTGCCACTCCATTCTCTTTGCCCTTAAGCAATGCTTGCTGGGTGCCATCGTGTAATACCCAGCATTCTGTTCCCTGATATAAAAACTCTGAGGTATGACCTTACACTGCCACCGGATTTCCTCCAGGGAATTCTGCTAGTTACCCTCTATGGTGCTCTGCGTGATAGCATGTCTTTACTTTTGTAAGTTTCCTATTGTTGTAACAAATCACAATTTTAGTGACTTAAAATAACAAAAACTTCTAACTGTATAGTTCTACAGGAGTCCTGTGTGCAGAAGTCCTAGGCTAACAGGTGTTGATAGCATTGTGTTCCTTTTTGTAGGAGTTATGGGAGAATCCTCTTCCTTGCAGAAATTCAGTTCTGTGTGGTAGAGGTCCCATTTCCTTGCGGGCTATCTGCCCTTAGCTCCCAGAGGCCTCTCTCTGGTCCTTGTACATAGCCCCTGATGCCTAAGAGGCGGCACAGGACATCGGCCCCTGCTCATGCTGCCATCTCCCTGATGCACTCTTCTGCCACTCTCTTTCACATTTACGGCCTCTCACAATTAGGTTGGGCACAATCATATAATCCAGGATAATTTCCCTGTTTTATGATCAGTTGATTAGCAACCTTAATTCCATCTACAAGCTTACTTTCCTTTTGCCATGGATGGCAATACATTCAGAAATGCTGGGTATTAGGAAGCAGACATCTTTTTTGAGGGGAGCCGTTATTCTGCCTACCATGACCTCCTCTCCCCGTGGATCCATTATCCCACTCCCCCTACTGGTTTTTTTGTGGAAACATTTCCTTATAAACCACTTTCCCAAGAAACTTTGTCTTGGGATCTGTTTTTGGGGACTTCAGCCTAAAACAACGATGCATGTTCAGAATTCAAGAATTGTTTTGGTTCGTGACTTGGGAATGGCCAGTGGGGAGTGTAGGCCAGCATGCCGAGCACAGGCAGACAACAGCCCTTACTGTGGCTATGTTTGTACTTGCTGGGCTCATTGGCTTTCCGGCCATCAGACAGGAAGAACAGGGAAGACCTTGCTCATGAGACTCTCCCCGCTCACCTGAAATCCTCTGCACCTCATCAGCGTGGCACCCTCAGCAGCCTTGCCTACAGCGAGTCTCTGTGCACGACATTTATAAATATAAGTGTGCCGTTCTGCCACAACTGTGAAAGGCAGCAGCTCGTTAGTTAGGAACAGATACCAGCCAAGGCTGGCCCAGCCCTGATGCTACATGGTGAGGCATAGAAAATGAACATGCCACCCAGTTCAGGGTCAGTATGCAAAACAGGAAAGGGAAAAATGGAAGCTTGACAGCCTGTCACGATGATTATTAGCTGTCTCCCAGAGTTCTCTGGGCCCCAAGCTCCATGTACGCATTTAGCCAGTCAGCGTTCTGTAACAACTCTTTCTCTCGCACTCCTCTCGCTGTGTGCATCACTTGGGTCTGTTTCATCATGTGCCAAATGCCTTGTCCTCTAGATACACAGATGCTCCAGTTATACCCAGTGCGGCATGGTCCCCAGGGATGGAGGTATATATCCTTAAAGCCAGGACATCCTCTGATGTGTTAGCCAGGTTGATCACAGGCTCTGCTTGGTAATAAAAGAAGGAAGGGGCTCAAGCAGAGCACACCCTGCTGAAGTGAGTTTATACCTGGTCCTTGAAAATACCACTTCAGAAACCATTAGTTGGGAGGCCATGACTGAAGGAGGCCTCAGTGTTAATGGTTGTGATATGTGCCCCAGGCTTACTTTGCCTTTGCCTTTACTCTCTTTCTTTCACCCACTTAAAGCTTCAGTTTATGCTTCCACTTCCCTTTACAACATAATCCTCACTCCCTGAAATTTACACCTACATTCCAGACTCCACATGATAGCATGTTCATAATACCACCCGTGAAAAGGCTTTTATGGTCTTGAATTTTATACTTCTCAACATTTTTTACCACGACTTTCAGAATATACATTCTTAATGTCTCAACAAAGGGGAGCAGATTAAAAAGAAAAATACCATAAAATAATTCAGTGAAGACCCAATAAAAGATGCAATCAATAAAGTGAGTGACGGTAGCAGTTTCTTTTAACATCAAATCTAATGGTTTCTTTTTCTAGTACAAAAGTGCTCCATTAACAGTGTGAGTCTTTTATTTAGGTAATTCACACGAGTGGTTGCCAGATGTAGTTTATTTTCAGGAGGGCACACTTACAGAAGCAGCACACTGAGCCAAGACAGCGTTATCTCCATCTAACGTACTCTCTGATGACCTTTCAGAGTGAAAATAGCAGTGAAATCTGAAAACCAAAACCTGCAGAATCAGATCCAAGTAGCACTTCACATCTAAAATGATGGTTGGATGTCAGGGCTGGCCTCTAGAGAATTGTAGAGTGATTCTTTGCCTCTCTGTCTATCCCTAAGGCACAGCTGTGTTTGGTTTGCTGGGGACTCCGCTGGCACTGCTGCAGCCACTGACCCTACCAGCCAGACCTGCTCAGGCTTCCCACCCATTCTGACTCCCTCTCTTCAATCAAAACTCACCTGTTTGAGCCCCTTTCCCCTAAATGCTTCTTTTCTATGAAGCACTCCAATCAACAAACGTTCACTAATACATTCACTTTGTACAGTGATTGATGAGTGTCTACTCTGAGTGTCCATTAGTCAAGAAGCCTTCCGAAGATGATGCCTTTGACCCCAGAGAAGTGGCTGCAATGGTGTTAAGTAGGAGGTGAAGTAAATGGGCTTGGTTTCAAAGAGACTTGGGTTGGAATCCAGGCTTGTCGTGCATTACTTAGTGCCTTTGGATACGTTAACTGTGTCCTAAAGACTTACGTGCTATTTTGATGACAATGTGGACGATAGTGCCTAAATTGTATTTCTTCTTTCAAAATTATACCTTGAATGTTGATTTTTAGTGATTAAATGAGAAGAGGTAGATTGAAATAATGTGATATCTATCTAAGAGTAATTTCTCTAAAAAATTATCAAAAAGATGATGAAAATTTCTGGGAAGATGGTTTTGAGTTGTGTAACTTTTGTTCTCTTTCAAACCTATCATAAGTTAGCTGCTTATTCCACTGACCAAAGTGGGGGAAGTAGGGCCAGCTTTGGGTGCCATAACTCTAAAGTGCTTCGGAAGATGTATGGGGACATTGAGATCTGATGATAGTGAAACGCAACAGACAATCTTACTTCAGTCCATCTATGGTTGACAAGATAGACAATGCCTTAAATTAAAGATGACTTCTTATCAGTGGATGAATGAATGGCTTCTTAGGTTAATAACTTTGGGGACATGAAGATTTAGGGATAGCAATTCGGTTCTAGGTATAAGGCAACTAGAGTTTTTTTTTTTTAAATTTACTTTTTAATTTAAAGTAGGGTTTAAATCTTGGGTATATCGTTCAATAATGCATACCCTAAGAAAAATTATTTAAACTTTTTATGCCTTAGTTTCTTTATTTGTAAAGTATTTGGGATGTAGCATGTTATATCTAAGATTGTTTCCGGGTCTAGAATTCTCTGTAGACTGTGTTCTCATAACTTCCTTAAACATCTCAATGTAGGAGCTGCCATTGCATATACTATATTTGGATTGCAGCTTGATCAAACCCTTTCCACATTTTATTTGTCTGATTTTTCTCCTTTTTTTCTTTCCTTACCTTCTCTCATTCTCTCTCTCTTTAATCTCTTGCATTGGACAGGTCAAGCTATGAGTAGAATTTACTTTATAGAGGGCTAGGCAATTGCATCCTTGAGGGATTCAACAAATCACTTTGTTAATATGAAGACAAAGAGAAGAGTAATTTAGACAAATGAGTGGAATGCATTACAAGAATGGGAAGGAAGGGTTTCTAAACAATCAACAGTTCTGGGATGAGGACAAAATATCATTGTCCCGAAGGTAAGCATAAGGAAGAAAAGCAGAGCAAAGCTATGTGGCTTGTTCAATAGGACATAATAAAAGTAAAGGCTAATATTTACTGAATTTTCACTATGTCAAAGGAACTGGGTTAAGTTCTTTGCTAAAACCTTAGAAGAAGATACTTTTAATAATCTGACAAAGATGAGGAAACTGAGGTCCAGAAGATATAATTTTGTTACCCAAATTCACCCAGTGAAGAAGTGGCATAGTTGGCAAATACAGTCAAATCATTTGCATTCAAAGCCAGGGATGTTTGCCCCTGTAGTCTATAGTTTTCTAGGACCTGAAGATATGAGTTTGGACAGAAATGAGGTATGAACCCTAAATCTTATTCACCTGACTGTGACAGACAGGTGCTGAGCAAATCAAGAAGAAACCAAGTTGAGTCAGATTGGGAAGGATATTACTAAACATGCCTTGGGTAGGGGCCAGAGGGGTAGGAATGAGGGAGATTGCTTTACCTGCTGTTTATATTAGAACAAAGGGGAACATAGAATATTCTCTATTAACATCCACAGGTTTTCTCAGATTAGTCACAAATAGCATGGAGAAACATAAGGCAAAACACACTTTTAAAATGAGAAAATGTGTGTGTGTGTGTGTATTTGCATATGTGTGTGTGTGTGTGTGTGTGTGTATTTGCTGAAGCGTTATTTGGATGACTCACTGAAAACGTAGGTTAATGCATTCACTGAATTTTTCAGTTGTTTAAAGAATAATCTGCTCTCTTGCCTTATGCCAGACTAAAAGGGCTTTCCAAACAGTCACATAAAAAAACAAAATAGAATATACCAAACAGTGTTGTCCTTGAACCTCTCTTCATACACTTGTTTAAAATTAATATACTTGGATAGAATAGTCCACCTATCTGTGGCACCCAGTGGCTTAGAGCTATATATAATACATATTAATAAACTAGGAGAATGTGGTTCCTGCCACACTTGTTTTGTTTTTGTTCTCCTGACGGGGCTCTTGCTGTCAGAGGCTTCTTCTCAGATAATGAAAGGCAACACAAGACATACACATTCATTCCTTCTTCCCCTCAATCCCCTGTCTTGTCATCTGTGAGCAACAGAACCCTCCATTAGTGTTCATTTTAATAAGCCAACTTCTTTGAGTTTATAAGTGACAACTTTTAAATTACTGGGGATCCATATCAGTTTTTCAAAGGGGGTATCTACATGTTACTCTTTCACAATTAGGTTTTGATTTAGCAAGGTCTTTACTAATTTTAAGAGAATGCAGCAGGGTGATTTTTCTCTGCCTCGTTATTTTGGTGATGTCTGGTTGTTAATGGAATGATATATTTTATCAGGACACACCTAGATAAATGTCAACAATATCAACAAGGAAGTGGGCCAGAGCTGATCCCTCTGACACTTATACATAGATTTCCTCTCTCATCAAAGTTCTGCCCTTTATGTATGTCCTATTTCTGTGATTTATGGATGCATATCAAAAGACTTCATAAAGTTGTGTACGTGTCTCTGTGTCTGTGTGTGTGTTTGATTCATGTTTTCATTTTTCAGTTTAGAACTGTTCAGAAATTAAAAAATAGAGCTTGGTATTAAGTTTGGGCAAAGTTGCAGGGAAGAACAAAAGGGCAGGGCAAAAGTTGGGGAAAAGCAGTTTTGGTTAATGAAGACAATCCATTTTCAACTGGGGACTCAATAAGAAGGTAAGTCATATGGGGGCTGTTTCCTGGGGCCACTTCTGACCATCTAAGTTCTTTCTGTAGATTTGAGGGTAGGTAGTGGGAGTGTTGAAGTTTGCTTTTGTCCTCTTCAGTCACAGTGGCACTTTGGTATCCCAAAATGCTTCTGGAGCATTTGACCATCAATATTGCTATACCACACCTACTATCACTGGTGGAGCCTCCACGTGGCTTTGTCCACAGCCCCCACATCTTGTGCAGAAGGCTTTTGAGCTAGATGTTGAGATTGAACAGTGGGGATGGTATACATCATTGTAAACCCCCTTACTCAGCTACAGCGAGTAAGCGCAAGCCAACTGCTCTAACAAATAGAACAAAAGTCTAAAAGCTCAAAAGGAGTTTATTTCTCTTTCATATTAACAGTCCAGGCAGGTGTTCTAATTTTATGCTTCTGCTTCTTTTAGAGTCACCCCATAAAACCAACTTCATGTAAGGTTGTGAAAGATAAACTATATTAAAATTGTGAAAGATAAACTATATTAAAAATGATTTCTCTAGAAATGGGCACTTAAGAATTGGAAGGGATCTCACAGATCTTCTAGTCCTGGAGGAATAATGAGTGAGTGTTACTAAGAAATAAATTGTGGCTGGCAATTGAAGAATCATTCTGAGATCAGAATAAATTTTCTATTGGTTTTTAAGTTCACATTTTCTTGCTTGGAATATAATCCTTGTTACTGTGGTAATTTTTGAAAATGAGTGAAAAAGCGTGTGTGTGTCAGTATTTAGCTAGATGAGGGATATTCCTGTATCTCAGTGTCATGGAGATGACCGAGTATTGAAAAGACTTTGTCAATGAAGTTATTTCTCATTGAAATCCCAATCTTCTGGGCTCTTCTGTTGTTTCTTCTGGCTGTGTAACTTAGAGGAAGTAGAAAGGATTATGTGTTGTCAGGAAAGAAAACCAGCATAACATTTTAAGTCAATACTAACAACTTACACTTTGGCAGTGTCATTCAGCCTTCACTGTGAACTCTAATTAACTTAAACTTCACTGGACTCTGATTTGTATTATTTGGCACTTGTTTATGGTTAATTATTTTGCTCTCCAGACCTATATTGTTGAAATATCAAATGCATATTTGTAAGTAATATTGGCAACTTTTCTTCTTTCACGACTACTAGTTTTTCCCATGATAAGAAGCTACCTCTTGGGGCGCCTGGGTGGCTCAGTCGTTGTGTCTGCCTTCACCTCAGGTCATGATCCCAGGGTCCTGGGATTGAGCCCCGCTGCTCAGCGGGAAGCCTGCTTCTCCCTCTCCCACTCCCCCTTGCTTGTGTTCCCTCTCTCACTGTGTCTCTGTCAAATAAATAAATAAAATCTTATAAAAAAAAAAGAAAAAAGAAGCCACGTCTTGCTATTTTTTTTAAAAGATTATTTATTTATTTATTTGAGAGAGAGAGAAGAGCATGAGAGGGGGAGGGGCAGAGGGAGAAGCAGACTCCCTGCGGAGCAGGGAGCAGGATGTGGGACTCCATCCTGGGACTCCAGGATCCTGACCTGAGCTGAAGGCAGTAGCTTAACCAACTGAGCCACCCAGGCGCCCAGGGACCTCTTGCTATTCTTAAAGAAAGCTATCATTTCTTCCAAAGAAGGACTGAATGTTATTACAGAACCTGACTAAAAAGTTTGGCAGGAAAAAGTGTGTGAAAAGCAGAAAACAAAAACACTGCATCTCCCACCACGGGCTTTCACACTGCTCGCACAGAGCTACTGACCTCCTCCTGAAACTGATCAATTTTATCTGTAAAATAGGTAAAAAATGTATCTCAGCAAGATAAACTCTGAGCTGTTCCTGAGTTAAAAAAAGCACCAAGAAGATATAAGTAAGGTTTGTATTTGAAGGGACAGAAACACATGCGATACGTTCCAGCGACAAAGCTGGACTCCAAAGTGGGTTGAATGCCAATGTTTGACCTGTTGAAAAAGCACTTAATATTGTTGTCTATATAAAGAGAGTTTATGTTTACAAGGCAGTCTGGCAAGCTGAATCTTTTCCCTCTATAATCCTATCAACATCTCTGTGGCAGTAAAAAATTCAAGTCAACAAATATTTATTGAACAACTATTATGAGCAAATCACTGTGTAAGATTCTCTAAGGTTTAAGAAAATAAGCACAACATAAACCATGGTATAAAGGAATTAGACATTTAACAAGAATAAGACCAGTAAGCAAATAACAGTATAACAAGGCATAATATGTCATTTGATTCTATACAAGTACATACTGATGGAATTGAGAGGGCTTAGCAAAAAATATTTTATACAGTTAATTAAACATCAACTCCAAAAGGGCAAAGGCTGTGTTTTATGTTCTGTTTAACATTAAACACTTAACACAGGTGACATATTTCATAGGTTTTTCAAATCACTGAGGTTGTATCCATTGGATGCTCATTAGCAACTGTTATACAAAGAAATCACTGGGAAAAAAAAAAGCCATCTCATGTAAAAAGATGGATTTGCCTCAGTGAAGATGTCTCTGGTCATTTATTTTCCACATTTAATTCTAGGGTAATTTTAGATACTTAAAGTGTCTCTAAGGGATTATAAGAGAGTCACTTCTGTTTAGGGATCTTGATGATGTCTTTATGAAGATCACAGTGAACTGAATTCCAGGTGCAAATGTGGAGTCAAATTAGAATTCTTGGGTCCTCTGAAACAGTAATATCCCAAGTATTGGGTGGGTCTTTAAAAAGTGGCAAGAGTTGAGTATTCATATCCCAATATTAGCCTGATTGTAATTAGAGATGCTAGTGCATGAGGATCCAAAGATCTTTGCCGGGCTTTTGGAACCATGGATACCTGGGCTGCTTCTATTTTTCCAGTTACTCTAGTTGTTCCTCCCCCTGTAATTTGTATTTTTAGTTCTTCTGAATGAATTTCTAAACTTCTACTAATCTATCTATCTATCTATCTATCTATCTATCTATCTATCATCTATCTATCTATCTATCTATCATCTATCTATCTATCTCAGGGGCACTGGGCCTGGGCTTTACAAAATACCCAGGAGGGGTGGGTGGGGGCTCTAGTACTGTGGTTCTGAGGCTGTAAGTTATTTGAGTGCAAGAACTGGACTTTATATTGTACTAACATGCTCAACAGCATAATTCAATAAATATTCACGTTGACTCAAAGTGTCAAAGGTAGGGGCACTTCTGCTTTATGTATCAAGTCTAAGGAATGACAGCACTTTGCTCCAGTTTTTAATTGAACTTTTTATTCATTTATTTTTATTTTTACTGGTCAAACAGCTGGGAGGCATTATGTTTCTGAAGGAATCAGTGTATTGCATCAGACAAACTCTGGAATATGTGTGAGTTGATTTTCTTCACACACCGTGTCCTACCAAGCTAGTGAGAAAAGGAGACAGAGCAGTGCTATAGCATGGCATTGAGTTCAAGTTATAGAATTCAAACTTAAAATATTAAAATATACGTGAGGCTGAATGAGGCTGTGCTTATAGCTTGCTAATAAATCACATTTTCCACTTGCTGCTCTGATTTTAAGAACCAGCAATTGGAAACTAGAGGCATAAAAGAATAAGCTTGGAATGAATTTTAAGAAATAATCTAGTTCATTTTTCTGCTGTTGGCAGATTTTGGCTGAACTTTTCTTTGTGGGGGGGGTCTCTCTTATTTGAAAATACCTGCTGGGAAGGACATTCTAGCATTCCCTATAATGCAATTGAAGGAAACAACCTGTTTCCTTCAAAAATAAATGGCTTTCTCATTTTTGTTTTGTTTTGTTTTTGTTTTGTTTCCGGCAATGCCCATTTCAGGAATAATAAATTCCAGTATAAGTGCCACTTTTTAAAAAAGGTCTTAGAAGAATATATTAGATGGAGAGAAATATGTATTCAATAGTGAAGAAAAAGTTTTTTCTTGCAGATCAAGGTTAATTCTAATAAGAAAATAGAAAGTCCATTACTAATGCCTTTGCATTAAAGCTCACTTCCTCTTGAGTGAACCTGAGGGATGTTCTTGCATATCAATGTTGTACCAAAGGCTTTCATTATCTCTGTGGTTTTGTTTATTCAAATGTTTTTCCCACATGTGATTTCTTCATGTATAAACTAAATAGATGCAAATACATGTCTTTTACAAACTGTAAATCTTTTTTTAATGAAGGTGCCCTTCAGGGCCACAGGCCTATTTGGGGAATGTTTAAAGATGGGTTTACTTTCATTAATGTGTTTTTATTTTACTTTTAATCAGAAATGGCAAAGTGCAGATCAAACAGAAACAAAAATTTCTCCTTTTTGTTATTATTCAAGGGCTCTTTCTCTTCTAGTGTTCCAGGTAACTGATTGTTCTCAACACAGCAGGATTTAGGCCTATGTGCAGAAAGGGTTAGAATCACCCCATACTGGTGACCCAGGAAAACTGCCTGAGTTAAGCAGAGAAAAGAATTGTTATTTGGTTAGTTGGTTGTATAATTTAAATCATTAACCACATAAGTACGACAATGTGCTATGACTAAAAAGCAAATAATAGCTCACCCCTGTCAAAAAAAATGTAGATTTTTTTTGAAGCTGTGAAATTAAGTATCAATTCATATGCAATCCCAGATAAAAAATGGTGGTAAGCCAGATGCACTGGTGCATGAGAATGGAAGTAATTGTTTGTGGTTTTCATGAGAAGATTGCCAGTTTGCAGCATTTAAATTACACACAAACTGTTTTTTACATCTCTAATTGTAGCTCTGTTGTTTTCAGGGAGGGTTGAATTGACATTGACAAACATAGACTTAGAAAGAATACAAAGACACGAAAACAGCACTAAATTTGCCCCCAAAATGATTCAGTGAATAATGCTGCAGTGTTCTATTTATTCTTTGATATGCCAGAATTTCCTTTTTTCCCCTAAGGAGCAATGCTGAATTTGGTAAGTTAATGAGAAGTAGTAACTGCAGAGATGTTGAGTAAATCAAGCACAGGACTTTGGTGAATTATTGTATGCCTGCTCTTTTATTTTTTTAAGAATTACTAAAATTTAACGCACTCCTTTGCCTGCTCCTTTTCTTTAACTCTTCAAATTCTCCATTTACTTTTAGCCTTTAATTCACCTGTACCAGCTTTTCTCCATTCAAATCTTGCTATAGTAACATTTTAGCTCTGGGAAAGGGTGAAAACAGGGTTCTATTAATATTCTACTCATCGCTTTTTGTTTTAATCTCTAACTTTTCTGTAAAATCAGGCCAATAACCTCTTGAGCCTAACAAATGAAAAGCTGGCTTATCAGAGAAACAAAACAATGAAACAAAGAGGTAATTTAGATTTTGAATCTATAAAGCCAATTGAGTGTGTAGTGTTAATTCTAGTGCACAAACAACTGCAACAACAACAAAAACAAATGTCTAGATCTACAATTCACTATTGGTTTATTGTGAGAAATACTTTTTTTCTTAAAGGGTCATACTGAGTTAAAAATACAATTATGAAGATAAACAAAAGCTTAGCAAGAGGGAATTCAAAGTACAATATGTTGGGGGAAAAGGGCCATGTTAAAAGCAAGAAACAAATGAAAAAAATTTCAAAAACCTTCTGCCTTTGGGCAATACTACAAAGAAAACTGCCCACATTTTGCTTGGCACAGCCTTTTGAAAGTTCATGCAGTGAGAATAATTAGCAGAAGCCATTTACGGGTGCACTTCCAGAAGAACTAGGCCCCATGCAGGCTTGCAGAGGACTCTGCAGGGTGAAGAGTCATCCTTTACCTTTAAAAACCCTAAGGTAAGCAAGGGGCCCTTTGTCCCACAATGGTCAGAAGCTCTGGAGGAAGTAGAGATGTGGGACCCTGACACAGCAAGCAGACATAGCAGCAGAGTAAAGCAGTAAAGATTCACTCAGGTTCAAGAGGAGGGAACACAGATCCCATCTGGTGATGAAGGAATGTCAATATCAATTATAAAGTCATATGGGATGCGATATAGATTGTTACAGGCTTCTGTGAAAAATACCTTCTGCTGCAGTGGCTTAGTGTATCCAGAGTACTCTAGCTGAATGGAGGACATGGTAGACTTTAACAGTGCACAATTCCCAAAGAAAGACAACCAAGAGCTAAAAACTGTTAATGTTTTATAATAAACTTCTTGGCTATTTTGGATAAAGTGACATTCTCCTGAAATAAAGAGAAAGTTTCATCAAAACCGACTTTCAATTTCACAGACATGTAATTAATTTGTCTTGTAATAGAGATATTACACATTGTCATGATTTATATCTACCAATTTTATCTCAAGATGCTTTGTTATATTTTTCTACTTTTCCTAGTTTTCTCATTTAAACTAATAATTTTTGATACAGGATGAGGGAATACCCTCAAACTTTTAAGTAAAGTTCTTAGGCTAGAAAGTTATATTCCTGTATCAGATATTTAATTTTAATGTCTATATGATGACTACGTAAATGATTAAACTGTGTTATACTAAATATTGAAATTATCTCAGTGGAAGAAAAGTAACTATTTTTATCTCTTTCTCTTTTTCTGTTATCAGTAAGGTTGTTTTAGGTTACTGTCCCTCATAATGGCTTCACCAATGTGGATCGCTATTACCTTACTAATTAAGAATTCAGGAAACAGGACTTCTCAAGGCGTCCTAGGTCATGACTCTGGCTCTACTTCTCCCAGGTGCTCTTAGCTCTGCCTCCTCAGTGTGCTGAATTATGCCCAGCCTGGGAGCAGCATTTCTACTAGGCTACAGCAGTTCTAGGCTTTATACCTACAGGCAACAATGAAAAGCACAAAGAGATGTTCTCTTCTGATGTTTTCTTCTTAGGAAAGAAAAACTTTTTCCAGGAAGACCTCTCCCTCACATCTCTTTGACTAGATCTGAGTTACGTGCCCACCTCAAACAACTACTGACAAATGAATAGGATCAGCTTGATAGGTTCTACTAAAGAATATTTAACTCTGAGAGCTGGGTTAAGGTCATGTTTCCTAAATCAAGATTTGGCAAACTATAGCTGTGGGTCAAATCCAAGCTTTTACCTGCTTTTATAAATAAAGTTTTATTGGGTTGTGGCCATGCACATTCATTAACCTATTGTCTATGGCTGCTTTCACACTAAAACTGTCAAGTTGAGTAGTTGCCATAGATACCATGTTATCTGCAAAGCAGAAAATATTTGCTATCTGTCCCTTTGGAGAAAAAAGTTTGCTAACTTTTACTGTAAATCATAGAACAAAATTGGGGTTCTGTTATCGAGGGTAAAGTGAGGATAGGATATTCGATAGACAACAGTTTTTACTAAATTTCTTACTTGAATTTCCAAATAGTACTTCCTGCTTTCACAAACCTTATAGACATTATTACATTTATACTGTGACATTTTGTGCTGATATTTTATGTCGATGGTCCTGTTAGTTTATTAAATTTATTATGCCACTCTATGTAATTTAAAGGTTTCTTCATGCTCTGGATTTCATGACATAATCTACTGTACTTAACTGTAGGCTAAGATTGAATTCTTTCTCTTTGCTTTATAGAGCAGCCACGAAGGCCTACTGACTTCTAATCCTATCAGTAACCAAATCACATTTTCTACTCAAGACTCTGCTTGGCCTAAATGTACAGAATGAATTAACTAGAATGCAACTTCACAAAGGACCTATTCTATTTAAATATTAATATATGTTTTTTTCAGATTTCATTCATTCATTTTAAGTAGGCTCCACACCCAGCATGGAACCAATATGGGGCTTGAACCCACAACCCTGAGATCAAGACCTAGTTGGACATTAACCTACTGAGCCACCCAGGTGCCCCTTTCAGATTTTATTTTTAAAGCAGTTTTAGGTTAACAATAAAATTGAGAGTAAGATAGAGAGTTCCCATATACCCCTTGATCCCATGCATGCATAGCTTCCCCCATTATCAACATCACTCACCAAAATAGTACATGTTAAATCAAGGATTAACCTACACTGATATATCATAATCATCCAAAGTCCATTGTTTACCTAAAAGCTCACTCACTCTTGGTATTGTACATTCAATGGGTTTGGACAAGTATATATGGCATATATCCATCATTATAATATCATATAGTGTAGCTTCACTGTCCTAAAAATCCTCCTTGATCTGCTTATTCATCTCCCCCCAGTTATCTTTCTGTTACTGATTTTAGTTTAATTCCTTTGAATTCTGAGAACAAATATATAATTTCTGTTCTTTTAAATTTGTTAAGCTGTGTTTTATGGTACAGACTGGGTTAATGTGCTTTTTATTTTTATTCATAGGACAATTTCAATCTAAGCAGAGAGCAATGCAGATGAGTTATAGCTATTTCCTGAAAAGGCCTGGGTGCCTGGGGGCACCTGATGTCCACTGTTAGGGTGTGTGGGTGGCGTGGGCATTGATTAAGGCATATGTTCTTTTTTTTTTTAAATACAGTTTTATTTATTTATTTGACAGAGAGAGATGGAACACAAGCAGGGGGAACGGGAGAGGGAGAAGCAGGCTCCCTGATGAGCAGGGAGTCCGATGCGGGGCCCAATCCCAGGACCCCCGGACTATGACCTGAGCCGAAGGCAGACGCCCAATGACTGAGCCACCCAGGCGCCCCTAAGGCATATGTTCTAATTTGAACCTTTTAGCATAAGGAATGTGAAACCTACCTTCTATCCAAGAATGAACTGGTTATGAGCAATCTAGAAAACTTACTAGGTAATATTGCCTTGAACACATTGGTCAAAAGTTTAATTATGAGAAACAATATTAGTTGCTGGAAGATAATGCAGTCTAGTTTTATATTCCCCAGGAATCAAAATATTTAAAATTGCATTCTTCACTCGAGTCTGGAATATCTGAGAACTATATGCATGGGTCATATTATTTTGACTTTTCTTAGAGTTGCCAAAGAATTCTTTGGCATTATGCCCTCCTTTGGTACCAATAAATGTTGTAAGACATAGCCATGTGCAAATTTCTATAGCACAAATTGTAGGGATGTTGTTGAAAATAATGCCAACTCTATCACTCTTATAGCTATATGAATTGCAGCATGAAATTTAGCATGAAAATGATATCTCTCCTCAGTAACTGGAGTGTTTTTTAATGTATGGTTGAGGAGAATTTTTTTTTTTTGGTATCCTATTTTCATATATAGTTATATCTAGACTTCAAGTAAAACATGTCAGACCAACAGGCGACCTAGCAGCTGAATCACCTATTCCATCTGTCCTTGCAGCCCTGAGACGGTTTTCAGGGAAATCTCAGGTTCTGATGAGCTAGACTGGAATCTACCCACAGACCTGTTGTATTTTCACTTGGCTCTGCACACCAAGAAGCCTAGAGTCTAATTTGTAGCCCAGCTTTAAGTTGTTTAACTTACACTGCTTGACCTGATGATTCTAACCTCGCTATACCTTTCCTCTGAATTCTATACCCTTACCAACAAGAGCAAAAATAACTTATTGTGTAAGAAAAACATTTATTTCTAGAAAATGCTTCCAGTCCTTTTTAGAAATGGTAAGGTATAATTTGATAATTATTAATATTTCTAGGTTTGTGACCAAGAATTTTACCAAGAATCTATAATAAGCTCATTATATACTTGTTTTATGCAGCATAATAAGCCTGTCACATTCTTCCTGTAATATTCTAAACTACAAGTAAACACACAGATTAACACCTATATTTTAAAGATGTTTGCTGGCCTCCATGTCACCTGAAGGCATAGCTGATAAAAGGTGAGAATTGTAGGTGGAGGCTGTACCTTATGAAACTTGTTCCTGTTTCTTACATGGAGTTTTATCTTTTCACCTTTGAGATTCAAAAATTGTATTCATTCTAGCTCCCTTCATTCTCCTGAAGCTAGCTGAAATCTTAGCTGGCAACCTGCTTCACCATTTCCTCTATTAGCTTTTTATCACCACAGAGCAGCAGAACTTTCCAGGGACTTTCTCACAACCTCTCTGGGAGTTGGGATTTTGCTCCGGCTCTTAGAGACTCTCAACTTTTATGAAAGCATTCAGAACCTGTAACATGCAAACCACCAGACACAAAATCTGATACTCTTCTATGTGGCATTTTTATAATGCTTACATCTGTAAAAACCCAGGTTTCTTTGGAATCAATTGAAAATTGAAATACTTTTAAAGACTTTTAAGAAAAGTGATATGCAAGTATCTTAGCAAATCCAGCTGTGTTTGGTATAGACATGGGGCAAAGTTCAAATAAAGTATCTGAGTGAGAGTTGGAATGGGAAATAAAATGTGTATGTGGGTGGTTACTACCTCACTGGCATCCTTTCCTTCTGTGAGGTACCCTCTTTTACCTTTATTTTTTTTAATTTTATGTATTTATTTGACAGAGAAAGAGAGAGAGAAAGAGAGAGCACAAGCAGGGGGAGAGCAGAGGGAGAGGGAGAAGCAGACTCCCCGCTGAGTGGAGAACCCAATGCTGGGCTTGATCCCAGAACACTGGGATCATGACCTGAGCTGAAGGCAGATGCTTAACCCACTAAGCCACCCAGATGCCCCTCTTTTACCTTTACAACCAGGCATTCCAGTGTGGGTTCAGGAACAGTTTCCATGTGTTGGTAGCATTACCTCCCATTCTGCTTCTAGTTCAGGTGGCTTAAACATTTCTGGGTGGGCAAATGAAATAATGAAAATAGACTCTTCATTGTTAGATTTGATATTCTCTCTAATAGAATGACTGTATTCACAGAGTGACAGTTAATAGATTGAACCTGGACAGATAGATAATATGAAGGATAATAGAATCCAGATCACTTTCATTTCAACATACTCTCAGAATAGCTACACTATCTGAATAGAAAATAGTGGTGGGATTAGCTGCTTTAATAGGGAAGGTGATAAACTAGAAAGTATCTAAAGAACAGAATTTAGGATGAAGAATATATTATGGAAAAATACTATATGAGAAAGAGGAGAAAGAAGTAAGCCTTTTTACCCAGAGAACAGGTAGAGTAGATATGTATATGGGCTGTGTGTGTGTGTGTGTGTGTGTGTGCGCGCAGGTGTGTGTATAGTGTATATTGATATGCAGGGTTGATGAAGAGAGAATTTTGAGGGCTATTATATAGAAATAGAAAAGATTAGATATAAACCCTATTTGTGCCTTCAGAGGCTGCAATATATATATGAGGAGTTTTCTTTAGTCTTTCTTTCTTTCTTTCTTTAGTGATGGCAAATCACTACTTGGAAAGGCATGATTTTCTGTCATTGGATTTCAGTCACTGGCAATTTTCTAATAATTGTTAGACCCTTTTTAGAGGTGCTGTTGGAGGCAACCTGCATATAGGTTGGTTTAGAAAGCTCAAGCTAAAAGTCCCTCCAACTCTGAGCCAACATAATTCTCTAATTTTAGTGTAGACTGACATACTTTTTCCTGATTTCACCTGGCCGGAGTTGGGCATGTTCTAAAATAGGCATGACAGTAATGCTCTGCCTAGTGTGTTCCTAGATATTGTTATAAAAATTACATTGTTATAAAATTCTTTGATTTCTTGGTGGTCAGAGGGGTTTCAGACAGCTGAAAGCTTCTTTCTTTCATTAGAGAAGAGCTAAACATTCCCACCTGTGGCACCTCTTCAAGATGGCGGGTCATGGTGTTCTTTCTGTGCCTAATTCTTGCAGTAGCCAAATTTTTTCCATCATGGGGTTCACAGCAGCTTCCTTGATTCTGTAGAGGATTGACTGTTTCCCTATTCATCTAAGTTACTTCCACCGAAGTTGTTAAGGAGATAGAGAAGATAAGATCTGATACCTTCTAAATATGAATATTATTATCAGTTGCTTGGGAAGGTTAGAAATTTCCTTCTCTTTCTTATAGTTTATCACATCACACCTTGCTGCCACATTGCCAATTTCCTAAGGAATATATGGCTAAAGGCACACTCCAGGAAAGACTGAGCAATAATGCACTACTTGGGGATTAGTATGGTGGACCTAGGCCTGAAGGGAGGAGGGAGGAGGCAGTTACTACCACCTGGAAGGAAAGACTCATGTAGGGATAGCTGTCTTGAGAGGAGCTTTGACCTTAGGTGGAAGCTAAAATCCAGTCTGAGACAACCCAACAGGGAACCAGGAGAACAAATACCTGACTCAGTGATCTGATCTCTCCTGTAGGCACTGCCCTACTGCCCCACCCACACCCATTTTATATATTGTAGTCTCTGAAGCTACAAGTAGAGTTTACATTTAATGAAAACTCTTCTGCTTCTTCCATATGATAACCCTCAACATTCTACCTGTGATGTAGTTTTTTATTGTCAGTCTCCTGGAGCCTGGTGGAGCATGAATCCAAGGAGAAAATGGCAGCTTTCTGGCACCCAACATTTGCCCGCTCTGGCAGCATGGAAACTTTGGGGAGGCCTTAATTAAACAAATTTGATTCTTCTCCTGATGCCTAGGACAGACTGTTTTGGGCCCCTTTCCCCTTGAACCTTTTGTTTTATGTGCTTTCTGAGATAGTATCCCATGAGTAATATGAAGGGAAAGAACTGGGAGAAAGAAGATAACTTTGTTTTTTACGCTTCTTTCACCAAAAGTTCCGTTCTCCAGCATGGTGGCCCTGAGTGGCACCTTTTATTCCCTTGCTGACCTCTGTCAGCAACAGTTCACTTTCCCTGGGGGTAAAGTAGAAGGCTATCTTTAGTTTTTCCTTAGACTTTGGATTGAAGACTGTCAGGGAGCAGAACCCATGGCCATCCTGAAATTCTCAGGGAAACCTACTATTCTGAGACTGTGCTAAGAAAATAGACCTGAAAACAGTCCTAGAACATGAACTTCCATTTACTTCTACTGACTTTAATGTCATATTGTCTCTTGTGGGATGTGAGTTCATCTTCTTCCTTTTGTATTCTTTTTAGGTAATACTCATTTTGAAGAGGTATTGGTTAACATTACTACCTCTGTTTGATTACAGCCTGTGTTTGACATTTGCTTCTTTCTTACATGTTGCTGAGTGAGAAATCAGAATATTCAACCCAGCAAACCCAGGGTAAGACTTTGGTCTATAATGTCACATGTACTGCCATGTTGAAAGTCATACTATAATTTTAAAAGAAGTCTTTAGCATATTTTTTGTATATCTGAGAGAAACCATGACTGTTTTTGAGGACTTGATGGGAATTTGTTGTTTAATAAACAAAATAAAAGGTAGTAGACTGGAAAAGGTTTTGATAAAAGTACATTACAGGTGGCATAAGAGTGCATAAGCACCCACTCTCTTCTCTTTTTCTGTTAGTCTTGCTCAGTATAACCAGAAAAAATAATGTTCTAAGGATGGCATTAATATTCTCTTGGTCTTGGTAGAATTAGATGAAGTAATAAAAATTTGCTTACATTAATGTGTAATTATTAATACAAAATTAGAAGTTGAAAGATATTGTACCCTGCAATATGATACAGAAAAAATAATTATACTTGATTTTATATTTTAAAAAAGACTTAAAATAGGTCTCTGGCAAGCTATTTTTCTACTTTTTAACTGAGATCTGGGGCTGGCAAACTTTTATGTAAAGGTCTGGATAGTAAATATTTTAGACTTTGCAGGCCAGATGGCCTTTGTCACAACTTCTCAATTCTGTCATTGTAGCTCAAAGGCCACCATATACAGTACATAAATAAGTGGGCATGGCTGTGTCCCACTTACACTTTATTTACAAAAATAAAGGCATGGGCTGGACTTGGCCTGCAAGTTGTAATTTGTGGAAATCTTGAACTAGATCTAAACATTTTTGTCTACCATTTCTAAAATTTTATATACTAATGGCCTTGGTAAAATTGGATAAATATTAGATATTTTATTAAATTTGAGTTATGAGGCATTTCACAAGAATTCAGAATGTTTGGAGATCATCACATCCCTAGCAGTCACCATGTTGAGAGAATGACACCCTGGTAGGTACTATTGCATTTTAAAGTTACTCTGGAATATCTGATCATTTCATGGTTTCAAAACAAAACCTTAAGTGTTCTTATCACACATACACATACACAGACACACTAATAATAATAATGAGGAGTGAATGAGGAAACTTTTGGAGTGACAGAAGTGTTTATCACATAGATTATGGTGATGGTGATGTTTTCACAGGCATATATTTATCTCCAAACTTACTACATTGTATACATTAAATATGTACAGCTTCTTTTATGTCAATAATACCCGATTAAACTGGTTGAAAAAAAAAGGACCTGAGGACTCACTCCAGACAAGAAAAAAACAACCAAAACCCTAAATATGCTCTTAGGAAAATGTATCAATGTGACCCAGCCATTGAGTACATGAAGACATACCTTTCATCTTTTTTTTTATTGAATACCATTTATTCAGAAATTAGTATAAAAGAAAATACATAAAATTGATTTATCCCAGTTTACCTGTTTTCATTTTATGTTTGATGTCATTTTGAATCTTCATGACAAAATTTAAAAGCATACATCACAAAAGTTAGAGGGAAAATACTACTCTTTTTTTTTTTTTTGGCTTCTTTTAGAATTTTTTTTAAATTTTTTATTGTTATGTTAATCACCATATTACATAATTTGTTTTGGTGTACTGTTCCATGATTCATTGTTTGTTCATAGCACCCAGTGCTCCATGCAGAATGTGCCCTCCTCAATACCCATCACCAGGCTAACCCATCCCCCCACCCTCCTCCCCTCCAGAAACCTCAGTTTGTTTTTCAGAGTCCATCATCTCTCCTGGTAACATCACCAAAGGCACAGGAAGCCAGGGCAAAAATGAACTATTGGGATTTCATCAAGATAAAAAGCTTTTGCACAGCAAAAGAAACAGTCCACAAAACCAAACGACAACCGACAGAATGGGAGAAGATATTTGCAAATGACATATCAGATAAAGGGCTAGTATCCAAAATCTATAAAGAACTTATCAAACTCAACACCCAAAAAACAAATAATCCAATCAAGAAATGGGCAGAAGACATGAACAGACATTTTTCCAAAGAAGACATCCAAATGGCCAACAGGCACATGAAAAAGTGCTCAACATCGCTCGGCATCAGGGAAATCCAAATCAAAACCTCAATGAGATACCACCTCACACCCGTCAGAATGGCTAAAATTAACAAGTCAGGGAACGACAGATGTTGGCGGGGATGCGGAGAAAGGGGAACCCTCCTACACTGTTGGTGGGAATGCAAGCTGGTGCAACCCCTCTGGAAAACAGTATGGAGGTTCCTCAAACAGTTGAAATTAGAGCTACCATTCGATCCAGCAATTGCACTTCTGGGTATTTACCCCAAAGATACAAATGTAGGGACCCGAAGGGGTACGTGCACCCCAATGTTTATAGCAGCAATGTCCACAATAGCCAAACTGTGGAAAGAGCCAAGATGTCCATCGACAGATGAATGGATAAAGAAGATGTGATATATATACACAATGGAATATTATGCAGCCATCAAAAGGAATGAGATCTTGCCATTTGCAACGACGTGGATGGAACTGGAGGGTGTTATGCTGAGTGAAATAAGTCAATCAGAGAAAGACATGTATCATATGACCTCACTGATATGAGGAATTCTTAATCTCAGGAACAAACTGAGGGTTGCTGGAGTGGTCGGGGGTGGGAGGGATGGGGTGGCTGGGTGATGGACATTGGGGAAGATATGTGCTACGGTGAGCGCTGTGAATTGTGTAAGACTGTTGAATCACAGATCTGTACTTCTGAAACAAATAACGCAACATATTTTAAGAATAAAGAAAAAGAAGTCAGAGGGGGAGACATACCTTTCATCTTATTTGAAATGGATCCCTCAAAGAACCAAGCAGCTGTACTAAATATTAGTAGGGGAATTTTTTTTCTCTAATTTGAGAAGAATGGAGTTAAGTCAATCATGAGTGGAAAATCAAGCTATGATTCTTCTTCAGTTACTGAATCTCTCTATTTTTTTCTTGCTTTTGTCAGTGCTCTTCAGCCAAAGATCACCAGGAACACACCTATGATTGAACAATTACTAAATGAAGCTAGAGACAACAGACATCATAGGAACTGACCAAGACAACTTTAACATTTCCCTCAGCCTCACTAAAGTGTAGACAGGCTTCTTCCTGACAATAGGTCCCTGACTTCCCTTTCCTTAAAACATTTAGTTTCGAAAACTTACTATCATAAATTTTATAAATTCTTTCTCTGCCTTTTGGATATAAATCTTCTCCTAGGCTTTTGCCAGTTTTAAAACAGAAATGTGTTTCTCCAGGACTTGGAAGCTCTCCCTCTGAAATGGAATCATCAAGGAAAATTGTGTCCCTGTCTCCCATTGTGTTTGGGAAGGCAGGAGCCTAACTTCAGTAAGCACCGGTTAGTAAAAACAGATGGTCTAATCACATTGATCATCTCATCCTCTTACTTAATGTCTTCTGGTACTTTCCCACTAGCTTGACCTGGGCTGTGAACTTACCCACTTTTTGTTTTAGTGGTGCTGAGTTGAATCTCTCTTCCCTATTGCAGTAGTCTTGAATAAAATCTCCCTTGTGAATTTAACTCCATTGGTGCAATTTTTTTTCTTTTCTTTCTTTCTTTTTTTACAGTAATAATACAACTGACTGAAGTCAGTCTGCTTTTTTAAAAAAATTTTTATTTTCATCTCCCAGTGCTCATCATGACAAGTCCACTCCTTAATCCTCACCACCTATTTAACCCATCTCCCCACCCAACTGTCCTCTGGTAACCATCAATTTGTTCTCTATAGTTATGAGTTTTTCTTGGTTTGTCTCTCTCTCTTTTTTGTCCCTTTGCTTGTTTGTTTTATTTATTAAATTCCACATATGATTGAAATAATTTGGTATTAGTTTTTTTCTGACTGACTTATTTCACTTAACATTATACTCTCTAGCTCCATCCATGCCATTGCAAATGGCAAGATTTCATTCTTTTTTATGGCTGAGTAATATTCCACTCTGTGTGTGTGTGTGTGTGTGTGTGTGTGTGTGTGTGTATATATATATGTATATATATACCACATCTTTTTTATAGATTCATAAATCAGTGGACACTTGGGCTGCTTCCATAATTTGGCTATTGTGAATAATGTTGCAATAAATATAGGGGTGCCTGTATCCATTTAAACTAGTGTTTTTGTATTCTTTCTATATGTACCCAATAGAGCAATTGCTAGATTGTAGGGTAGTTCTATTTTTAACTATTTGAGGAAACTCCATACTGTTTTCCAGAGTGTCTGCACCACTTTGCACTCCCACAACCAGTGCAAGAGGGTTCCTTCTCCTTCACATCCTCGCCAAAACCTTTTGTTTCTTGTGTTGTTGATTTTAGCCATTCTGACAGGTGTGAGGTGATTTCTTGTTGTAGTTTTGAGTTACATTTCCCAGATGATAAGTGATGATGAGCATCTTTTCATGTGTCTGTTGGTCATCTGTACGTCTTCTTTGGAGAAATGTTTGTTCATGTCTTCTGCCCATTTTTAATTGTATTATTTTTTCTTAATGTGTTGAGTTTTATAAGTTCTTCATAGATCTTGAATACTAACCCTTTATCTGATATGTCCTTTGCAAACATCTTTTCCCATTCTGTAGGTTGCCCTTTAGTTTTGTTAATTGTTTTCTTTGCTGTGCAGAAGGTTTTTATTTTGATGTAGTCTCAATAGTTTATTTTTGCTTTTGTTTTTGTTGTTTTTCCTTTTGTTTCCCTTGCCTCAGGGGTCCTGTCTAGAAAAAAAGTTGCTATGACTGATGTCAGAGAAATTACTGCCTGTGCTCTTTTCTAGGATTTTTATGGTTTCAGGTCTCACATTTAGGTGTTTAATCCGTTTTAAATTTATTTTTGTGTATGGTGTAAGTGGTCCAGTTTCATTCTTTTGCATGTTGCTGTCCAGTATGTATTTCCTAATACCATTTGTTGAACAGACTGTCTTTTTCCAACTGGATATTCTTCCTTTGTCAAAGATTAATAGACCATATAATTGTGGGCTTATTTATGGATTTTCTATTCTGTTCTGTTGATCTATGTGTCTATTTTTGTGCCAGTACCATACTGTTTTGACTACTACAGGCTTTTAATATAACTTGAAGTCCAGAATTGTGTTGCCTCCAGCTTTTCTTTCCTTTTTCAAGGTTGCTTAGGTTATATGGGTCTTTTGTGGTTCTGTACAAATTTTGGGGTTGTTTGTTCTAGCTTTGAGAAAAATGCTGTTGGTATTTTGATAGGGATTATATTAAATGTATAGATTGCTTTGGGTAGTATAGACATTTTAACAATATTTGTTCTTCCAATCCATGAGCATAGAATGACTCTCCATTTCTTTGTGTCATCTTCAATTTTTTTCATCAGTGTTTCATAGTTTTCAGAGTACAGGTCTTTGGTTAGGTTTATTCTTAGGTATCTTATTATTTTTGGTGGGATTGTTTTTTTAATTTCTCTTTCTGCTGCTTTATTATTGGTGTATAGAAATGCAACAGATTTCTATACATTGGTTTTGTATCCAGTGCAATTTTTCTTTGATAAGAATTGTGGATATCTCAACAAGGGGGAGTAGGACTTAATAGGTTTTGGTTGCATAATTTTGGAGAGGCTCTAAGGAAGTAGGAGCTCACTCTGTCAGAAAGCAGGGAAATTTAGAATGAGTATCTCAATAAATCTTATTTATAGGGTGGGCAGACTAGCATGAGGTCACAGCTGTAGTTGGCAAAGAAGTAGCAGTCAATCATTTAATAAGAAGGGATAGTTTGTGTTTTGTGGGTTGCACAGTGACTTTGCTTTTGTCTCAGTTTATCATGGTCTCAGAGTGACCTTATCTGATGTTGATGTTTTGTGAGGCTGTTTAAATCTAACAGGAGAACAAAATGACCTAATTGTGAGTATAAGAGAAGCTTGTAATAATATTGAAGCCTGACTGAGTTTCTAAACAGCTCCCAGATGTGGAAAGCCACTTTTTTTCTTTTTCACTTTGTTACAAAGAAAAGAAATATTGCTGGTATAAATGTGAAGATTTTAAAGGCTTAGGACAAAATAATGGATTTGGAATTCATAGTTTCAGAAGACCAGAAGGGTCTATTCAGACACATATACACAAACATACACATTCTCTCAATCTATCTTTCTCTTTTATTTTCATAATAGCAATAATATCTGATTCCTATGGTCTTGATGAACTAGGAAAAAGCTTTACTTTAAGTAGTGGTATGAGTAAAATGCTCTTAAGTAGTTACAAGATCCAGGGCTATTTTATTTATGCTTACCATATACTCTGGATCAGTCAGTGTGCTTTGAGGTTGATAACTAGCAAATTTAGTGTTTGTTTTATGTTGGAATGAAGGTCCTTTAATAAATAAATATCCCGTGATCTCATCTATATTTGTTGAGTTATACAATCATTCTAATGAACAAGGTCTTTGCTGGAGGTAAGATGAAGCCCTCTTGGATGAATAATATGCCAGGGACTAGACTGTGAGCAGACCATATTGAACCTTCAAAGACTGTTTTTGTTTGGTGAGAATTCATTTGATCAACTGGCTTCAGCAGCCTCACTTTGATCTTGGTGGAAATTTCTCCCTAGTCTATTGGATCTTCCATTCATTGTGTAAAAGGCACCTGGTATCTAAGTGAATTAGGTTTAAAAGAATAAGATTTACTTATTCATCCAAAATATTTACTGAGCATCTCCTATATATAACAGACACTGTCTTAAATACTGGTAAACTGGTAAACCAAAACAGACTCTCATAGATCTTAGCATTTAGGGAGACAGACAATGAACAAACAAATCAATAAATAATGTGGCAAGTATTGTGAATGAAAACAAAGATATTGGAGGGAGGAGCATAGAATTAGTTCTTCTGAAGAGCTGAGTTTAAGCTGAGATCTTAAAGTTGAGAAAAATTTTGCAAAGATGGAGGTGAAGAACCAGTTCCTTTTTTAACTCTCCTTCACAGGTGATCCATCAACATAGATTTAACTAAGAGCCTGATGCCATTGTTTTGTTTTATTTATACAATTTTTGCTTGTTTGGCTGGGTCTGTAACCCTCACTAAATTTTGTTCTTTTACATTCATACTTAGACTTTTTATTAATATAGTTGCTGTTACAGTGTGATGGGTAATGTCTCACATATCTACTGCCTTTAAGTTGTGGAGTCAGGATATTTAACCTGTTTTACTTTTAGAATTCAGTTAGTTTTCTATGGTGTTAAGGACAGTTTTCTTTTCATCGGAGTTTCTGACCGTGGGATGTACCAGCTTGTATTTGTAGGTTTGATATATAGGTTAAGTTCCAATAGCTTTTCACATTTTTATATAGATCAATACAGCTAGGGAAAACATGAAACCATGGTTCCTGGTTGGTTTAAATCTTTTTGTCATTTCCAATGTCCTGTTGACAAGTTTAGGAGATGTCTATTGAAAGGGGGGAGGAAGAGAATAAAGACAGAGGGTGGAGGGGAGGGAGAAAAAGAGAGAGACGGAAAGAGAGAGGAGAAACATTCTCTGAGTCTTTTTCTTTTCTCTTCCAGTCTTTATAAGTAGCATGAGCATATTTTATTTCCCCTGATTCTAAATCTTGATATCAATTATAGCAGGAAGGGAAAGATGAAGGGGGGGAAATCGGAAGGGGAGATGAACCATGAGAGACTATAGACTCTGAGAAACAAACTGAGGGTTCTAGAGGGGAGGGGGATGGGGGGATGGGTTAGCCTAGTGATGGGTATTAAAGAGGGCACGTTCTGCGTGGAGCACTGGGTGTTATATGCAAACAATGAATCATGGAACACTACATCAAAAAACTAATGATGTAATGTATGGTGATTAACATAACATAATAAAATAAAAATAAAAAAATAAATCTTGATATCAGTTAGGATTCTCCCTCTCTCTCACTTTGCACATCCAAATAGTCACTAAATTTGTTCACTCGATCTGTTTTTGCTCTTTTTTTTCTATCTTGATGTCTCTGTCTTGAGTAGATAACACTGTGGTCTATGCTGTCCAATAGGAGAGTAGTTAGCTACAGGTGGTGATTTAAATTTCAATTCAATAAAAAAAATAAAAAATTCAGTTCCTCAGTTGCACTAGCTACATTTTAAGTACTTAAAAGCAACATGTGGCTTGTGACTACCATATTGGTAGAACATTTCCATCTTTGCAGAAACTTCTATTGGAGAGTGCTGCCCCACACTTATGATAGCCTCTCTGCTTATGAAATTGTGTGGGTTCTCAAGGAAAGCCAATTCTATCTTATCCTATTTCTTGCTGCCAAAATGTATCTTTTTAAAAGGGCTGATCTAGCTATTTTGCTTCCTTGATCAAAAATCTTTAATGGGTTTCTCATTAACTTCAGAATTAAATTCCAACTCCTGATCCTTATATTCATAATGCCCTAAGATCTAATCCTGGTCTCCATTCATACAACTAGCAAATATTATTTTTTAAATGATGATATTTAGTTCGGGTAAAGGGGATAGTTGAAACTGATATTCTTACATGCTGCTGATAAATTGGCATCTTTCTAGAAATAAATACGGAAATGTTACAAGATGCATAAAAGGAGTATACCATTTATTTTGCTAATTTCATTTCTGGTAATCTGATCTTTAAGAATTAGCTAGAGCTAAAGTCAAAGATAGGTACAGAAAAGTATTCATCACACCCTAATATGTGGGAAAAGTTGGAAATACGGTATATTCTCAACCATTAGGGAAATGCTTAAATCAATTATGCTGGATCTGTACCATTGAGCCTCAACTATCTAATCTTGATACCAAAATATATTTATAGCTTCCTTTCTTGCCACCCCACTCATTTGTCTCTACTTCTTTATTTCAGGTACATCAAATACTTTTTTACTAAACCTTCATTTTTTTTGTGTGTGTAAGCTGTTCTGTTTGGAATATTTTCTCGGTCCAGATCACCAGCTGTCTACTCATGCTTTAAAACCAGCTCAGATTTCACCTCCTTCATGAATTCTTCTTGGACTTTCTCCACCGGATATGCTGGTTCTTTTCTGCATACTCCCATGACACTTGTATAACATTTATTATATTGTATTTGCAATCCATAACTTATCCATTCATCTCTCCCACTCTCTCACAAAACACAAATCATAAAGGCTGAACTAGTGTATTTTAAAAAATTTATTATCCTTTTAGAATGTGACATAGTACCCATTTTTGGTCCTAAATAATGTTCCTAAATAAATGAATGCAGAGAAAATAGATGTAACCGTAATCTTTAATGCCCAGAGGAGTTTAGTAAACACTGTAATTTACCTCCTCCTCCTCCTCTTTTTTTATGATCAAGTTGGGGAAATTGATGTGGGAAAAGAAGAGACAACCATAGAAATGAACTGGAGGAATGTCAAAGGTTTAATTTTGTATTATTGTTGATGTTAATCCTCCTCAGGCTGTGTAAACTTTGTTCAGTTAAGCAAATATGCCAGAAGACAAAGATTTTATTATTTGCTGGGAAATTCACAGTTGCAAATGTCTGTGTGTTTTCACTGTTCTTAGGAACCTTAGCAAATAACTAACAGATTTGCATTTTCCTTCCACCTAGAGTGAAAGGTCTCTAGGTCCCTTACTGAACAATGACATTAAATAAATACTTAGAATATAGGCACAGAGTTGGTAGAAGGGATTTGGTTTGATCTTTGGTTTTGAAATAGATTACTCACAGATACTGTAGCCCGGTAAAGAGAATAAAACTAACATTACATTTATAATTATATTTGTACTCACTCCATATGCACTGTTAACATAAGGTTTTATAAATCATGACTTCTATATATCAGGCAGGTCATGTAATTTTGTAACAAATATTCAACTCAGAGTGAAGCAAACTCATGCAATGGAAAAAAAAGAGAAAGAATCCTGATATGTAGCCAGTAGGTAGCTTAAAATACTTAAAAAATTACATTGAAAAATTCATGCATAGTATTTTGCCACCAAATCACCCAATTTTGGGTGGCATATGTTTAGGGAACAGAAACACTAAATTCATCAAACTTATCTAATTTTGTGCTTCATAAATAAATAATGAAAGAAAGTCGAGAAATCCAAATCTCCTTTCCACATATTTATTTATATAAACTTATACTTTTGAGAATTTACATAATAATTTATGTGAGGAAAGACTCTGCAGGGATTTTGTCATCAATCTTTGTCAAAGCACTTTGACTTTAGCCAAATTTATGAATTTTGTTTTACAAATGATTAAAAAGGAGATAGAAAGATAGTGATTTCCTAAAAGTGACAAATCAAGATACTGGAAACTTGAGTGGAAAAAAATTCTTGAATTCCACTTGAAAAGAGGACATTTGAATATCAGCATTATTAGAAGCTAGGAGTGTTATCAATAAGAATGGTACAGAGAGGGAGGTGGTAGAGTCTTTGGGGTCCTGTGGTGATATATAGATGTGAGCAGAGTTTAATGAAAGGATGGTCTGATTATTGTTTATAATCTTTGCTCCATGGAACAAATATTTATTTGTCTATTTCTAGTTTCTTATTAGTTTTTAGTTATTTAATTATTTTAAGTTATGTTTGTAATAAAATGTAAGGATACAATTTCTGATTTATTTTATTCTTTAAAATAAATTACCCAGTCTTGGAGTATCAAAGCTATTTCATTTGTGTTCCCAAATAAGAGGCATCTGTTCACACATGGTGACAAGAATACTTGAAAGATGAAGAAAAACTCTTGACTGGATTCCTAAAAATCCAGTTACGGAAGTAGATCCAGGCTCAAATACAGGGAAGTAAGAATGTCACCACAGGTGGCCATAGAAGCCTTTTTCCAATTAAGGCAGGAAGTTGAAGAGTAGGAAGCCTTTGAGATTCCCTTCACATGGGAGCATGCAGGCCCAGTGGGTTGTTCAGCTGGAGAATGCATCCATGTGCCATAGAATTTGTCTTGAGTAAGTTGAGTCATTGTACTCATTGGACCATGATTCTCCCAGAGGCATAGTGATTCTCTGAGGGAGAGCACTGAGCAACTTGGAGAGTTCTTAGAGCATTTCAGAATTTTCTAGTAGAATTTGTGTTGTATAGTCTTGGCCCACTTTAGAAAATAATACAGTATATTTTTGCTTCTAAATACATTTCATTTTCATTACATTTGCTCGGCCTGGATCCTGGAACTAGGTGACAATTTACCTCAGAAAGAGTTCTCTATTTCCTTTTATTTATTGCTTTTTTGGAAAGAGGCAAAATCACTTTGCTGACAAAGTAATTTCTTTTTTTTTCAAAGATTTTATTTATTTATTTGACAGAGAGAGAATGAGAGATGAGAGCACGAGAGGGAAGAGGGTCAGAGGGAGAAGCAGACTCCCTGCTGAGCAGGGAGCCCGATGCGGGACTCGATCCCGGGACTCCAGGATCATGACCTGAGCTGAAGGCAGTCGCTTAACCAACTGAGCCACCCAGGCGCCCTGACAAAGTAATTTCTAAAACTTGTCTAAACTGCTTTTGGTGATGCGACCAGGTTATTCTTTTCACTAAATATTTTCCCAAATTTTGTTTTTGGTATTAAATTATTTCTTTTTTATAACCTTCATCGCGTCTGCATGGTTTATGTTATATGTATTATCTCCTGATGATCTGTTTGTTTTCTTTCAAAAATGAACTTCTTTTTGGTCCCCTTGTCTGGTCCTTTACATTTACACTAAATGTCTTCTTCTTTCTTATTTATATATCTAAAATGAGTGATTTCTCACTCTCTATAGATACAAACTGTCTTCCAAGAAGTCTAGCTTCATTAGTTAAAGCAAACAAAGAGCCCTCATTCGTTCAACTATGGCTCACTACCGTGGTCAATTTCTCAGTTTAACTTTACAGTAGCTTCAGGAAACATTTTCACTCAGATTTCTTAGGCTTTTTTTTTTTTTTTAATCTGGGAAAGAAAAGTTAAAAGTTCTGTTTTGAGTGTAACTTTAGTACATGTACAGGACAGAACATCATTACACATCTTGAGTTAATTGGTCAAGCACACATAGGGAATTCAAATGATCCTTTAGCCCAGTATTAACCTGGATAGGGGAAGTGGGAGTCTATGTTGGAGTTCCAGAATATCCCCTCCATTCTTTTTTTTTTTTTAAGATTTTATTTATTTATTTGAGAGAGAGAGAATGAGAGATAGCACGAGAGGGAAGAGGGTCAGAGGGAGAAGCAGACTCCCCGCTGAGCAGGGAGCCCGATGCAGGACTCGATCCCGGGACTCCAGGATCATGACCTGAGCCGAAGGCAGTCGCTCAACCAACTGAGCCGCCCAGGCACCCTCCCCTCCATTCTTTAGAATTGCCCTCAATTCCATAGAGTGTAAGGGTACCGCAGTCTCAGGGCTGAGGTCTTCCCATGTGGCTTTTCAAGGGGGTGAAGGAGGAGGTTCTTTAAAGTAGTTCTCTTTTGTTCTTTATTATTTTTTTAATGGTTTTAGAGTACATTTAATGAATTTTTTAAAATTTATTTTTAATTGAAGTATAGTTGACATATATTAGTTTCATGTGTACAACAGAGATTCAACAATTATATACATTACCCAATGTTCACCATGATAAGTAGTTACCATCTGTAACCATACAAAGTTATTACAATATTATTGACTATATTCCACATGCTCTTTTGTTCTTTAAAATAGTTTTCTCTTCTTCTGGTCTTCTATGATACTGGTTGTTTATAACTTAAATTTATCTGCTTTCTCTATGGATGAGCCTAGGGCCATGGGGGGGACAAGTTTGGATCACAATGATTGAGTATCTAGAAGACAATTAGAACATTCATACTGTAAGATTGCTTACTTTCCATCAGATCCCCATATATGAATTAAACAACTCTTTCTCATTATTACTATTTGACCAGTTCTGCCACGTTACCTTTGATTTTGATACATGCCCAGCTTCAAAAAGGAAGACGGGGAGAAAAAGGGTCCTGTTTATAACACTTTCCTTCTGTGGAATTACCTTTTGAGTCCTTGAAAGTAAGACTGCCCATTTTCATGTTAATGGGTAGAGAAGCCTGCTGAATTGAGTTATCATGGATAAATTTAAGGGGTATATGATATCACTTCCCTGCTTAAAACCCTCTACTGGCTTCCTGTCACACAATGAAATCCAATCTTCATGACAATCTGTGTAACCAAACAGGATCATTTCCCCAACTGCTCCAATCTCATTTCTTACCACACCTCCTTGAACATTCATCTCTGGCTCTGTTAGCCCAGTTGCCATTCCTTGAGTATATCCAGTGTGATCCTGTCTCAGAGTCTCTGTACTTGCTAGTCCCTTCACTCAGAACAATTTCCTTCCAAATGTTTACTTCATATCTCTAGTGAACTGCCACTTCTTTGAAGGGGCATTCCTGACTAAGATAGCCTGCTCATACAACTTTTATTTCCTTATAGTCCTGATCATCAGCTGAGGTTATGTTACATAAACCATCAGTATAGGGACTTTATTGTATATACATTGTCCTATTACCCAGTGCCTAGAGCAATGCCTGACTCATAGGAATTAGTAAATATTAACTAATTTTGATTTTATTAATGGGTCACTATATTGACTACTATTATACCTCATAAATGGGCTATGGTTGTCGTTGGTACTGCCTTAGCAATGTTCTGGTCCTTAGAGCAATAATGGAATGATGGTTTAGATACCTAGGGAGTACATTTTATGAAGAGTACATTTTATTAGAGCATGGTTCTTATGGTCCAAGATAGTAGAGAATATTAAGGCAAAATATGACACATAGGCTTAATTCACTCAGAAAAAAAATCAATGTGACACATCTTTATTAAGTTGTAACCTGTGATCGATTAAAATCAGTTTGCACTGATCTTTTGTCTTTGGTAACTATCATCTGAAACATGGGTGACATACCATGATGACAGCTTTCTTTACCTCCTCCAGTCAGGCATGAGTAGTTCTTGGGATGCGTATTTTTCCATCCTAGAATGATGTTATAGGGGAAAAAAGAGACTCCCTGCTTTCATCCATTCTGACCACCAGACAAATTCAAGAGTTAGTTACCATGGAAAGTGTTCCAGTTATTGAGGATCAAATAGTTTAAGACTATTGCATATCATACTCAAATGGATCCACAAGTAGTGAAACTTAGTAACATTTATTTAAAAATTGACAGAAACTCCTGTGATAGCAAGCTTATAAAGCTAGTACATGGTTTTTCCACTTCATGCATACACGATGATTTCCCTTCATGTTGCTGCAGTTTCACAGGCCCATTAACATCTACTTTGGGGTGAGGGGAACAGACGGCAGGCAGGGGTAACTGCTGTAAATATAATATTCCCAAACAGAAAAGGATGTTTTCATATCCAGCTAAAGTGCCAGGGATTGCAGACTGTAGACTGCTTTATCAAGATTGATCTCCTTTTGGCATATGTCCTCTGCATTATTATGCTTGCAGAATCTCTTTTTCTTTGTCTTGAGTTGCAGTGCCACATAACCTTCCTGGCACCATAGACATGCTCTTTCAATGGTAGCTGATAGAAAAGGAAAACTGTCTTACAGCACCCAATTTCCCATGGGTTTATTTATTTATTTTATTTTTTAAAAAGATTTTTATTTATTTATTTGACAGAGAGAGAGAGAGAGAGAGAGCACAAGCAGGGGGAGCTGCAAGGAGAAGCAGGCTTCCCGCTGAGCAGGGAGCCCAATGCGGGGCTCAATCCCAAGACCCCGAGATCATGACCTGAGCCGAAGGTAGACGCTTAACTGACTGAGTCACCCAGGCACCCTTTCCATGGATTTAGACACAGCAAAATTTCTTTGGGATTCTGGATAAAAAGTTAATTTTGTTAAAAAGAAGTTACAAATGCTGTAACTGACTTGAAAAGAAATATTGTAACTCATATTCCTTTCCATTGTAATTTCTTTTTTGGTCATGAACTTCATCTCAATAACAACATTAAACTGCCACCTGTAGATTTCAATTAGATCCCAGTTTTGACTAATAAGTGTGGCTTTTTATATATTTGAGTAAAAAAACACCCCACCTTATTTCAGTAAATTACCATCTGCACTGCATCTCTGCAGGTTCAACATTGTTTTGGTCTTATTCCTTTAGTTGTGACTGTAATCCATATTCTTAAAGTCAGGAACACAAAGACTGCAATCAGCTCATTAGTGGATTTGGTCATTATGCACTCAAATTATACATTAACTTTACCTGAATTACTTGGAACTAAGTAACAAAAAAACTGCCTCTATATGTGCTGCCTTAAAGGTTATTGAATTCAATTGTATTGAGATAATAGTTTTAAATTAACATTTATATTGAACTTTACATATATGCAGTTCTTAAATTATTGAAACTGGTTACTCAAATCATAGAAATGACATCCCAACTAGAGCTCCTTGACTCCACGCTTTCTTTTCTCTCTCTCTCTCTCATACATTAGCTTGTCACCAAAATTGTTTCTCTAAGTCACAGACTGGCTTATGTGGCTTCGGGTTCAGAAATTTGGGATGATAACTTCCAACTTACAGAACTGAGTTCAAACCCTTTTAATTAGTTGTCAAGGTTATTTATAATGTCAAATTAACCTATCTTTTTCACCTCATCTCTGGCATGCACCCAGCTTCTCCCATACCTACCTTTTACACACTGATCTTAACCAAAAGCCATAATTTTCTGGTTACGCACACGCTTCTATATCTCTAGAATTTTGCTGATGCTTTCTTCTCTGACATGAGCTTCCTCCCCTTCCTCATTTGGTTAAACCCAACTCAATCAATACGTCACCTCTTCTATGCGGCTTATCCTCCACTCTTTTCCTTACCTCAGAACGAAGTTATGATTGTCTTCTTTAATACTCAGCATAGAGGGGAGTGTTGCTAAAAAGTAAGTAATAATAAAGTAAATTTCTTACCCCTGTACCAGGTAAACTATTGGGACTGTAGTTTTTTTCTTTTTTTTAGGGTATTCTATTTATTTTAAACTGACAAACCTTCATCAAATGACTTGTATGCAAAAATCCGTGCTCTGTTATTTATGTTTAGAGAACATGTCCAAGAGGATTTGTTCAAGTTGGCTGTCGGCTGTTAGCCCTATGAATCACATAAACTACAGTACCTACCAGTTCATAGAGAGTCATTCACACAGAATACTCAGGATCCATTGCTAGGCTGAGTGTGGTTGCTTGGATTTTCCTGGAAAAGGACCCTAGCTGTTGCTCTGGTCTGACAGACACATGCTCATCTGCCCATCTGCCAGTGTGGAGGAAATTAAGTGTGAGATGAGCTATGATAGAGGAAGCAACAAGATACAGCAGGTTGGTTTTAGAGGGTTAGAAAAGGCTTCCAGGAGGAAGGATCGTTAACTCGAGACTTGAAGTAGGAGTCAGTTTAGCAGTCAGTAAAAAAGTTAGGCAACAAGAAGGAGCGACACTCAGGAAGATGAAGGAAACCTGGATGTAAAAGACAGCAGAGAAGCAAAAGTGATTCAGTACAGCTGGACCTGTTTGTGTCTGTGTGCATGTGTAGCTGCGTGTATATGTGAACATGTGTGATGGAGGCTTCCCCTGGAGAGAGGACGCAGAGGAGGCTAGATGTTCTAAGGAAGCTCAGTTCAAATACTTTTTATAAAAGTAGTTTTTAAACATTAATGTTTTCCTTACCTTGTCATTGTTAGGGTTCTTTCATATAATTAACACCAATGAGTGCCTACTATGTGCAAGACAGTGTACTAAGTGCTCTGGGGAACAAAAAGAATTTTGTGATCTTATAATAATATAAGAGAGAGAGAAAAACTGCATACAAATAATTATAATACAAGGTAGAAAGTGATAAGTGCCATATGAGAGATAAAAATAAAATGCTAAGGGAGTTCAGAGGAGGCAGAATTCACACATTTATGTGTGGCTGACCTATTTTTACTAACACTATGATAATCTTAGCTATGCAGCTCATCTCAACTATGGTGATGTTAATTCTGCAACTACTTTGACCTTCTGTAGGGGACAGTCTTTATAAAAACATCCTATTTATAACACAAACTTGGTCCAAGTACTGAGTGTCTGTAGGCTGACAGACTAAATGGCATCAAAGCTGGAGAGTTTCAGTGGGTTTAAGTTCTAGAAGAGTAAAGGTAACAGAAATGGAGGCTTAACACTAACCAAATTTGGGGGCTGTACCGGTTAAATGTAAGCCAGTGTGGAGTTTTAATTGCTGGTAATGGGCAAAGGGAAAATTTAATTATTAAAATTATTATTAATGTACCAACAGTGGGGTTTTTCCTTGGTATAGTTGCTAATGCTCTGCCTATGGAGGAAACAATATGTGAAGAGACATCCTTCCCTTTACTATAAGACACCTTCTATACACTCCCTCTGAGCAAACACCACCAAACTAGAGGGTCTATACCCCATCAATAGACTGGTGCACATAGTTGGTGGTAGTCAGCTTCCACTTTCCCTCACGACGCCAGTCAGTGATCCTAAATTTGCCAGGTCTGGTAAATGGATGTTCCAGTGTATCAGGTAGAGAGATTAGAATTAGTTCTTCTGCTCTGAGTCTGGCTTTGTGCTCACTGAATTGTTATGATTTCTTCTAAATTCTGCTGAACTTGCCTGGCCTCTGAGACTGGATTTCACACCCTCCCATCTTTAAGCAATGGTGCTATCCTGTAAACAGGAAAAAATTATTACTTTTAATCTCCTAGAAATAATAGTGGTCAAAGCCAACATCTAGTACTTAAATCTGAGCCCTCAGTAAACATTTATAAAAGGCAAACGTAGCAAATGCAACATTGTGGAAAAGCTTTAAACTTAGAGCTGCAATCCCAATTCAGTTGCTTAGTAATTATGTCACTAGGGCAGATCGGTGAATCTCTTTGAGTCTCTGCTTAATCATCTGCAAAATGCATTTTTCTGGGATTAAATGTGAAATATAAACAAACATAAGTCTTAAAATGCTGTATAAGGTAAGGCATTATTTACTGAAGATCAGTGGCTCTTTGGTATGGAGAAAAGCTTTTGCTTCCCCCCCCCAATCTTATACACATGGACCTTTATTATAGCCATTCAATCTGTAGATCAAAGTGAAGATGCCATTCTTCTGGACATGTAGTTGGAGGCCCTTCTATAGAGTGGGGGTGGATGTGATTTTATCTACCTTGTCAAGGGTATATACTTAGAAGCTCATTAAAGAAGTGGTCCTCTTGTTAAATCCAGTCAGCTGAAAAGGAGCCATGTATCCCTTTTCTAAATGGCATATTATTTCATCAAATTCATTTTCATGCATTTCACGTAGAACATGAACATTTAAGTGAAAGAACATTTCAGAAAAAAAAAAAGAAAGAAAAAGGGACAAGGTAGTAATTACAACCAAACTTTCCTTGTGCTGACAGCAACCAACTCATTTATTAAGTCAATGTAGTCAAGTAACACAGCAGCATCACACTTGATTGAAATCTTGGCCAAGTCCGACAGATGTTCTCTACTCATTGTCAATCTCAAGTATGTTTTAATGAGTTTCAAGTGGCTGGTGCTCCCCTCTGCAGACGCCACTGTTGCAGAGATTGTGAGCAGATTCTTCAGGGCAATGGGTTTTGTATTTAATAAGTGGTGCGTGGTAGGTGACGGGTAGGAATCACCACTGAAAATGCAACTGCAACTCTGGAAACAGCCGCTCTCCGTCTGTAGTTGAGTCTCCTTCAGATCAGTTAAATTCAGAATAGTGCCCAAAGCTAGTCTGTGTGTACATAGCATCTCTGATCTTAAGAGTTGATAAGAGTATTTCAAAACCTCATCTCTTTGGAGATTTAAGATTCCCAGTGTAGGAGACTCACTAAAGCCATAACATTTTAAAATTTGCTTTGATATATATATATATACATATATATTTACCATTGTTCCTTAATGAAATTGCAGTGTCTAAAAGGGAGAGAGGGAGAGAGAAAGCTTACAAAGTAATTCCTATTTACTTGTTTGTATTTCAGATAGGTTCAGTATAAGGTTTTAGATGCTTTTTTAAAAAACAGTTTTCAGAGAGATAGTTTGATATTTCTACTGGTTTATAGATCTGTTCTTTTCACTTTAAAAATTATTACTTGTATAGAGAAAAACCATGAAAATAATATTTTCTTTGGTCAATCTTTATCTCAAAGAACACGGTTTATATATTCTGTATACCATGCCATAAAAATAAATATTGCTTAGTTGCTGTGGTGTATTAGCTTTTTCCCCCCACAGCTGGATAAATCTACTTCCTCCTGTTGCTAGTCTAACTCTCCAGTTTAAGTGTAATAGTTTCTTTCTTTCTTTCCTTTTTCTTTTTTATACATTGGATATAAACCTTTTAATGAACTAAAGTGTCTTTACATATGGTTTGAGTTGAACAACAATTCCCAAGAAATTAAGAGCAAAAAACTCTTGAGAAAGGTCTAAACATCGATGTACGTCAGAGGAGATGTGTGGAAGTCCTAATTTCATTTATCCAACACATTGTCTAAAATAAACGAAACTTGCAAGTATTAAAGGAGTGCTTTGTCAGACTTTTGATATTTACAAATCTTCATGCTTCATGCTGTTTTAAAACCCAAAGCCTGTAAGAAAGCCAGATGGCAAGTAAGGGCATCTCTGGTACATGCCTGTTTAGCTACCGCAAGGCAGACCAGGATTTCCTTGCTTCTGAGGAAGTGTGGGGCGGAGTAGAACACGGCTGTCCCAAATATGTACCGGGGTGTGATAATGGTGAGAGTTCCTATGAAAAGATGGTTTCTTTAGAAATACTTATTTATGATTATCTGTTCGGTTTCTATAGCTCTGCGACCCGCACGTTTCCGGAGTCTGACGGCGGCATACAGCAGTTAGTTTGTGCAAGAGAGAAAACGAGTAGTGAGAGAAATCTCTGGGCTGAAATGCAGTATGTGGCAGACACAGTGGAATCTGAAAGAGTTGCTTGTTAGCTAGAAATTAGTCATTGGCTAGCCCCAGTATGGTTGAGTAGTAACTTTAGATTATTCATTCTCATCTTTCTTTGGGCAGCCTTTCCCTTCCCTCAGGCATGGCAGGCCCTCTGGGGAGTTGTTGACGGCACTGCCAAAAGAACACAACAGTTAAATGGAACACCAAGTGAGAAAAGGATTCTTTGCAGCTTGGAAAGGCAATCAATAAGATGACTATGGAGTCTGCGAAGGGAACTTTCTTCTCTCCCAAAGAGAAGGGCGGGAAGGGGTGAGGTTTCTTACTGTAGGCTGATTACCGGGTGCAAAGATGGTGGGTTGTTGGAAGGTGTGCAAACAGACCCCAGAATTTCTGTTATCTAGGAGGGCATATTTGAATATGCTCATTCGAATGTAAAGCTGAAAAGTGGCTTAGATCAACTGCGATATTTAAAGTTCTTGTTTACCTAAGCAGCATTCCAGTGTCCCCGGTATTCTTATAAATTATGGGAAGGATACATGGCCTGAAAAATTCAACCTCTGAAAAAGTGCAGCTTCAAAGCTGTAAAAAGCCACTAACTGCTTTAGCTGATTACATAGCAGGCTCTTTAGACAGCCAATCTCTCGGCAGGCATCCCTGCCACACGTTTTCCTATTTATTTTTGCTGAAACTCTACCATGGATTTTAAGCTAAAAGAAAAAATAAACATGCAAGCGTTTGTTTAAGAAGACTCTGAAACCTCTCTGATACGCTATGTGAGTTGAGGAACACCGGTGTGGTGGTTTATTGTATGCAACCAGCTGTAACCACTTCAGCTGGAGAGCACTTTATATTCTTCTTCTTTAAGGCAGTAATTGGTAAGTATATTTTCTGCCTGTAATCAATAGCTTTTATATTCAATGCAATATTTCTAAACAAAGAGAAATATTACATTGAATATAAAAGCTATTGATCACAGGGAGCAACCGTCTTTTCCGCATACCACTTTCCATGACCAAATAATACCAAAATTCTATAGCACTCCCGATATGACAAATGCCTCTATCATTAATTGGCCCTTCAATCTTTAAGAACCAAGGAAGAAAAGACATTTCTTTACTGAATCTCCAATGAAACCATAACTTATATATAAAAACAATGTCATGACTGTTTTGTAAACCAGAAAGTATGATTTGAATTTTTCTAGAAGTAGTGATGAGTTTTCATGTGTGTGTGTTTATTCATATATATATTTGTTATGTGTGTGTGTGTGTGTGTGTATAAATACATGCATATTGATTTTGCTTGAACTACACGTCCCTGGTCTTCTCCATGACTGATATGAATTGAACTTCCCTATTGCATCTATATTTATACCTGTATACCACCTCACTCTGTCATATATATATATGCATACTCACACATATGTATACACATATGTATATTTATACTGATTTCTAGTCTCATCACTTGGTCTTCATGTGACTAAAGGTAAAGAGTTCCAAAGTAGCTGGTTCTTATCAGCAATATGGCCTCTGAGCTGAGCTATTTTAAACCTATGTGAAGATGCTTCCTACTATCTAAACCATGGTGGAGATGTATTTTCATAAAAGAGGCAATCTTTTTCTGATTTGCATAGCAATGTTCTATGGGTTAGCTGTGACCTTGCTTGCAACGTAACCTATGAATTTAGCTGATAAATTAGACACTGATGAATTAGTAGTTTTCATATAGATTCATAAAATTTACAATTCATAAAAGCTGGTAGCTTATGGCTGATCAAGTCAGAAAAAGTGGATTATTTTCAAATGAGAAAATACTGCTAAGATGTGACACTTTGTCAAATTTGGCTAAGCCAGTAAGGGGTGGAATTCAGACATTACCAAGGAGAAATGTAGTATCCAAGAATCTTTGAGTTAGAAATTGACAATATAATGTAGCTAATCTTACATTATAGATTCCATCAGGATACCGGCCACTATATAAATAAATGAAGAATCATTATAGAAATTTTTTCTTTGGATTTGATATTTTAGAAAGATATTCTGAAATACAAATATGTAGGAGTGAGGTAGATTAGAATGGGGATCCCCCATATGAATAGATAGATCAAAGTTAGATTAATAGTGCATTTTTTTAACACTATTTCATCTCTGACCTTTAGTCTTATTATACAAAATAATGTAAAGCTAGAACAGATAGCCTCGATTTCATACTTTGATTTACATATGGAGTCCAGAAATAAATGAAGGTCCTCATAAACTGCCAATCGCTTACTGGTGATGAGCTGGCCATCTTGAAAATTTCCCCATGAGCAGGATCTTTATTTCTGGGTTCACAGTCTCAAAGGCAGGTTCAGTGGAACACTAGTGCCTGAACAAGAAGAGGCATCAAATACCCTTCACCACTGAAAGCAGGTCCCTTTAGAAGGGGCTGCAGAGGCGAGAAGACAGCTCTCTGAATTTACTTGGCATATAAATAGAAGAATTCGGGTTCCAAAAGAGACCACCTGCTACCCTTTATAGGTGCTAAGAAATAGCAAAATTAAAAGTACAAGAAATATGATACTCTAAATAGAGAAGGGAAAAGAATGGTAATGAACTTTCAGAATAGACCAGTAGACTGCACTGGTTGCTATTAAAAATACATATCCACAGGCAGAGAAACATTCGCCCAAATTGTACAAGGATGCTATTGTGCTCTAGGGTAATGCTTTTAACTTATAATGAGGCATTGTTAAAAATATTCCTTTTTTTGTGCATACGTCTATAGGTCTGCGGGTTTACTCATCAGAACATGCACTGCTTTTTCATGTGTGTGTGTGTGTGTGTGTGTGTGTGTGTGTGTGTGTGTGTGTGGTGTTGGAGGGAAATTCATTTCTTTCATTGTGTTTCATTCCCTAGGGAAAGCCATAGAAGGAGAGTTGTTTGTTGTATGAAAGAGTATTTTATACAGTATTAAATCCAGGAGTTTATTATTTTGGGGACAGACTCACATTTCACGGCAAGACCAGTATGCACCTTGGTCTATTCTGTCCTTTTCCCGGCAGAAACATCCCATAGAGATCTCCAAATAGCGATTCCCTTAAGTCATAGTATCAGAAAGTATCTTATTCTCAGCAGAGAGGCATTTTCCCCCCCAAAACATGCTCTGAGCTATAAGATTCAACTGTAAATCTTAACTCTTCTAGTCCTCAGGGATGGTACTGAGGGAGTTTGTTGATATTGCATGGAAACACTAAGTAGAAAGTTGTGCATTAAAATTGTTTTAAAATGTTACACTTTACAAAGGGTTTTTGTTTTGCATAGTTTAGGGCACATGCCTATTCATGGATCCAGATACTAATACTGAATAATAGACCATAAATCTCCCTATTCCAATGTAATAATCCTACAAACATTATTTGGACCAACAGAACAGAAAGAAAATCAACACGCAGATTAACTAATGAACTGGTTGAACCCATGACAATTCATAATTCCTTGTGTAGACATAATCTGGCATGGATATACAGGTCACAGGACAAACTTTGTAACTACCATCCCCATCACAAATACTACAAGAGTGCCTTACATTTCTGGAATTTTCAGGTTTTCTGCTTCTTAATCTAATCCAAAAGGCAATTGTTAATTGATTAGAGTATGCAAAAAACAAAGTTTTTGCAAGCACTTAATTTAATCCACACGATCAGCGTTAGGTAAAAGAGAATGCTTTAGAAACAAATGGCAATTTCTATTTGGCTAAACATATTCCTTCTGATACTTGAACCTGAAAGCTTTCTTAGCTGCAATATAACTGTTTGTAATCACCTGGATTGTCACCCCCGAGGGTGAAACATACTTAACATATTAGCGGTGGCTCAAAAGAAGACTCCACTCTTCCTTTTCTGCTCTGTAGAAAATGGAGTTCTAAGTCACCAGGCTAAATGAGTCCACATGCTATGGGCTCACTCCTAATGTTTCCCACTCTAATGCCTCTTGTCTAAAGCTAGCAACCTGCTTTGCATCTGAATATATGTAGCCAATTTACATACACTGATGTTAGAAATGAGAATTATTGGTTTTTATAAGCACAGGTGAGAGAACATTCCATCTAAAATGCTGAAAACTCTGGTTTAATATATGAAAATAAAGCAGCCAAAGAAAGATTTTTTTAATATGGTCTAGGCTTCAGGCTGCAGCCTTTCGTAAGAAAGGTGAGATGACAGACAGAAGATGGATTTATCTTTTTACTTAGGTGCAAAACTACAAAGCAGTTTCATATAAACAGATCTCTCAGCCAAATATAGCTTGACAGTAATTCTGTAAGATTCATCAAGTCAAGGAAAGTGATTATGTCTGATGACATGAAATAACGTAAAAGTAGGATATATCACATGATTTAAATATATTAGGCTTCATAATCCATTAAATATAATCTTTTTAATGAAAATTTTTCTGTGTACCAATGACTTTATTACTCATTTACTCTTTGGAATGATAAATAATTCTTATACCTTTCAAATTTTTTACCCAGAATAACCTGAAAGCATTACTAAAATAGTTTTTAGTTTACAATGTTTTTAAATTTTTAGAAACATCAGAGATCAGGGTATGGTTTTAAAAATATTTTAATTTTACTTATTAGACTAACATTTGTGCATTGACACTGCATTATAGGATTTAGGTAATTAAATTTCTTATAAGAGAAGGAATAAGACATGATGTGCATAAAGCACTTAATCAATTGTAGTTTAAAGCCTCTTTTACTTCTCTGTAATATTTGGAGGCAGACCCAAAACAATTCCAGAACAGTGATGGTGAGAGATTCTGTACTTTAGAGCAAGGCTCTCAGGCTGCACTTAATTCTGGTATAATGACATCTGGCCAACATTCTAAGATGAAATTTTCAATAAATGCTGGCAACTAAGACAATTCATTATGGTTTCTCCTGATAAAGGATGTGGGCAAAAATTGCTTTGGCTCTAAAAAAGCTTTCACTTCATTATGAGACCAGATCAATCACCATCAGCAGAAGACACTCATTGGGCTACTTCTTTTGCAGCTGTTATGCACTTTGTTATCAGGGCCTGTTGAAGGCACTAAGAAATTGTTTCTATTAGACAGGCATTATTGCTGGACTCCTCTAAGCTAAATTTGCTTTTAAGTGTATTTCTTTAGTAAAGAGATGGAATAATGAGTCTGAACTGAGATCAGTGTGAGATCACCTGCTTATCCCTATAAAAGCAATGCCATTTAGATGGCATTTTATTTGTATTTCTGCACAAAAAGAAATGAAAATATATTTTTCCACTAAACTGAGAAAGGGAAGTCAAGTCACTCAGTGATCACTACGCATTTGAGGCAAGTAGAGAGGTTAAATTTCATATCTAGCATTTCTTCTCTTTTTAACCCCCTTCCTCATAAGGAAAATTTAAATGCTGTTGTAAGTTGAGGTTGTAGTATAAATGAGCTTGAAACCATATCTACCTGCTTCATCATTTCACATCTTTTTTTTTTAATTGATTTTGTGTCTAAGTTACTGGGACCACATAACAAAAGAATTAGATAAAACTTGAAATAAGGTTTTTCAGACATTGAAATGGGTTTTTAATAACCATCTCACCAAAGACAATCTGATGTATAAGCATTATTTTGCATTTTACACTTGGGGTAAACACTATATTGTAGCAGCTTCCTTTGGACAAGTCATATTTAAATTTTTACTGCTTTCTTCTCTCCTGAGTCCTTTAGGAAAAAATTGCAGAATGTTATGTTACCCAGAGTATCAATTAATCCCCTCAGTCGGGTTCCTTTTATTAGCAAAGAAAAATTCAAAAGGTCGCCTACCATTTCATAGATAGTTTATTTTGAATGTGCCTAATGAAAAGCATATAAATTAGAATATATGACTATGTGCAAGGGTTCTCACATGTTAAAGAAGTGTGAATTATTGCAAATGAAAGAGATATCTGAGAATAAGCATGCTGCAGTGATTGAGAGTGGAAACTAAAAAATTCCAAAATAGAACTTCTGAACCACTGCAAATATCCAGCATAACATTTTTCTCTGCTCTATCTCCACCAGCAAAAGAAGAGCGGCGATTTACCACCAGTTTTAAGTCGCTTAGTGTTTCATAACTGCTAAGGCACCAAAGCATTATTGGTTAGGGCTTATCATTATTCAACCTTCTTTAAACTGCTTGGATCAGTAGTAAATAATTGGCTAGAAAATATAGCTGGAAAACTTTTTGAAAGTGGATAATTCTCAACTGTCCTGTAATACCATATTAGTGCTATATAGGAATCTTGTCAGAAAGTGTATTTTGATAAATTGGTAGCATTTATGAGTTTCTCTATGGGCCCTAAATGAAATAGCGTTTTAATGTTTGGTATAGATAAATGCCAATTTCACTGTCATCTCTATCAGTTCTTGAGAAACAATTAATGTGGTTAATGAAATGTTCTAAAGATTTGGTAAATGGTTAAAGAAGAAAAAAGAGTAGGTTCAGAGTTCACGTTTGTACTAGTCAAGGTAACATCATCTGCTGTAACAAATGAATCCTAAGATGTCTTAATGGCTCGAAAAATTACAGGTAGTTCCAGTTTACTGAAGTACATTTCTTCATACAGTCATTCTAAGATGCAGGGCAAGAGACTGCCATTTTCAGCTTGAAGCTTTAAGATTGTCCTGGCTATTAACACCCAGCAGTTAGGAGGGAAAAGAATATGGATGGCTTAAATGGGGGGGAAGTGTGAAGTTTACTTCCCCTCATGTTTTGTTAGTTAGCACTCAGTCACATGGTCACAGCATTATAAAAGGGCTGGAACTGTAGTCTAGATGTGTGTCCGGGAAGAAGAGGCAAACCAGTAATGACTGGGCACTGGCCCTTCTCATTCTCCAGCTTCCCCCTCCATTTTGCTTATCTTTGGAGAATTACCCATCATATCACAAACTCTAGGTACTGCCTAGTCTGATTCAGCCAATGTTTAGATATTTTCAGCAATAGTACTGAAACCTTAATTATATTTATTTATATTTATATATTAATATAAGGACCCTCATTAAAATTGAAATATGCAGAACCTCAGTTTGGAAACCATGCAAAATCAGACCTGTTTTGGCTGAAGTAGGGGTAGGGACCCAGAGTCTCTCCCATTCAGCTTGCCCTAACCTCAATTCCTACCCCATGCCAGACCTTAAAGAATCTCTAAGAGGCAGAGCTGGATCAGCTGTTCCACATTAATATCACCAAAAGTCATATGTTAACAGTCAATTTTTTTGTGTGTGTTTAATCCAGAATTTAGCTGCCACTATGTCTCCAAGTTTTCCAGCCTATTTGGGTCATTCTGTTGTGTAATGTTTCAGTGAAAATGATTCAATCTCTTATCCATCTCAACTTCATCTGTAGAATACTAATCAATGTTTCCAAAGAATCTCAGACCATGTCCACTTGTTCTAATCACTTCTTATTCCAATTCGTTGAATCTGATGAATTCAGCATTGATCTTCATTTATAATCTTTTCCATTTCCATCTGTCTGTTCTGAGTTGATCCAAGTGGGCAATGTAGCTCCTATGCCACAGTTTTCATCTTGAAATTTACAAAAGACGATTGTGTGAATAGACTTTTGCTGAAGATGAGGGGTCATTCTGGAAGGAGGCTGCATGTTTCATTAAAGCACAAAAGAGAGACAATTTATTCGGATCATTAACCGTCCCCCTGCTTAAATATGGGCACACCACCTCCAGGAACTTCCCACTGGCTCTTTCTCCCCCTCATGTCCTTCTCTTGCCATTTTGCTGGGACTTCTTCCCTTCTTCTCACATCCCCTCTGTTTTTCCAGGTTCCTAGCACTGCTGTTGCCCTTTCTTTATAGGTCAGCTAGTGGAAACTCAATTTTCCCCTTTCTTTATTTGCAGAGTTTTCTTTGTTTCATTTGAAGTCTATTCTAGTCATGCCAAGGAAACTGCTTATATAACAAATAACCCTTTAAGGCTATTTTGTGCTAAGCAACACATTTCTTTACTTAAAGAATTTTTCCATCAGTTTTTAAAATAATGTTCCCTGCCCCCACCCTACCCCCTAAACTGAGGCTCCTACAAAAGGAAGCTTATATGTGTAGGCTCTTCTCTTTTGGAACTCATGGCTAAAGAAAGATATCTTGGAATGAACACACAAGTGGGACCTGTATACAGAGACAGAGAAATTAAGATCATAAAGTCCATGTCTGGCTCTCAATAGAGACAATAAATATATATGGGTATCAACTTCCACACTGTAATACCTCCTTTCTTTACTTTCTTTGTGTATATGATCTTTTGGGTTTAAAACTTTCTTTGCATTATTGTACCCTCTGAATGAATAGTGCATTGTGCTAAATAGAGGGGTAGGTTGCTCCTCAAATATGTTAAGCAGAAATCTTGACCAGGCTCTTTAAAAAGAAAAACTCTTTCTGATATATAACACTTATGATTTTTATGATCTCACTACACTCACATTTCTTACTCTATTATCACTCTCTGGGCTCTCCATCTGATTTCCATAATGTATGTTCATAGTGCATATGTTTATTACAACAAATTGCTAAGTTAACTTATCATGGCTTTTCTGCACTTATATTTTCTACCAATTTAAAATTTTAAGAGACACCAAGGCAAATTTGACAGTTACCTAATAAAGCTGAAATTCTGTCTACAATTGGAGTACCGGGACCCTGACTGCCTTTGGCTCTATGAATGCATGCTGTGTGCTAGTGTTGCATTGATCAGAATGAGTCTGCCTGCAGTGAGCCCTGGGCATGCTCTGGGCCGCAAAACTTAAGGGGAGTAAGGGACAGTGTAATCATTGTGAGAGCAGCTTAGTTACAATCGATCGATGCTCATGACACCAAGAACGAACCTCTCTCTAGAGGGGCATATTACAGTTGTGAAGTCAAGCAAGTATTAAGTGTGATGGGGTGGAACTTCAATTTTTCTCCAAGTAAAGAAACTAGTCCAGAGGTCACAGCTGATGAATGATCAACTGCTCCATTCTTTGGGGTGTCTGCAAAGATGGGTTAGTATTTACAAAAACTCACTGGTAATTCCATAAAAGGTCTCTCTTAATTCTAAACATACACCTTTTCTTTAGCTATTAGAGAAAGGAAATTCATTTAAAATAAACCTGGCCAGATGCAGTCAAATATTGGGAACAACTGCACTCAAAAATCTCTCTTGAAAGGAAATGCTGATGGTCCAATGGGTTTGGGGTAGAAGGGACCTTTAGAAGTTCCACAGTGTAGCTTCTTCCATAGTGCTTGAATGAGTGCTGATAGTCATTTCAACCCATAGGTGGAACATCTCAGTGATGAGGAGCTTACTTTCTTGCAAGACTATTACAATTTTATTTACTTGGAAACTGTACTGGGCTAAAATTTGTCTACTTAGAGTTTTAGTCTTAGTTCTGACATTTAGAGCTACCATGCAGTTCATTCTAATCTTTCTTCTGAAATCTTTCAAATATTCAAATGTTGCTTTTAAGTTCCTATTGTGCCTTTACATTTCCAGTTTTTGTTAATTCTAAAAATCCTCAAATGACATAATTTGTAGAACCTTCATTATTTTTGTTGATATCCTCTGTATAGTTCCAGTGTGTCATATCTTTTAAAAATGTAGAGACCAGGACAAAATGCAGTATTCTAAATTTGGAGGGAAAAATTCACAGTACAATGGTAGTATACCTCTCCTTTTTTTGATATTGATATTTATCTATAACTCAAGGTAATCTGTTTTAGCAGCCACATCTCATTATCATTTTATGACAAGAATTTTATAAGAACTACTCTTCTATTAGGTCTCTCTCATTCTGAAATTGTAAATTTGACTTTTTGAGCCATTAGTCAGTCTTTATATTTATTTCCATCAAGTTGCATATTGTTAGATATAATCGACTCTTCTAATTCAACAAGGTTTTTTAAAAAATTGTTGTCAAATATTGTCAATAAATGGATCTATACCTTAAGTTAGAATCACCTATACAGTTAATAAAAATGCCTATTCATTTAGTAAAAATGCCTTGTGTGACTTAATCAGATCACTGATAAAAATTGGAAAGGGCAGGGTGAAGTATATGTCTCAGTTGGTATGCTACCTTGAGGCTGATATCAATATATTAATTTACTGTTTGTATATAGTTCATGTAGCTATGACTCCCCTGGATTCTACTATAATCCAGCCTCTAATTCTCCTAGAAAATCATAGAAAAATTGGTCATATTTCTTTCTGGAATTCATCTACTAATGTAGATTATGCTTTACAAATGTAGAAATTCTATTGCAAAAGAAATGAAATTGGCATGATTTCTTCTCAGTGGAGCCAATGTAACTGCTAGTAATTAGTTTAATTTGAAAAATGTCCACAAAATACCCATTTAAAAGTTTGTTTTTAAAATTTTGCAGAGTTGAATAAAAGGAAGCATGGAGGGTGGTGGGGACCAGGACACTTAGCAAAAAGGGTCGTGAGTGTTAGAACTACATAAAGGACTCAATTCTAATTCTCACTTGTAGGATAAGATTAATATCCATCTTGTGTCAGCTCAAGCTGCTATAACAAATTATTATGGGTTTGGTGGCTTAAACAACAAACATTTATTCCTCACTGTTCTAGAGGCTGGGAAGTGAAAGTTTAAGGTGTCTGATGAGGGTCTGCTTTTTGGTTTGCAGATGGCTGTCTTTTTGTATCTTCACACAGTGGAGAGCAGGGACAGAGCAAGCTCTCCTGTCTCTTCTTATAAGGGCACAATCCCATTCATGAGAGTTCTACCCTCATAACCTAATTACTTCTCAAAGGCTTCATCTCCTAATACATTCATATTGGGGGCTAATATTTCCACATATGAATTTTGGGGGACATAAACTTTCAGTCCATAACATCTTGTTGCAACAAGATTGGTTCTGGAAGGAAGCCTGACCCTGATGGATTCATTGCTGGGTTCTCCCTTGAGGAGCAGAGCATAACAAAAAGCCAGAGCAGGAAGTGGGGAGATGGTGGCAAAAGCTGATACTGCATAGAATGCTATAATTTCCAAAGTCTGCTTTCTCTCACTTTTGAAAATTGGGAAGATTTTTGACTATGTTCAGTTTTTCTGAGTCTTATCCACATTGTCTAGATATTTGTAAATAGCCATTCCACAACTGCACATGGATGTTCTTTGACTGCCCTTGCATACGTTTCATTTGTGCTTGAGATTTAAAGGTAATTTAAAGCAACTTGGCTTTCTCTTACCATTTCCTTGTCTACTTTTTTTTTAAAGATTTTATTTTTTTGAGAGAGAGAGAGAGAGAGAGAGCATGAGCAGGGGGAGGGGCAGAAGGAGAGGCAGAAGCAGACCACCAACCCCCACCCCCGCAGAGCAGGGAGCCCGTCACGGGGCTCCATCCGAGGACCCTGAGATCATAACCTGAGCCAAAGGCAGATGCTTAACTGACTGAGCCACCCAGGCACCCCTCCTTATCTACTTTAAACTCTGTCCCCTGGTAACCAAGTCTGTTCTATGATTTCCAGTTTGAGGATCATTCTTTTTATTAAAGAAGTGGAAGTAAAATGGAAATTGAATAGCTTTGCTTTTTCTCTGACTGTGGTTATCATTGTATCATGTATCTCCTATCTGAGGCTGTACCATCTCTTTTTCCAAGCACTTAAATAAAGCAAATGTTCATTGTGTGCTAACTATGTAGTGGATATGGGGCTAAGTGTTTTATTTATGTTATTTTATTCAGGCCTTAAAAAACAATGTAGAAGTATTGTTATTCTAATTTTACAAATGCAGAAACCAGGGGTGCCTGGCTAGCTCAGTTGGTTAAACACCTGCCTCTTGCTTTCAGATCAGGTCATTATCTCAGGGTCCTGGGATTGAGCCCCTCGTTGGGCGCCATGCTCAGCAGGGAGTCTGCTTGAGGATTCTCTCTCCTTTTCCCCTTTGCCCCTCCCCCCACTCTCTCTCAAGTAAATAAATAAATCTTAAAAAAAAACCAAAAAACAAATGCAGAAGCCATAAACAGGAAATATTAGGTAAATATGCCAAGGCCACACAGCTAAAGAAGCAACAAAGCCAGGATTAAAATCAGGTCTGTCTTAAAATTGTGTTCTCATAAGCAATATATTCTGTAAAGTCATTTTAGAGTTTTTAGCATTTTATTTTAAAGCCTCAGTGTAGGACTGTTGCCATCTTAATTATATTCTTCTTAATCTTTTCCTCCCAGGTGTGTGATAATATGTTTTGTCTGTTTCTGGCTATGAGAGTTTCCTTCCACTTTTTTTATACATCTTCCAAACTCACTGCATTGATCTATCTATAGCTACATTGATTTCTCTCGATAATTCCCCGTGTTCCTTTATTTAGATTGTATTTTCAGGATGATTCTTAAAAACAGCTCATCCCTCTTGAGCTACATATCTAAACTTTCAAACTGATATCCTTTGTAAATGAATTTAGGTCATCAAGGCAAACCTATACTCATCTGGAGCCAATCTCCATGGGTCTACTCTAGCGCTTTCATCAACAGGATGCAGCATGGGAGTGGAGGCCAGCCAAAAGGCATCAAGTAAGTAATGCAGGGCCTGTGAACAGCCATCACAAAGATTGCAGATTGAATTTATTATAGTCACATAAAGTATAGCACACTTCTACACATGCTTATCCCTCGAAATCACCCATGTAAATTCATGACAGTATTGGTTAAACTGTCATCAGCAGGGGTGACACTAGTGTGGTGAAATGATAATTATCTGGCTAATTCTGATCCTTGATAGTGTTAGTGAGGAGAGAATAGTTGAGAGGGGGTGACACATTGTACTTTACTTTTTAGATTAGAAGTTCGAATTTGTTGTTACGAGATTATTACTTAGGCTTCATTTTCAAACTTTTCTAGTCATGTTACCTAGGCAAAATTTCCTTGAAAATCTAACCATTTAAAAAATTGTTTTGTAAGTTAAAAAAATACACAATTTACCACTCTTTAGAACACAGCATGACTCTCAGATTATTATTTGTTCATTTATAGTAAGGTTTTCTAATGAGAAAAGAATGTTTTGCAAATACAATCAATAGGTACACTAACTTCCTACTCTAATGTTTTTTTTATATTTAAAGGTAGAGTTTTTGACGTCCCTCTCTTTTAAATAGATTCAACAGTTAATAAGTAGATGTAAATGTATAATTTTATAATTTTTCCACAGTTGTCCTCACGGTAACTCTTTGGAGACTCCATATATCTAGAGGTAGCTTTTGCAAACACTGAAACATGTGTAGTACTTTAATTCCTTCATATCTAAATGTCCACTCTATGTATAAAATGTGACTTGAGACATAGAAACAGGACTAAGTGAAGCTCCTGCTTAGGATGGGCACTTGACCATCTGGCTCTGAGCTGTGAAATAGGAATAGTGATACTATTTACTTCACACAGTTTGGTGAGGAGTAGATGAGATCTCCTTACAGATGATAAAACTATAAAGACATTAGTTCTCTAAAATTTGGTCTTGGATTCTGAGCACACCTGATTGCCACTTTAGTCCCATGGAAATTGTACTGTGTCTCTTTCAGAGCCCACATCCAGTTTCTGCAAATCCCTTGCTCTGGTGGTGTAATTCAGTAGAGAACATCATCTTCTCAAGTCAGGTATAGAAAATCATCCACAAAGGAACTTCTCATTGAAAGATTGTGCCTCTGATGTATTTCAGTGCATCGTGTTCATTAACACAACTCTGGATAATCAGGCCACAGAGCCAAGAATGTGTTGGAAGAGGTCCATAATGCTCCAAATCCAGATAGACGGAAGCAGATTGGAATATGTCTGGAAACCAGAGTCTGCCTACTAAATAGTATCTGCTTTCCCTGCAGTCACTGATTAGGAAAAAAATAGACTCTGTCCCCCACCCCCCACCTCAAAGAACTCTCAGATGAAGTCAAACAGAATCATCTTCCCTTGCTTTATATAGATCATAGGAAAACTCAAATAACCAATGCTGCATGCAATTATTTTCTCTTAACCCTCTGTTCTTCTGAATGACACAGCTTGGCAGGAGGTTTTGCCACTTTCAGAAGGTTCAGGGCCTGAGTGGGTAGCAGGCTGCCTCAGTGGAGATTTATCATGTAGAATAATTCACTGAGCCATATGTTCCAATGAATATATACAGAATGTTGTAAATACTTCCACTGAATTTCTCATTTGCTACCAGAGGGAATCCATCTTTCACATTTTCCAGCAGAGCACTTGACTACAGATGTTAGAAAATATTTTGCTTTAAGTTTTGTTCTGACTGTTCCCTCTGGTATGATTTACCTGGTTTTTATTTTCTGCTAAAGTCTAAGCTCTGTGTGAATATTTCATTTAGAAATGCCATAAGCACTCTTGGGTATTCTCTGCCTGATTATTTCCATCAGAATAATCTCTCCTGGCATTTGCCTATCGTAATGGAGTGACAATGTCTCATATACCACCTGTTTAGGCACTTGTTCTTATGCAGTGCAGGAAAGTATTTGATTTTAACCCTAATTACAAGCAGTATAACAAGATGTTCTTCTGTCAGGGGTCTTTGATACAGATTTGGTCTTGCTCAGAGAGTCCAGTTCATGTGCCCTTTCTACCTCCACCTTCCATATCAAGCCCGCGGTCCTTCCCTCTAAATGACATTAACATCAGTCGTTTTAGCTAAATCTCAACTTGGTCAGCTGAGATCAAACTACGTGTCTAAATTTTGCTTAGTGACCAGGAGGAGAGGGAGTTAATATTGGGTTATGGGTCCTTTTAAATGAGTTTGTCTTAGGATTGGGAATTTTGGAGGCAAGCATAATAACACATAGTCTGGAACTGGAAAGAGATAGAATTAAGAAGGAGGTAGGAAAAAACAAGGAATAATTGTGTCTGCTTCTATTTTGTAAGGGAACCTGAGGTTAGTTTGTGAGCCATTGAAGATTGTTTCCTTTTGCTTTTTCTATATGTGTTTACAGTTCGTTGCCAAAGTATGAATTTGGATGTCAAGACTATTTTGAGACCTTAAAAATGGAGAATTATCCTTATTACTTGGTTGTCTCCCTAGGACACATTATTCTAATCTCCCCCTTTCCAACTGCTTCATCCATCAAATGCTGCTCCATGTTCCATTCAGGATAGAAGAGGAAAAATAGAGAAAGATAAAAGGGAATCAAAAGTAGGAGGGTAAACTGGTAATGAATGCCGCATAGAAAGTGAACCAGTTCTCTTCTTTATGATTTGTATTATAGGATCTCAGAAATCTCTTAAAACCTATTGACCTTCTTCAAATTCCAGGAGCTGCCAATGCTTTGGAAAAGATTGGGTTTGTATTCTAAATGAAGAGAAAGGAGACAGTAGAGGTGGACTGTAAATGGGTTGTGGTCGGAAAGATAGCAACTTACATGTGAAACATAATTTAGGTATTTGATTATTCATACTTCATTTCTATCTGTGAGCACGTGGTGAAACCTAAACAAGAGAATTAGGAACTAAATAACTCTCAAGTACGTATCAGTTATAATTTTCTAATACAGTTAATAAAACATATCTTTTAATTTTTCACTCTCCCTGCTTTCTTCAGTTGTCTAATAAAGGAGCATTCCCTCCCATTCTTTTGTCCCCTGCAGTGATCTGTTAATAACCCAGGCAAAAAAACATTTGCCATTGGTTTACTACAATTGTGTGAAAGAAGCTAGTGACAGCAGACACAGCTGCTACAAAAAAGACAGTTTGTTGGCAGCCTGACAGCTGTTGACTGTTTGAATGTTTAAGTACCAAGGCCCTAAATGCCCTGCAGTAATCCTATAGAAATACTGGAAACTCTCCAAGTTTAAGGCACCAAGGATGTGACTGTCATGCCTGCTTGTGCCTTCTTTTATCAAATGTAGTTTTATCTTATCAAGTTAATGTCATTTCTGAGGCAGAAAACAAGGACAGAAAAGAATGTGCCTTCTAGAAAACCAAATTCAAAATGGCACCTGGCTCTCTGGTACCATGATTGTCTATGAAGCTGTAATTAATGATACAAGGTCAGGAACCTGGAATTCATTTTTAAAATCCTGTTGCTACTATCATTTAAACCAATTGTAAATGTGCTTTCTTTCATTTCCATCTTGAAAATGCCCAGTGTTTTGTATAGTAAAAAATCAAATAAAACCATTGTAAAACTTGTTTTACTTTAGAATTTCACAAATCTTTAGTATAGAAATGTTAATTATCAAATAAGAAATTTTATAGTTTGCCACATTATGAGGAAACTAAGAAAAGGTAAGATTCTGCTTTAGAATTGAAACCTAAATAAGGAATTTGTAGATATGTCCATAGCTCTTTCTGCACATTAATATAGAGTAAATGGAAATCATATACATTTCTATAATGTGCATTTCTATAATGTAAGTCTGGTTTACCAATCCATTGTCATTAGGTTAAGGAGTAAAATCTTTTAAGCCAGGAGTTGCTAGAATAATATCTTTGTCCTGATTCTGCATCATCCTTTAGTTTTCTTGCTGCATCTCAAGCTGAATCAGGTTTTTTCATGTTGTGCTGGTCTCTTTCTTGTAGAGCAGAGTGCTACACTAATTGAAAAGAATTTTTAGTTTATTTGCATGCAATTGGTTAATGTTCGGTCTCTAGGATGCATCAACTTCTCTTGCACTAGCTATTTCTGTGTCTATTTGTTATCACACATAATTGCATGATGCTGGAGAGACAGTTCTTTATGTGCTCTTCAAAATGCATGTAAATGCCTCCAGAAAAAAAAAAAATGTTTACTGCAGCTGCAATGGGAGGAATATTTTTTTTTCAGCTCCCTGATGTTTAGGAGAAAATAAGAATAACTTCTGATTAGATTTCTACCTGGGAGACTTGACTTCATTACTCAAAAGATTTGCCTCTCTGATTGTTTCCCACAGTCAAACATCACACCACTTCTCCATGTAAGACCTGGAGTTAAGAGATGTTTTCTTGTTGCAGTTCAGGATTTTGGTGTATAATTTAATCCCTGTTGCATGTGAGTTACATGGAGTACTATATCAAGCATTGTTGGGTAGCCCAAGAGCTGAGTCTTGAAGCATTGTTAGGATTTGAAGAAGTTGGAGTATTAAAAGAGGAATTATAAACCCATGAAATCTTTCCAATAAAATCTCATAGGAGATGAGTGTGGGAGATGATTGTTAAATGGTGAGCAATCTGTGTTGGCTGGAGTAGAGGTACTTGACAGTGTTGGAAAGAGAAAGGAATAGGTTTCTGGATGGCCCTGTGCCATGGAGGACTTGATTTTGGACTTCTGTCAGTAAACTGGGGATCCACTCAGTGCCATGTTAAGAAGATTGACTTGGTAGCACTGTAAACAATGGACTTGAATGGAAGAGGGACACCAGCCTATCCCTGCTCCAGAGAAGGAGCTATCAGTTAGAGGTATCTGTAAATTGTGTGAGAGATACTAGTAGCCTAAGGTAAGATGATGACACTAGGAATAAAAAGTAGGGGATAATGGCAAGGAAAGCAAGGGCAAAAATGAACTATTGGGACTTCATCAAGATGAAAAGCTTTTGCACAGCAAAAGAAACAGTCGACAAAACCAAAAGACAACCGACAGAATGGGAGAAGATATTTGCAAATGACATATCAGATAAAGGGCTAGTATTCAAAATCTATAAAGAACTTATGAAACTCAACACCCAAAAAACAAATAATCCAGTCAAGAAATGGGCAGAAGACATGAACAGACATTTTTCCAAAGAAGACATCCAAATGGCCAACAGACACATGAAAAAGTGCTCAACATCACTCAGCATCAGGGAAATCCAGATCAAAACCTCAATGAGATACCACCTCACACCAGTCAGAATGGCTAAAATTAGCAAGTCAGGAAATGACAGATGTTGGCGGGGATGTGGAGAAAGGGGAACCCTCCTACACTGTTGGTGGGAATACAAGCTGGTGCAGCCACTCTGGAAAACAGTATGGAGGTTCCTCAAAAGTTGAAAATAGAGCTACCATACGACCCAGAAATTGCACTACTGGGTATTTACCCCAAAGATGCAAATGTAGTGATCCGAAGGGGTACATGCACCCCGATGTTTAGAGCAGCAATGTCCACAATAGTCAAACTATGGAAAGAGCCAAAATGTCCATCGACAGATGGATGGATAAAGAAGATGTGGTATATATATACCATGGAATATGTAGCCATCAAAAGGAATGAAATCTTGCCATTTGCAATGACGTGGATGGAACTGGAGGGTGTTATGCTGAGTGAAATAAGTCAATCAGAGAAAGACATGTATCATATGACCTCACTGATATGAGGAATTCTTAATCTCAGGAAACAAACTGAGGGTTGCTGGAGTGGTGGGGGGTGGGAGGGATAAGGAGGCTGGGTGATAGACATTGGGGAGGGTATGTGCTATGGTGAGTGCTGTGAATTGTGTAAGACTGTTGAATCACAGACCTGTACCTCTGAAACTAATAATACATTCTTTGTCAAAGAAAAGAAGAAGGTAGTAAGAAGGGTAAAATGAAGGGGGGGGAATCGGAGGGTGAAATGAACCATGAAAGACTGTGGACTCTGAGAAACAAACTGAGGGTTCTAGAGGGGACGGGGTTGGGGGGATGGTATTAAGGAGGGCACGTACTGAATGGAGCACTGGGTGTTATACGCAAACAACGAATCATGGAACACTACATCAAAAACTAATGATGTAATGTATGGTGATTAACATAACATAATAAAATTTAAAAAATAAATAAATATACTTAACACATTAAAAAAAAGTAGGGGATAAGTATAAGAGGAAATAGGGAGGTCTCATTTAAAAAGTTTGACCATTTACCTGTATCCACACAGTCTCCAGCATCAGTGATGGAGGAGTTAAACATAAACCTGAAGTTTTCCACTTACATGATTGTGGTGGGGTTATTTCCAAAAACAAGCCAGAGAACAGTATGAAGATCCAAGGACATAGAGAGATAAGTTTGCTTTTAAAATGCATTGTATTTGAAGTTCCAAGGAAAACATCCAGATGTAAATGTCAAGCAGGCAGCTGGAAATGTTTGTCTAGGGCTTGGGAGAGAGAACACAACTGGAGATATAGATTTGAAAGTGGACAATGTGGGAATGAATGAGATTTCCAGGGAGGGAAACCATATTCCTGTACATATGAGCTATTCATTGGCTTTGATGGTTATTTAAGGGCACATTTTAAAGGATTAAGTCACTTTGGTTGGTCAATGCCTCAGTAAGTGACACATCAGGAAGCACATGAAGAGTGTGGGAGAGAGGAAGAGAATATATGGGCATCTTTTACTGATGGAACCAAATATGTATAAAGTTCCAAATATGGAACCAATACATATAAAGACTTCACCAAATTATTAGAGAATAGTATCCACAGTTTTCTTGGCATTTTTTGTTTGTTTTTCTGCTTGCTTGTTTTTGTATTGTATTTGGTTTTAAGATGAAGAGGATTCTGCTTGAACTGTTATTTAAACAATGTTTTTTTTGGTTCTTCATGAAGCATGTGGCTCTACACAAACTCCTCAAAATACTTGTTTTTAGTGATTACATAGGTTGGGATTATATTTAACTGCTATACTTTATGAATTAAAATATTTTAGTAGTGTAAACTAAATTAAAACAGGAGTTCATATTTTGGAATTACTGTTTAATTTTTTTCATGTGAGTATACATAACTTTTGGAAAATTAAAAGATAAATAAGGTATTTGGTAACTGCCTAATAGTCACTCCATTTAATAATTTAAATCCTTAAATTGTTGAAAAGCATGAGATATGTTATAACAGAAACTTTCAGTTATTCAGAAATTGTTTTCTTTAAATATGTTTCATTTTTCTTCAGCTTTATTGAAGTATAACTGACAAAAGTGTATATATTTAAAGTATACAACATGATAATTTGATATACATATATGTTAGGAAATGATTGCCACAATCAGGTCAATTAACATATCCATCACTTCACATAGTTAACACTTCTTATTTTTTATGGTGCAAATGCTTAGGATCTACACTCTTGGCAAATTTCAAGTATACAGTACAGTATTATTAGCTATAGTCACAATACTGTTCATTAAATCCCCAGAATGTATTCTTACAACTGAAGACTTGTACCCTTTGACCATTATTTCCTCATTTCCTCCATCCCTCAGTCCCGGCTAATCTCACAGTTCTATTCTCTATTTCTATGAGTTTGATTCAGTTGCCACATATACAGAGATCATACAGTATTTGTTTTTCTCTTCCTTCACTTAGCATAATGTCCTCTGGTTCATCCGTGATTTTGCAAATGGCAGGATTTTCTTCTTACACTGAATAAGATTCCCGTGTGTGTGTGTGTGTGTGTGTGTGTGTGTGTGTATACCACATCGTTATCCATTCATCTGTCAACAGACACTTAAGTTATTTCCATATCTTGGCTGTGTGAATAATGTTGCAGTGAACATGGCAGTGTAGATATTTCTTCAAGATACTGATTTCCTTTTATTTGAATATATACCCAGAAGTGGGATTGCTGGATCATATGGTAGCTATATTTTTAATTTTTTGAGAAACCGCCATACTGTTTTCTATAGTGGCTGCACCAGTTTACATTCCCACCAACTGTGTACAGGGTTTTCTTTTCTCCACATCCTTGCCAGCACTTGTTATTTCTTGTCTTTTTGATAAAAGCCATCTTAATAGGTGTTAGGTGATAATGATTTGCTATTTTTAATTTAAGACATTGTTGAGGCTTGATTTAAGGAAATGAATCTTATAATCCATATTTTCCTATTTCAGGAAAGGCTGACCTGTGCAAGACACACTTTTTAAAATAACTGACTTTGCAGAGCTACTCAGTATAAAAGTAAAATTCTGTCTAAACTTTTCCAGTTAAATATCAGCCATTAAATACAGCCAGATTGGCATTTCTGTATTTAGCCACTAATCTAAATTGGGATATGTGAGGCTTCATAAAATGGTAAAAACCAAACAAAACAAAATAAACAGAAAAACTTTCTTACCCCCAGACTTAATAATTTTTGACACTGTTTTAAAAATCCCCAAGCTTTTGGAAATTAATGCTTTTGCTCATTTTCTCCCCTAAGCAAGTGCATTTGGGATGAACATTTGTGTTCCGTGCTGAATAAAAACCAAACACAAAGTTGATGTATAGCACTCTTAAATAAGAGTGCGGAGTTATGCTTCTGTAGTCCCACTGCTGGGTGTCTGTTCTTGTCTGTTGGCATATGCTTAGCAACCCACTTATATTTAGGTGGTAGCTGTATGTAACATCCTCAAGGAAAGTTTTGATTGCTTATACTAAGTGGAAGGAATGGTAATTGTGTAAGTGACAATCTCTTTAAAGGGTCAGAATTGAGTTACATACTGTAAGGTATTAGGGGTTGTCACATATTGATGCTAACCACTTATGTTAGTAATATTATGCCTCCTGACTTGGCTGATTTACACTACATCCTTATTAGTTTTTCTCAGCTTTCCATTCTAAACTATGGTACAAATGGGAAGTTGCTTTTAAAAAGACATAGCACAATGCTTTCCACCCATGATTCAATCTGTGAATATACACAAAGGTTATCAAGGAGCTTCACAAATAGACTCCTGCTAGAAAAGCCTATTTTGAGGAGGATTACTCTCAGGAAATCTCACTAAATACTGGTAGTCTCTGCACTTTTACTTTTCTGCTGTAATATCTGTAATTAAAATTTTTCAAACATTATAAAATAATAATTATTCAGGGATATTAAGAATAGCATCATTAATCCAAATACTATTTAATGTGATAATTTTCATTTTATTGTTTCATTTTTAATCTAGACTATTTTGTCATTTGCCCTAATGAATAGATGAAAATAGGCTCAACAACTATATAAATTACCAAATGTCTATATTTTTATTCTTTATTATCCTTTGTGAAGGAGGGAAATATATATTTGCATCTTCAGAAATCATTCAGGATTCAATAATAATGAATACAGACTTTTGCATTATTTAATGGAAATCCTTTCCATTTTCTATACTATATTTTAAAAGGACTAAGTAGAAAATACAATATTACACATTAGGAACTTTGCTAATAATAGATTTACTCATGACACATTGTTGACTTGCCAATATTTAAAATAATACTATGCTCTACCACTTTTGAATTACTGATGTCTGTAGTAAAGTATAAAAGGCAATAATTTACCACCTTATAATGCAGTATTATTAATTTTTCAAATTCTCTCTGCTATTATTAACATCAGCATTAATCCTGAAATAAATTAAATAGTAACTTTTCAGTTATTTGAATTACCAACATAAGCTATTGAGTTTGTGGGGGCAAAAAGTTTATACTTCATATCTCTCACTTGCTATTTAGTTTAAAATGCCTTTGGCCACTGCCCTAGTGTGGCTTCCCAGAAAGCAGAGCATGAGACATGAAGCAGAGCCCAGCATGTAGGTAGTTTATTCAGGAAATGACTTCAGGGAGCAAGAGGGAGGGGCAGGAAGAGTGAAACAGGGAAGGAGGAACAGCACAGGGATGATTATGGGCTTGGCCGCCGTGAAGGATGACACTGCTCTTATTCCATGGGACTTTCTTAGGAGCCTATGACATGATACTCAGAACTCTCTGTCCAAGTAATCAAAGGGGAAAACTTTGATCTATTCGTTCCCATTCCCCATTGGTCAAGGGTGAGGCCATGGACAGAAGTTAATTCCTTTTCATTTCTGGATAAAACATGTGTGAGTGCTAGTGGGTTCTGTTGGGTCTTTCTGAATCTTGGGATTACAAGGGTCCTGGAGCAGAAACCAGAGAGGTATGGTACACCAGGTGGGTGCTGTCAGGTTGTACTGGTCGGGATCAGGTAGAAGCCTAGAGTCTCAGGCAGGCACTGGAGTAAGAGGTAAAGCCAATTGGATTTAAGTGGGCAAGGGTTGGGTGGGAGTGGGGGTTAGAGGCATCTGATATAGCTGTTTAGATGTTATAACTGATATTGTGACTTCAAACCTGCTGAGTTGTATACATAAAAATCTAATGAAGATGTACATGTGAACCATTTCATTGTACTTCCATGTTCTCTCTGTTGTCTCTTCTGGGCAATTTCTATCCTGACTCTCCTCCTCTTGTTTATGGCACTGGCCCAGTTATTAATCTGGGCATCATCATGGTCTTTCTCCTTCAAGTACAAAATATTTTGTACCTTCAAGGGCAAAATATTACTCAATTTTTTTTACTCAAATTAATCCTTTCCTTGCAATTTCTATTAATATGGTTCTCATTAGTGGCTGATTATTTGGGACATCTTTCTTTTTTGTTTATGATGGTCTTGGGCAATCAACCATATAAAATAATTTATGCTCTCTTAGCAAGCCTCGACAACTCACCATGATTAGTGGGAAAAGTAACATTGCTTATGGAGATTTCACTGAAAAGTTGATTGTTAGAATATGAAACAATCTTTGGGTTATGGAGGACCAGGAAGGTTGGAAAAGTGGAATGAAACAAAGGGTATGGACGGTGATTCTTATCACAACATTTCATGAGATTTACAAAGGTATACACTTCATATTTATCTCCTCCAATGAAACCAGGGTCTGTGTATTTTCTATGTGTGAAGTTTGCATTTCAGTGTATTGATTATAAAACATTCAAACAGAAAGCAAATAACTTTTGAAGACTAAGATATTCAGAGCATATGAAGAGATCAATGTGAAAATTATAGTATTTGTCAAACTATATTTTGAATAAATCAGACAGAAATGTGTGCAACATTCTTAAGAAAAATTCTGCATATATCATTGGAGGTAAGAATAGTGCCCATTTTATAGGGTTATTCTGAGGATTAAATGAGTTAATACATGCAAAGTACTTCACACAGGTTTTGGTACATAGTACATGTTCAATAAATTATTATTATTATACCATTTTTCCTATTTTAGCTGAATATTTAAGATTTTCCAAGTTCAGATTCATTGGTCAAGAACGTAAATACATGTGACTCTTGAAAAGATTTTTCTCTTTTTCCATCAAATATGTAATGTGTCTAAAGTAGTCCTTTGCTCTGTGTGTGTATATTCATGTGTATGTGTGTTGTGTATGTGCATGTGTGTGGCAAGGAGGTGTTTAAAGAATTATCTACCATTTAATTCACAAAACTATAGAGGAATTGTTTCTACTTTTTGTATTTCAGAACCTCAAATTGTTAGCTACAGCAAGTGGCCATCCTAATGACCAAATCATGAAATAAGATTCTTGATTGGGGGGCATAGAAATTCTTTTTTTCTTCTATATCTTTTTTTTTTAATTGTTATATTGTATCCCTAAGTTATGAGGAATTCTCTTTATATTTTCTAATTTATTGATATAATTATTTTCTGATTAAATGTAATGCCGGTTGAAACAGTAGTAGGTGAACTCCAAAAATAGCCTCATTAACACTTTTTTGAAAAAATCTTGTGGTAGTTGTGGTAGGAAGAAAGCAACTGTTCAACTCATTGTCTGGGCAGTTGTTTTCCTGAAGAAGACCAAGAACCCACTTGCCTACCAGGACATGACTTACATCATCAATTCTATTGAAGGTGAGTTGCTTTCAGTTTCTTCTGGCTAGAAGACTTAAAGGGAGAGGGGTCATAATTAATCTCTCTTGCTAAGTACCACTTCTACAGTCTTTTCATTGGCACAAGAACCTAATACAATGGAGATGTTAATCAACGCATGTCTTAGTCCAAAGACTTCCTTTGAAAATTAGATAACAACAAACACTTCAGTCTAGGCAGCTTTTCTACTTACCAGCAGACTGCAAAGAGTGATCACCAAGGGTTTTGTAAATGAAAAGCCTCACACCCTTAATGCACCCAGGCAGGGGATAATTTTGAAGCGGAATTTTGCAGAAACCATATGAAACATAACAAAAGATTGTAAGATGCCACACAGGTAGCTCCAGGGAGCACAATGTGTCACTCACCATTGACTGTATCACCTCCTGCCTGTTCATTCAATACATGAGTCCAAACAAATTCTTGGTTCTCTAAAATAAAGAGGTCTCTTTTTCTTCTTCTCCAGTATATAAAGTATCAGTAAAAAATGAGTAGTAACTAAGAGAAAAATATAAAGTAAAATTATCATTAGTACCTTTCTGATAATGACATTAACTTTAAAACTTTCAATAATAATTTGGAGCACTTTAGGGCAATGTGACCTCACAGTGGTGACTGGTGAGTCCTCACATAGGTCTCATTACTGTTAGCAGGAATCGTGAGTGTTATTCCATTCAAAGTATTTTGACAATTTATTCCACAGAGTCTTGCAATTGTGGAAACAGGAGGTCATTGGTAACACAGAATTAGAAATGAAAGTGAACATAAAAAAATCCATATTTTTATAGGGAAGCAACTTGGGAACAAAATAATATCCTAGGCTGCAGAAATGTGGATAACTGAATGGATCCTTAATGGCTTAAATTTCTCAGGCTTGAGCCTTATCAGATGGTATTTGATATTGTCCACTAGAGGGTGATTTAGGCCCTATAGAGGAAAAACAAGCAAACAAAGAGTAGCATGACCATGCTGTTTTTGAGATGCAGGATGAAGTAAAAATTCATTAAAAACCAGAAAAACTAAAAAAAGATAGCAAAAGAAAAACACTCCAAATTTCAATTTAAGGTTGTTTTAGATTTCTCATAAAACACTTGAAGCTTTAACCAAGACTTAAAAAGAAATCTTTAACTATATTATTTACTTTATCAGTATTTAATTTCAAGTGCTTTTATTCAAATATTGGACTTCTTTCTCCTTGTAAATTATCAAATGTTCTCTATGAAATCCTTACATTTCTATATAAGGGCCCTTATATCTCCTCAATTAATGGGGTTATTTCTGATAAAAATAGTGTGTATTGGGTTGAATACAGCCAATATTCCAGTATTCCAGTATTCCAATACATCCCCCCCTTCCAGCCCCCTTTTCATGTTCCCCAGGAACCTGTGAATGTGTATTGAGAAGTAGAGTCTTTGAGGTTGTCATCCTGTTAAGAAGAGGGGTCATATTGGATTATGATGTGTCCTAAATCCAATATGACCAGTGTCCTTATAAGAAGGGGAAAATTTACACACAGAAACACAGAGAGGAGAATGCCATATGAAGACTGAGGCAGATAGGAGTGATGCATATATAAGACAGGGAACACCAAGTGTTGCTAGCAACCACCAGAAAGTGGGAGAGAGGCATGGAATTGATTTTCTCTCATAGCCTACCAAAAGGATCCACCCTGCCAACACCTGATTTCAGACTTCTGTTCTCCAGAACCGTGAGGGAATAAATTTCTGTTGTTTTAAGCCACCTTAGTTTGTGGTTCTTTTTTATGGCAGTCCTAGAAAGCTAATACATAATCATAGTTTGCAACTTAGTGGGGGAAGTTTGTGCTTTCTCTCTTTTTCTTCTTATTCTTATTTTATTTTATTTTTCTTATAAAAACTCAGTCTAAATTATGACTGATGACATGATCTGCATTGGTTCTTTGAGTTGGATTTCCAATATAATGCCTACTCTGAAAGTCAGAAGAGAAATCAATGCCACTTCCTCAAGGAACATTATGAGTAGAGAGTTAAACATACATCTTAAGTGAGAGGTTGAAAAGAAATATACAAAGAGAAGTATGAACCATACAACCTTGGAATCAGGCTTTAAAAGGAAGAGATACTTTTGTGAAGCCATCACAGGCCCTATTCTTGCTGCCTGGGACCGTCCTCTGTCCCTCAGTCTTCAACAGTGAGCTCAAGTGTTCCCACCATTTTACTATCTGAGACCAATGGATCCTTTTTACTTTTTACCTTTTTAGTTCATGTAGAAAATATGGAAGTGAGAATAGAGGAATACTGAAAACAGCCTTATATTAAATGTTAATAACAATTTAAGCAGAACAAACCCAAATTTTTATTCCATATTTTCCATTTTTTTAAATGTATATAGGTTTGAAATGGATAATGGTTTTCTGAATGAAACTAATGCTTATCAATTGTCACTCAAGGAACTGGAACATATCTATCTTGTAAATACTGATCTCATGTTTCTAATATATCTCTAGTAGGTCCTAGCTTATTATCAGATCTGGTTCTTCTGGCACTTTCATTACTAGAATATATTACTTGAAGAACCTTTTGAAATATTGACAATGTGTCATTTTGCTGAAGATGGCCATGTTCTTTCTTCCCTAGTTGCAGAGCATTTTTATTTTTAGATTTATGAATAAAAATTATGATGATCAACATGTTTATTCCATATTACATAATTTATTTCCTCCAATTACTTTTGTATACACATATGCCTCCAGTATTTGCCTACCTATGAACTATAAGATGAAAAGATATTGTCACCTGTTCTTTTAGCAAAACAGGATAGTTCAGGCTCTTGTCCCAAAATATTGAGATGATGAATTCCTTTCTAGTAAGTGATTAAGCAGATAGAACACTACACTTCTTTTTTGTTTTTCAAAAATATTGTTCACTCATTGATCTTGAATTTGAGAAAATTCATATAGGATATCGTCATTGGAAGACTCCTAGTCTGAGATCTTACTTATACCATCAGTTTCATCATATTCTAATCTAGAATTGCTGTTTGTCATTTACATTCATCTTCTGATTCATCTAATAATTGTGAATCATCATCTTCTGTCAATTTTCTTCCCTTGTCAGTGTGAATAGAAATTAAAACTTCTGCATTCTCAACTGAGTTCAGTGAAAACTAAAAGCAGACCACAAATCTGTGTCTCCAGTCTTCTTTTATCTTTTCTTAAAAGATAATGCTATAATACTTTGGTCAATTCAATATGAAAATTGAAGGATGATACATTATTGAGGATTTGTTTTACTGTTGCATCAACTTTCTAGATGATCCTATCATTGTTTTTTTATTTTAATCTTAGCATTGTTGAGAATAATCAATAATAATCAATGACATAATTCTTAGAATAAGGAATAGCAAATTGTGTAAAGATAAGAAGTATCATAGATTTATAAAAAGGTTGAATGGACCCATATTGTAATTGTGAGATAGAATGGATTTTTTTAAAAGTAAAATTTCTCTTTGCAAGAGCTTTAATAAAGAATAAAAGAAACATATCATTGAATACCAATCCTTACAAATAGTTAGAACTTCTCATGAGAGAAACTAAAAATTGGGTCTAATGGACACTGATAATATACTAAGGGATAAAGGAATGAAGATAAGGGGTCACAAGATAACATATTTCAATAGATGTCAAAATAAGGGTTAAAATTCTTTTCCTCAAGAAAGTTGCCTTAGATATCTCAGACCAAAGGAAAAAAAAAAGGATCCTCCATGATATATTCTTATATCATATTGTACTTCTCCATTGCAGCAATAATAAGTCAATTATTTGGCTAATACCTATATATTCAACCTGTCTGTAACTATATCAAGGTAGGAAATTTATCATGGGTTCATGCTGGTATTTACCCAGCACAGAACCCGGCTCAGGAAGAACTAGTGAATCAAAGATTAGTGAATGTTAGTGAATGAAAGTAAAAACTTAAAGGCCATTTTGTTCACCCACCTTTCAAGATAATCTTTTGCATTTCAGAGAGCTCAGACTGTTATAAAGTCAGAATGGTTAGTATCAAAAAGACAAGAAATAAGTGTTGGCAAGGATGTAGATAAAAGGGAACACTGTTGGTGGGAATGTAAATTGGTGCAGCCACTATGGAAAAATAGTATGGAGGTTCCTCAAAAAAATTAAAAATAGAACTACCATATAATCCAGCAATTCTACTTCTGGGTATTTATCTGAAGAAAACAAAATTTGAAAAGATATGTGTACCCCTATGTTTACTGAAGCATTATTTACAATAACCAAGATATAGAAGCAACCCAAGTGTCCATAGATAGATGAACAGGTAAGAAGATTTGTGTGTGTGTATATATACACAATGGAATACACATATATGCATAATGGGATATTACTTAGCCATAATAAACAATAAAATCTTGCCATTTGTGACAACATGGATGGATCTAAAGGGTATTGTGTGGGGTGCCTGGGTGGCTCAGTCGTTAAGCGTCTGCCTTCAGCTCGGGTCATGATCCCAGGGTCCTGGGATGGAGCCTAACATCGGGGCTCCTTGCTCGGTGGGAAGCCTGCTTCTCCCTCTCCCACTGACCCTGCTTGTGTTCCCTCTCTCGCTGTCTCTCTCTCTGTCAAATAAATAAACAAAATCTTTAAGAAAAAATAGAGGGTATTGTGCTAAATGAAGTAAGTCAGACAGGGAAAGACAAATACCATATGATTTCACTTTTATATGGAATCCAAAAAACAAAACAAATGAATAAACAAAACAGACACAGACTCATGAATATAGGTAAAAAACTATTGGTTGCCAGGGGTGGGGGCAGGAGGAGAGATGGATGAAATAGGTGAAGGGGATTAAGAAGTACAAACTTTTAGTTATAAATAAGTCACAGAGATGCAATGTACAGCATAGGGAATATAGTTAATAATATTGTAACAACCTTGTATGGTGACAGATGGTAATAGACTTACTGTGGTGATCATTTCAGAATGCATATAAATGTCAAATCACTATGTTATATACTTGAAACTAATATAACATTGTATGTCAACTATACTTTAATTAAAAGAAAAGTTAGGCTACATAGTTCTGGAACAGGCTTCTGGGCTTAAATCCTGTCTATGCTCCTCACTAGTGTGACTTTATGTAACTGTTACGTCTCAGGCTCCTCAACTTTAAACTGGAGATAGTATTAGTACCTTCTTATAAGATTGTTGTAAGGATTAAATGACTCATTGTATAGGGCGCCTAGGTGGTTCAGTTGGTTAAGCGACTGCCTTCGGCTCAGGTCATGATCCTGGAGTCCCAGGATGGAGTCCTGCATCGGGCTCCCTGCTCAGCAGGGAGTCTGCTTCTCCCTCTGACCCTCCCCCCTCTCATGTGCTCTCTCTCTCTCTCTCTCTCTCAAATAAATAAATAAAATCTTTAAAAAAATGACTCATCGTATAGTACTTACAATAATTTATGGCCCTTAGTAGGCAATATAAACATTTGCTGTTATCATCATCATCATCATCATCATCAAGTTTATTATAATTATATTCACCTGAAATCTGACCACCTAGTACTTCTACCCATCATTCTCATTCTATTTCTAGAGATTAAAAACCAATATTTCCCACATAACAGCCATCCAACCACATGAAGTTGGCTGTTTTTTCTCCTCCTTAAGCTGAATATCTTCATCGCTTCAGTGTTCCTCAAAATATGGTTTTCTCTCTCCTCATTAGTGTAGTCACCTGAGTCTGAATGCTTGACCATAATTTGACTTCTTCTCCAAATTCAGTGTCAAGCACTGAATGCTATACCCCATGAATAGTCTAACCAGCCTAGAATGGGGCTATTCCCTCCTTTGAGCCAAACGTTTTTGGTCCATCACTAAATTTTGGGATTACATTATCTATTTTGGCAGACAGAGCCCATTGTTAAGTTCACTGAAGTTGCAGTTATGTAACATTTTTGCCCTTTTTTCCTTCTTGCATGGCTTCCAAGATGTATATATTCCACATTCTAAGCTCCCAGAGTTTTAATTTTGGGTAGGCTATTTTACATCAAATAACAAAAATAAATAAATAAATAAATAAATAAATATATAAATATATATATAATGCTTAAAATTTAAATTTTTTTCGCCTATATTTTCTTTCTTAAATATCAGAACACCACTTGTATGGTAGAAATTTTTGAGGGAACTAGGATAAAGAAAGGTCACGTATCATTCCCAGTATAATATAACCAAGAAATGACAGAACTGTCATTATTAACAAAAATAATCTTATTCTTTACCGTATGACGTATCATCTTTCTATAAATATTTATTATTATGATTCAAATGATTAGATATGGCCTTTGGCTAGATTTACTATCCCTTCTGGCCTTATCTCATTAACTTGCCATCAGTGTCCTCATTTTGTATATTATTAAAATATTGAACTAATTAGGCCAGAGTCAATGAGGATTGTCGAGTGGACATTCTTTTAAAAGTCTCCTTCCAAAAGGGCATGTTCCCGTTAATTCCTAGCCTTTGTGATGACCGTTGATGTTGTCTACCTGAAGGTTCTATTCTCTAGCCCCATTGCTTCATCTTGTCTGCAGGAATATTTTGTGAAATTTTGTGAACTATCTATTGAAATCCAGAAACACTATGTCTTTTTTTTTTTTTTAAGATTTTATTTATTTATTTGAGAGAGAGTGACACACAGAGAGAGGGAACACAATCAGGGGAATGGGAGAAGGAGAAGCAGGCTTCCCACCGAGCAGGGAGCCCAATGTGGGGCTCGATCCCAGGACCCTGGGATCACAACCTGAGCTGAAGGCAGACACTTAACGACTGAGCCACCCAGACACCCCCAGAAACATTTTTCCTTAAACCTAAGTTCTATTTCATTATAGTCTATATTAGTTTTTTATTGCTTCTGTAAGAAATTATCACAGATTTTTGGCTTGAAATAACACAGGTTTATCATTTTATGGTTCTGTAATTTAGAAGTTCAACACTGACCCCACTGGACTCAAATCAAGGTGTAGACAGGCCTACATTTCTTTTTGGAAGTAGTAGTGAAGAACCATTGTCTTTCCCAGCTTCTTGAAGCCACCCATATTCTCCCTTACTATATCTTCATCATCAACATGGCGGATTGTTACTATTCACATCACATCTCTTTGACCTTTCTTCTGTAGCAGCATAATATTGTGATCACAGCAGGGAAAAGTTCTCTGTGTCTTCGTGTGATCAGACTGGGTTCACCTTGATAATCCAGGATAACATTCCCATCTCAATTTAATGACATCTGCAAAGTTCCTTTTGCCATAAAAGGTTAACCTAATCATAGGTTCCAGAGATTAGGATTTGGACATCTTTGGAGACCACTGATCAATTTTGCCTACTACACAGTCTAACCAGCAGGTCTGCATTCTTGCCTTGGTTATACCTTATTTCCTTTTTTTTTTTTTAAAGATTTTATTTATTTATTTGACAGAGACCACGTGAGAAGGGAACACAAGCAGAGGGAGTGGGAGAGGGAGAAGCAGGCTCCCCGCTGGGCAGGGAGCCTGATGTCCGGCTTGATCCCTGAGATCATGACCTAAGTCGAAGGCAGAAGCTTAATGACTGAGCTACCCAGGTGCCCCTACCTTACTTCTTTTTATATATTTTAAAAATATCTGATCATACTGAAGAAGACCAATTGGTAAGATTTAGTGGTTATTAAGGCACCTTCAACTTTTCTTCATAATTAAGCTAACAAGTTCTGACTTAATTGAAATCTTGGTTTTGAGTCTCTTCAACCTTTTTGAAATATCTTTTCATTTAGAATCTCAGGCCATTGTCCTAATATTTTGAACTATTTGTAGTCTCTGTTGCAGAATTCTCAGAAATTTGTAGCAATAGTATTTCCCCTCTTTCCTATACCTAAATTTGATCAATCTTGAAAAACAAATTCTCATTGATTCACTCAGATTGTGCTTAAACTAATTGAGGATACACCATTCCATATATACATGCTTTTCTGAACAGGTATGTGGGATAGTAATATATGCAGTGGTAAGAAATGTGTGTAGTATGGAGATAATGTTTGGATCTTTGTCTTTGCATGTGGTGAAGTTTTGTGAGTAGACATTAGGCCATGTGGACAGATTTCTAACAGTTCTAGTATCAACCTCAATTGGTTGTCTGCTTATTGAAGGAAATTATGCTATAAGCTTCTTTGTTTCTATGGATCCAAAATGTTATGTTCACTCTTTCTGTGCATTTGCTGTCAAATTCAATGTCCCCAAATATAATGTGTACATTATTATTTTTTTAAATATACATCACGATATCTCATATTTCAAAGAAATTTTTCTCTGGAGTCCATTTCCATTTTGCCCAACCCTCCATTCTCATTTTCTATACTATCTTGTCATATACCTTAAATTAGCTAGTATCTTTTTATATATTCACATCACATTTTTGCAAGGTAGATAAAAGAAATTGCTCTCAAGTGATGGGATTTTTACTTGCTGTGTTTCAGCTTAAAACATACTTTTCCCCCACAAAAACTAGTTTTATAAACATTTGCAAAGCTGGCTGCATAAAGGAAATTGCTGACACAACTTAACTGCATCTATAATCGTGCAAATGATATGACTGCATGGGGAGAGCGAAGAAGATAGAAGCAAAAATTGGACTATATTTTCAAGTTAAGTCTCAGTATGAAAAAAGGGACTAATGCCATTTAGTTATAATTTGAAATATTTGGAATATCTCTACTTTGTAGACAGTTGGCCAGAGTGCTCCAAATAGAGATAGGTGTCTTATGGACCAAATGGAGCTGTGTGTTATATGCCAGTAGATTAAAGGTCTCTAATGATTTGGGAAGAGACAGAACATGATGTTGTCTGGAAAAATTCACCTCACCTTCAGTTTCTTTCTTTCTTCCTTTTTTTTTTTATTTTTAACACAGAAGGAATATTATAGTGCCTTTCTCTATGGTGCCAAAAGAGCTCATTAAAATGTCTGCAAATTATATATATTTTTAGACAATTGTATCAGACTAGTATATCTGCTTTTGTCAGACCTCTTTTCCTTTGTCTTTAGCATAAAATCTGTGAGCATGAGCAATTTCTGCAGCTCCAGATATTTATATCTATTTTTGCAATTTCCTTAAGTTAGGATTGTAGTTCATTTGGGTAGCTGTTTAAATTGGATATTTTTGTTTACTAAATAAATGCTCCAGTGTATCACATTCCTTTTTTCCCCCATCAGTATATATGGAAGGCTTTTGTGTTTTGTTGTATCTGTAGTTCTGATCAGACAGAACACCAATTTAAGCTGTTTTTCCTGTTTCCACTTACCACTGCTGTGACTTTGAACAAGTCATTTACTGCTTTTAAGCCCTAGTTTTTGTCTCCAAAGTAATGAGGTGAAATCCAAATACTTCTGACCCAACCTAAATTCCAATATCAATATGCTGAGTTTCTGAGATTCTGATAATGCTAGTGTAACTAATACTTACTGAATTTTAGTGCACCAAGCACTCTTCTAAGTACTTTACTTGATAAACCCCTTAGTCTTTGTAAAAGCTATGTAATGGATATTGTAATTTTCCATTTCATAGGTGAAGAACATGAGGCACAAAAAAGTTAAGGAACTATTCGTAGGTCACACAACTTGGAAGTGGCAGAGCTGGGATTTGAATGCAAGAACCCGGTTCCTGAGCTCACTTGCTTAATGTCTGTATCGGGTTCCTTTTTTTGGTAGGTAGGTACACTTCCTTTTGGAGCCAGGCTTGGACAAATCATGAAGTACCATCTTACTTCTACTCCAAGGGACATTTACTTTCCTACTACTCTGGGTTTCTCGAGCACCTCATGCTGTTTCCTCCTACCCAGAGCTTACCACTCTGGAACTTTTCCATGTATGGAGGATGTATCCACTTCTTATGTTCCCAGCCTCCAGTACTGTGTTCCTTTGGAATTCGGCTTTATGTTGAAGAACTGACAAGCAGATTCAAGCAAGGGCAAAACAACACGTTTAAGGGAGAGATATTTTAGAAGGAAGTATTTTTCTCTGAATCTAAAGTTTGAAAAGATGAATAACTTCTTATGTGATTAAGTCCATGACTGACCTACTTCTGGGTACTTTTGACACATGTCAGTAAATTAAAAAAAAAATTTCATGTCCTTTTCTGTCCAGTAAAATCAGAAATGGATACCAAATATCTGCCTCTTTTAAAACATCCTGAGATGTCCTGGACTGTTTTAAATTTCATCTGGGTCTTTGGTGCTGCATTAATATGTCCCTTGAAAACAGAACGCTATGACTTAAAAAACTCATTTCCTAGAGTCATAATTAGAAATAAAGCTAAAAACTTAAGATATTTCAATTTGAAGTGGCAATGTCTTTGTAAAAAGGCAAAGAGGAGATTTTTATTAAGGTGAGTTTACTGAACTAAGACTTGAGAGGGGTTATGAATTTTTTTTAAGTTTTGATGCACTTTTAGTCTTTGAGCCTTGCAAGCTCATTAAAATACAGTATTAATTTTTAAAATCTTGCAAAAATGTTTGATTTACACCATTCTTGTTTTGCCACATTTATGGCTAGAACATCCTTTAGAGACAATTTTGAACCATTTGAATAATCCTACTTTGAGATCATGTATAAACAATTTATTTTTGTGTGATTATATCGTCCAAACTATTTTCTGTTCCTTTGCTCTTTATTTTTCTAGAGGATTATAGCAGATGCTTTAGACTTCGTGAAAAAGGTCAGGTTGTTCCCCTCTCTGTATTGCCACTAGGAAGAATACCCATGGAAAGCTATTTGTTACACTGTAGTCCCCCACTTATCCACAGGGTATATGTTCCAAGAACCCTAGTGGATGCCCGTCACTGTGGATAATATTAAACCTTATATTATATACTATGTTTTTATCTTATAAATACATACCCATAGCAAAGTTTTATTTACAAATTAGGCACAGTAAGAGGTTAACAACAATAGTAAAATAGAAACAATTATAACAATATACTGTAATAAAAGTTATGTGAATGTAAAAAAATAATCTTATTTTACTGTTCTCGTCCTACTTCTTATGAGATGATAAAATGCCTACAGGATGAGATGAAGTGAGGTGAATGATCTACATTGTGATGTAGTGTTGGGCTACTCTTGACTTTCTGACAGTAGATCATCTGTTTCCTCACTGCAGTTGACTGTGGGTAACTGAAATAGTGGAAAATGAAACTGTGGATAAGGGGGGAACTATTGCACTGTATTTAGACAGGTACATTTATACACACAAAAATCCAGTTTATTTTGGGACAGTTATGGATGAAGTAATGATGATTTTGATCCATAGTAGAAATAAAAAATTAAAGTGCTTCTTTAGTATCTTGTGCTTAGCTTTAATCTTGGCACTATTTGCCCTACTCACATTGTTCATCTCCTTGTCTATTCCCCCATTATACTGGGAGCTCCTGAAGGCAGGCATATGTTTTCATATGAGAGCATCTACTGTTCTAAGCACAGAACCTAGGACAACATGAGGTATGCATTCAACGTTTTTTGAATGAATGAATGAATGGATGGATGAATGAATGCATTTTTGTACATTCTAACTAGTAAGTCATATTTTTGTAGCAAACCGCAGTTACTATACCATAGGTGGGAAGGGCAAGATATATTCACAGTCAGTGTGTATGTATGTGTGTAAAAGTAAAGCAGGATATCGAGGAGGATGGTGGTATTATAAATGTAATATAATAATATAATAAAAGCATATTATAGACTTGGGTGGAGAGAACATCTATTTAGGCTGTAATTTTCTAAGAAATCAGAAAATGAAGACATGATTATACACATACACACACACACACGTGGAGGCTTGGTTTAGTTTTTTTTTTTAACGACTTTTGAGTATTTTTAGCAATTAAAGAAAAATCAGTCTTTGAGGACCTAGTGTGTCCTTGGGTGGGTGGTATAGGTGAAACACCAATACCAATTAACTCTAAAGATGTGGTTCCAGTGGTTCTGTTGTAGTAAAGATGCTTAGGAAGAAAGGCATCCTGAGTTAGTTGAGGGACTGATACCTCACTAACGTCTACATCTTGGAATTTCTGTCTTTGCTTAAGCCTAATTTAGTCTAATTGGAGTAAGCTTAATTTAGTCATCTTGGATGGACGTTATGCTTCCTAGCAGTAAGTCATTTGTTACAAAGAGAAGGAACAGTTTAGGTAGTTTCTGATGTGCTTTATTTATTTTTCTTTCAGAGAAAATGCAGGCAAGATTCATGCCATAAATTTATTTACAAACATATCTAGTATGCCGAGTTCAAGAGTTTGATCTATTTTTCAGAAAGATTGCACCTTTTAAAATGCTCCTCTTCATATCTATATCGTGGATGAACAGAAACATCCTGATTTCTTAAGCAGTGGGTGTCTTACTATGAAGAAAGATGCAGTAAGTCCAGATCCCAAGTACACAGTCATCATAATTGGTAATCTCACATGTTTTCCACTGAAAGTGGCAAATTCTTCCCTAGGCCCTCCTCGTGGTGGCTGCTGCAGACTCTGGGGTTGTGAAAGTCCGCGTGCTGTGTCCTAATACAAGCACTGCTGGGAGCTCTGCAAAAGACACAGAGACTGAGGGTGGAAGAAATGGCAGTGCCACACCAAACCCTCTTTTTTCCATGATCTTGTTCCCCTGTGTGCAGAGGATATTCAGTTTATTTAACAAATTTTTATTTAGTTTTTCTTTTTTATAGAGATAGTCCTTGCTAGTATTAAAAATACAATGGGACTGACTGCTCTTGTGGAACAAGGAATGGCATGATGATTAATGGGAAACATAATAAATCTTGACAATTCTCTAACAATTTCATGGTATCTTTAGTAGTGTGTGCCATCCTTAAAACTTAGTTTGTAATTGTATATAGTTTTGATATGTGTCTTTCTCTATCACTAAACAATGACCTCTTTGAAGCCAGGGGCCATTTTATCTCTGTATCCCTAGTACTTAGCACAGTTCCCAAAACAATGCCCGATTGATCAAAAGGAGGCCTGAGCTAAGATGGAACAAGGATATAGTTCCTACTGGCAAATTGCTGAAAATTAAACTTAATTTTTTCTAACACAGTTTTCTTTGATTATCTGATTATTGGTGCTAATTGGTATGCAAGGCTGGCAATGATGGATGTTGCACTTTCTGATACAATTTAGATCCCTTTGTGTCATTTTAAAGTGAGGTCTACAAAAATTAAGTTCTTAGCCTGGGCTAGTTCAGACAAACCATTGATTATTGGTCAATGATTCTTGGTTACTTCCATGGAAATGTAATTCAGTTTGAGGGGTTTTGCCAAGTTATCTGGCATGTGCTACTCTTCTTTCATCTTAATCAATATTATAGTAAATTCTAGCCCATAGATCATAGGTTCAAGTCTCCTTGTTTTCATGCAAGTAAATTCTAAAAGTACTGTGTTTATCCCAATGCTTATAAAATAGACACTGACAATAAGTGAAATTACAACACAGATCTCTCAGCTATTTATCACCTGATTTTTTTTTTTAGCAGCTACCGAACTCTTACTTAGTTTTTGGTAAAGGACAATTTGGATCCCATACATTTCTTTCTGAGAAAAAAAATATTCATGGAAAAGTGGGTCTAAGAGGATTTCTGTCATTAAAACTTTTGGGAGAAATGACTAAAAATCAGGGCATTGGAATATAATACTCTGTGAGCTGATTATTTATCTGTGGTTTCTCAACATCACTCTTGCTAAACTGTTCTGTTTGTTTAGCTTGGCTCAGATTTTGAATCTACGTTTTCCGCGTCCTGTTGTCAGCTGACTTGCTGCTCTGTTCTATCAGTAGGGGATACTGTTCGATAACCAGAAGGCTAGAAACTGGAGAACTTCCTGCTTTGGACTTCAGTGACATTGCAGTTACTGGCAGTCCCTGGAATTTTCTGGGAATTTCTGTAGCAGCAGAAGAGGTGAGGTGATTCTTGATAGAAAAAACACCTTTTCAGCAGTTCCTACTCAGGTCCAGGTGGCACATATTTGACAGAGGTAGAACTGACTGCAGCAGTATCTCTGAAGTGGAGTAGCAGGTTCAAGCCTAGAAGTGTTAGTGGGTCCTGATTTCCTTCTCCTTCTCCTTTTTGTCTTCCAACACTTCCAACTTAACCAATTCCCTCTTTTTACTTCCTTCTGTTTGAGATACCTAGGATGAATTATGTTTTCTTGAGCAAAGGCTGTCCTTTAGATTTCTGTTCACTGAACAAAAAATTACCAAGTATCGATGTGTATAAATGTGTGCAAAGACGTATCTATAAGCATGGCTAAATTTGTGTTTGCTTTTTGAGAATAAATCCCCAAACATACTTTGAGTCATACATATTTTAAAAGTAAAGCCCAAATGCAATTGTAGTATTTCTTGATTTTCCCAATATATGATAATACCTAACTTTTGTCACTGGATTGTGAGCTTTGGTGGATTGGGAACTGTACTTTGCTTATTTTTGTATTCCCAGAAATTAACTTAGTGGCATAGTGGTATTCTTTTCTCTTTTAATGCATTTTCAAACTATGGCCATTTCTTGTATATAAAGAGTAAATCTCCTCTTTACTAAAAATTATTCAGTGTCTCCTCATTGCCCCTAGGATAAAATCCAAGTTCTTTAATGTGCCTCGCTTGGAACTTTAAATTTTGATCATTGTTTACCTTTCCAACTTCATCTCTTGCCTCTTAATCAGATTCTTCAATCTTTTTGTTTCTCCTGGACTTAATGACTCTCAGTTCTTCTCAAGTCCCACACTGTATCTCACCTCTGGGTGTTGCCATGTAGATGACCTCTTAATTTTGAACACTCTCTTGTTTCATCCCTATTTTCTGATGTCTTTTCCATATGTATGTTTCTGTTCTCAGCTTAATTATTGTTTTTTCTTCATATTTTCCCAAGTCCTCTAGGCTTACTTAGAAACCTTTCTAAATACTTCCAATGTATCCTTCCCTACCTTTATCATAGTATTTAACATTGTGTGTTACAATTGCCTGCTTAATTGCATCACAGCATGTTCAATAGGACTTCTCTATGCAGAGATATCAGCTAAATTTCTAAGCTTGAAGAAAATAGTCATACTTGCTTTGTAAATGTTCCAGAAATCTGTTTCCATATTTATCATGCTTTCCAAACTTCCCTGTAATCCTCACTGTCATTCCCCACTCACCCTTCACCAAGCTATATCAAGAAGAGTCTAGAAATTCCAGAGGTATTGGTTGGAACAGAAAAGTCAGTGAGAGATAGTGTGACATAGACTCCCGGAGGAAGTGCTTTGGATTTTTATCTCTTATTTGGGAGAAAAGTAAAAGAGCACTCTTGTTCTCTTTAAGCCAATTAAGAGGGTGTGGTAGTTGATTTCATGTGTCAGTTTGGCTGGCTACAGTGCCAGATATGTGTTCAAACATTATTCTGGGTATATTTGTAAGGTTTTTTTTTTTTTTTTTTGATGTGATTAACATTTAAATCAGTGGACTTTGAATAAAGCAGATTATCCTCTATAATGTGGTGGGCCTCACTGAATCAGTTGAAGGCCTGAATAGAAGAAAAGACTGACTTCCCCCAAGCAAGAGGAAATTCTGTCATCGGCCAGCCTTTAAACTTGAACTACAGCATCAGCTTTTCTGGGTCTTTAGCCTGTAGGCCTTTTGGAATGGAAACGCAGCATCAGCATTGCTGGCTCTCCAGTCTGCTGGTCTACCCTGCAGATTTTAGACTTGCCAGCCTCCATAATCACTTGAGGCAATTAATTAAGATATCTGTCTACTGATTGATCTATCAACCATCAATCTCCTGTTGGTTCTGGACAACCCTAACTAATACAGAGGACTATCAAGAGTTTGAGTGTATTTGTAAGTATGGAAGATTGACATTTCATTTGCTGTCTAAATATTTGCTGAGTTTTACATGTAAACTCACCCCAAAAGCAACAGAGTGGAGCACAGTGAGAGAGTGCTTAGGTGAGGATGTCATATAGTTCTTCAAGATTTGGGCCATTGATGAACAAAAGACCAATGCCTACTGCTCGCCTGGAGCATTCTGAAGGCAGGATGTTGGTTCGAGCAACTCACTATGGCAAGAGGAGGAGGCAAGGCAGCAGTGTTGCAGTGTGAAGTCCTTCCATTTGGTGTGGCAAGGATGCGTGAGGTTTCTATGGCCCTATATACACTGTGAAGAGCCAGGCTTGAGAGCTGTCTTGAAGGTGCCCTTCCCAAGTGAGTGAACTGACAGGTTAAGGGGATCTAAATGGTAAGAGATGATGTGACATACTGTTATGGCACAGATCCTCTTGTGGTCCCTCAATCTACACTTGCACAACTCAGAATGTCTAACTCACAGGATGCTTGCCATATGGTAGTAAATCACAACAGCATCACATAAAACATATGCTTCTTTTCCCCTTTTTACTCTCACAAACTGAATGAGCCAGAGGCACCATGAAGAGAAGGGAGAGGAAAATACCTTCCACCTCCGCGGTAGGTCCCTATGCCAAAGTCAGGTCTGTCCCAGCTGTAGGATAGGAGGACAGTTGTTTTATATTGGATGCCATGAGGTTACCCAACTGTGAAGTTAAGGGACACAGTCCACACAAGACTACCCTCACTTTTGGTACCAGTTGCAAATGTGACGGTTTCCCCAAGCCATCCTCAGGTTCAATAATTTCTTGGAGGGACTCACAGAAATATCACTGAAAGATGTTATAGTCACAGTTGAATCAGCCAAGAGAAGAGGAAAAGTCCCAAAGTGCAGCTTTTATTGCCCTCTCACTATGGAGTCATGGATGGTGTTGCTTATGTGGCATCAGTATGTGGCACAAACTGTGGAGTGTCAACTGAGCCTTGTTCAGAATGTTAATTGGGGTCCCATGGTTTACTGCCCACATGGGTGACCTTTAGTCTCCATCCCTTCTGGAGGTAGAATGGTTATTTTGTGGCCCAAAGCCGCCATCATAAATCACATTGTTAGATGGTCTGGTGGTCAAAGCCCCCAGATAAACAAAGATACTCTTCCTAGAGATCACCTCTCAAATGAAGCAAAGATCACACCTTCCTTTGGTAAGGTTATGTTCTTGGATTCACAGATGTAAATTTTGATTAAGAATTTCTGGTCACTGAATGGGACATGCAGATAGAACATGTTTGAATGAAGGCATTCTTTGAAAGCAGTTTTTACATCTATTGAATTCACACTTAATGATCTAATTATGCATGTATGTGTTCTCAAGTGTAAGTGAGCTCTGTGAAAATGGAGATCTTTTTTGTCTCCACAGCCCAGCACAGAGATTATTAGCATAGGCTCTAAAGAAATATTTGTCTAATGAATGAATGAAGATTTATCACAAAATACTAGACCACCACTACAGAGCTATAGAGGTATGATATATGTACTCCTGATGATCATGATAGAGTTATAAATGGTCAGATCTTCAGTGATAAAGTCATCAACCTCAGTCTAGAATAAACAGAAAGAAGAATTTAGTATTCTATTCATTACCTCATTGACCTTATGGAAGTAGCAAAAATATCTAGGAGTTACTGTAGAGAGAGGACAATTTCTTGTAAGTTTCAAATGCAGACTTTGTTTCTCCCTTTTGTTTAAAATAATTTATGACCAGAGCCAAGCCAAGCAGTTAATAACATGGGGTTCATTTCCTGAAAGCTTCAAAGGATGGGTAATAATGCTATGGAAGGATTCTTCCAGAAAGACTATAAGCCAGTATATGTGTAGGTGTGGCATGACAAATACATTCCAAAAGTGTATAAAGAGTTCATGACTAGTTTTAATACTGACATATAGGACAACTATTTGTAAAGTTTGAACAAATGAAACATTTATGACTAAGATTCATGAATAATGCCTTTTCCTTTAAGTGAACTTTTGATTTTAGAATAGTTTCAAATTTATAGAAAAGTTGTGAAGATTGTACAGAGAGTTCCTATATACCACACATCCAGTTTCCCTTACTATTAAGATCTTAGATCAGTACAGTGCATTGTCATAATTAATGAAGCAATATTGATATATTAGTAATAATTAAAGTCCATACTTTATTCAGATTTCCTTACTTTTTACCTAATGTCCTTTTGGGGGGCTCCAGGATACTATATTACATTTAACCATCACGTCTCTGTAGGTTCTTGTTTCTCAGACTTTCCTTTTTTTTTTTTCCTTGACAGTTCTGAAGAGTATAGTTCATTTATTTTGTAGAATGTCCCTTGATTGAGATTTGTCTGATGTTTTCTAGGGATTAAATTGGGCTATGCACTTTTGGGAGGAAGACAACAGAGCTAAAGTGCATTTTTATCATATCATATAAAGGGAATATGCTATCAACATAACTAATTACAGTTGACCTTGAACACCTACATTTATATTGGATGCCATGAGTTAGTTCTTGTCAGTTTCTCCAGTGTAAAGATACTCTTCTCCCCACCTGCATTTACATGCTGTACTTTTTGGAAGAAAGTCACCATGTGCTGTGTCCACTTAAGGAGCAGAGATTAACATAACATAATAATAAAAAAAAAAGGAGTAGAGAATTATGCTCTACCTCTTGAGGGTGAAGTATCTATATTCCCGCTGTTTTGAGTTCATTGAGGCTCTTGGAACTGTGGGCTTCTGGTTTTTATCACATTGTTTCATGTGGGGTAAGTGAATAATTCCTCCTTGGATACATTCAGATTGGACTCTGCTTCCTGCCAAGCAGGAACGATCAGGCGAGGCCAGAACCCAGTTTTAGTTACTCCAGTCTCTGTCTTCTGATGTGGTGATAGCGGGGACTTTCCACTGAACAAGTATCAGAGGGTACAGATTGCAGATACGAAGGAAGAAATCTCTGGACACACATAAATTAGATCTCATTCAATATTGAAATAGAAAATGATGGAGAAAACCAACCAATGTAAAAAATGTAATAACAAGAAATTTTGTTTCTTTTCCATCTCTTTTGATACCAAGTCTTTCCTAAATTATGGCATTTGTTAGTTACTACATATTTATTGTGTGCCAGGTATAATGCTAAACCTTTTACACATATTACCTCATTTTACTTTTACAACACTGTAACATTATTGCCCCCTTTCTGAAGAGAATGAAATGAAGACTTAAGAGGGATGAAGGATTTGCCCAGAACTTTATTAATGGGAAGCAATGTAACTAAGAAAAATTCCAACCTAGCTAATGGGCCTCCAGGTAATCTCTATGGCAGAGATGAGAGCACTGCGTAGTGGTTCTTAAAGATGTTCACTTTTTACAGTTTTCATCTTTGTCCTGCTCCTAGAAGAACCTACCTAGAATGCCTTAAAATAATTTATAGTAAGGTGAAGTTAAGATAACAATATTACTTATATCATAAGATTTTGATAATTAAATAAACTAATCCAAGAGAAAGGCTTAGTTTATGTCTGGTACATAGTAAGAGCTTAATACCACTTTGCTATTACAGCTATTATTATTATTGGCATTATTGTTACTATTAAGGTTGGTCATTCCTTTTATAAAAAATTCTAGCCACAGTATATTGAATGAAAGATAAATAAAGACCATTCAGAAAGATTGGTGCTTCTTGCACTCAGTGATGGATATGAGCAAGTTATAGATATTCTAATCCTAATAGAGGACATCATCTTGACCTGCCTGTTCCCTCCCTGGTCATTCCTAACTTGCTTCTATTTTTTTCTTGGATTCTTAACCTTTTTGACTCTGTTTCACAGAGTCCTGCCCTCTGACCTTGAGCTTTATGCCTGTTTCCATTTTAGGACCTGCTTTCTGGGCTCATTGCTTGAATTAACTTGGAGACCCAATCCTTACCCATTTAGCCCATCAGAACTTAACCCTGGTTTGTATTGGCTCTTGCCTTGGCATTCTTCTCTTGAGGTTTTCTCCTATGCGTTCAGTGTACTTACAAATCATGTTTTCTCTTCTGCAATCCTGATACAGGCTCAGAAAGGATCCCTCAGGCACTCCCTAGGCATTTACTATAAACCTACGTTTTGGCCAGCACCTTCTAGACTCTCAGACTTGAGCTAAGCACCTCAGAGGGTCCCTCCTATTTCGCCAAGTGATTAAACCAGTTTTAGGAAAAAATGTAGTTCTTGCAAGGAATCTTGAATTTAGAGCTACATGAGCCCTGCTGGGTGATCTCTGCAAGCACAGAAAGTTTTCTATGAACACAGACCTAGGGCTTCCAGAAGGTCTGTCAAATTTAGCAAATAAAAATTCAAGACTCATAATTAAATTTGAATTTCAGGTAGATGAGAATTTTTTTAAAATAAAAAAAATGTCCCAAATATTGCTTGAGACATACAATATTGCTTGAGACATACTTAAAAGAAATTATTTGCTGATTATTGGAAATTCAGATTTAACTGGAGTCCTGTATATTTTCTGGCAACCTTACCCAGGATGGCATCTCCTGTCACATTGATCCCTAGAGACCATCATTTAGGTCTCTGTTACCTGACAGCAGTTTAGAAATACTCATTTGTCTTATAACATTCTTATCTTGATCTTGACTTTCTATCTCCGTAGGGTAAAACTACCTTAGGGTGACCTTACATCTTGTTTTGTGTGGGACAGTCTCACTATTTCTGTTGTCTTGACATCCTCTTTCATTTTCAGAAGTGTCTTGGTTTGAATGATAAATTATATGGTCACCAACAACTCATTCCACTCTTGATTTCCTACTGACCCTATTAGTAAGTAAAATTTCAGCTTTTTTTCCCCTCAAAGCTGCACTCTAATTTCTGGAAGTTGCCACCATTTTGATTAACCCTTACTTCATTTCCACAAAGCACTAGGTCACACCATGTTGTGTAAGAAACAGAGACATATAAGTGACTTCTGAACCACCACTGTTACGGTAACTTTCTGTACTTGTTACCATGGGTACAGAGAATGGGAAAACTGAGCAAATATTTGATGAATTCAGTAAATGTGAGAGATTAACACAGAAAAGTCAGGTGAAGAATATGCATGTGCCATTTGTTTGAAATTATTTAGGTAATTTATGTGTTACTTTGTAAATACATGATGAAAATGATATCTATATATAGCAACCATTGATCAGGCTACATTTTTAGAGTGTGCAGAACTAAAATAACTTTCTTGATATTGCCTCAGGTCACTATTTCCATTTCACAGTATCTACTAAACACAATTCTTGTCTCAAGCTATAAAATAGAGAATAAAGTTACAATTTTATTCCTATGAAATGTCAAATAACTCGAATGATTTATTTTCCCCCTTGATTTATCCATTTATGTTTTGTATTCAGGTGTATGTATGTTTGAAAGGAGTCCTACAGACTTTCATGCATGTTCGTAACAATGTGCTGCTGAGTCAGAATCATCCTTATCCTTCATAAGCGTCATATAAATAGAGTCAGGACCTGTCAGAAACCAAAATAACTATCTTTATCTTTTAACAATATAATGCACCACAAATGATGCTATTAGTTAACCTGATTTTTTTTTACATATATTGATTTCATATGAGCCAACATATGAGTTATTCAAAGCAGAAAGGAAAAGAGCATTTCTCAGTAAGAATTCATATTATGAGAGTATTTATTTCTAAATGTGTCTTTCACTTAAACATTAAAAAGTTATTTAGAACTTACTAGGGGAAAACAAATATATCATTATATTTCCTTTGTTAACTCATCCAATATAAATAAACAAAATGCATTATTATATCTTAGCAACCATGATTAAATTCTATTTTTGGATAGTAAAATAATAGCTGTCCTGTTAAATCTAAATCAAAGTTTCTTTTGGGAAGCTTAATTTGAAATATCACTGCTAATTTAATCAGTATTTTAATGACCTCCAAGGAAAACTGTGAATGTATTATGAATATTTAGAAATAATGTAGATATTTCAAGAAGAAAAATGGAAATAACTAAAAAAAAAGTGCAATGTCATAGTTACTTCATTAGTGTAGAGAAGGCATCAGTAAGAATATTCCAGGTGAACTTAAAATACACGTTAAGATCACCTTGACTGTTGCGTGGAGGATAGATAGGAAGGATTCAAAGGTAGGAACAGTTAGATCAAATTATAAACATATTTGTCCAGTGTTTTTATATATCAGTTATACTTGATAAAACTGCTAAAAATATTAAAGAACAAGGTTATCACAGTAATTCTAGTGAGACATGATTTTGTCTTGAACTCAAATGACTGTGGAAATGAAGGCAGAGGGAATGAATTGGATTAAAGAAATATTTTAGAGTTAGAATAAAAGTGTTGTTGAGTGTTACGTAAGGTTGGGGAATGTTAGGGAATGCTAAAGAAACAAGAATGACTTCTAGATTTCTAGAATAAGCAACAAAAGGATGCTGATACCACTTGTGTAGAAGGGGAGCCTAGAGGAGGAGCACATTTCTGGGGGAAGGAATCAAGAATTTGCTTTTGGACATGATAGATTTGCCATATTTCTGTTACAGCCAACAGACTTGTTGGTTGGCCTGAAGATACACATTTGGAAATCATCAGCATATTCATGGTCTTTTACTTCATGAGAATTAACGAGATCACCTCGGGAGAGAATACAGAGAGAGGTTAAGAGGAAGGAAGAGAGACAAAGCCAAATTCTGAGGAGGACAGTATTTATATGTTGTAAGGAACAGAGAGCTGGATAGAAGAGAAAAAAGTCAGGATGGTTTGGGGAAACCCTACGGAGTATGGTGAGAAGAAAGAAGTTAAGAGGTTGGAGGGTTTCAAAACTTAGAAATCCCTCTGGGAGGTCTTGTGAGGTAAGGATGAGATATGTGAATCCATTGGATTCAGCAATTTGTAGAAACCGATGAGCTTACCAATACCAGAGTTGGACAGCTTTGGCTAGAAAGCAGATTGGAGGGGCTGCAGGATGGACCTGAGGAGAGGAGGAAGGTGTTGTGTGTGTATATAACATGGGAAGTACTGTCGTGACTGTGCGGCAGAAGCACAGAGAAGGTCTGACAATTCTGACAATTCATGGAAGGCTGCACAGCACAGGAGGTGACCAGAATGCTCCATGTCAATAAGGTGGCCTAGCTTACCGCTTTATGTTTGGAAATATATTCATTTAAAACTCATTCATATGGAGTTCCAAAATGTGTGACTGGTTCCGATGCCTTCTTACACTGAGGATACAGAACATAATGCAACTTTGGGTCACAAAGACCACCTCTTTTTTTTTTTTCTTTGACATGTTTGGGGTCTTAAGAGTTAATGAAGGACACCTAACTCTATTCTAAATGGCTTCAGATGTCTATGCTTTAGGCTTCCTGGGCATGTATATGTGTGTACACACACACGCATGTGTGTGTGGGCATGTAAAAGAGAGATGGGGGGGGGGAAGGCAAGCTAGTATTCAAATCCAGGTTTGTCAGCCTCCAAAACCCATACCCTTTTAGGATGCCAGTCCATCTTTTAACTAGTAATTAGATTCATTTACTCAATAAATATTTTTGATTACCTTCTAAAATAAAAGTCATGACAGCTAACCTCTATAAAATGCTTCCTTATGTGGGCAGGTAATATTTTAAGTACTTTACCTATATTATCTCATTTTACCGTCACAATTATAGGCGATTCCATCATACGAGGGGGCAAACTGTGACCCTGGAATGTTTCTATAAATGTTTAGGAGTTCCACATGTAGGGAGTGGTAAAATGAAGTTTTCAACCAGGCAAGTTGGCTCTAGGGCTCTTAACTCTGCTCTAGGATATTTCCTAAAAGAAAAACATGAGAGGCAGAGGGAAAGGGAAACAGAAAGAAAGTTGTTATTTCTGGAGTTTTGTAAGCTGGAAGACATAACCGAAGAAGCTGCAGGGAGGCAAGTGCCATTTCATCCTTGGCTCTCTAAGCCCTGCTCAGGAGTCTGGATTTTAATCCAAGCAATGGCAGCACCTTGATGAATTCGGTGCAGTCAGTGATGAGATTTGCTTCTAATTTGTGGTTGGCCTTGAGCATAAAAGTGAGCAGGCTCTGTAGAAGTATAAGGTGCATAAGCTTGTAACAACACTTATAGATGTAGAGGGTTTTCTTGTCCTCATCTTGTTTCTTAGACTTTCACTGCACAATGTCTTGGTTAAAATGATAATTATGATTCTAGCCATACCAAGTAAAGCCACAAATTCAAAACCAGTTCATAAAAATAATCAGGAACTCGAAGGGAGTAAAGTAAAAGAAATCCCCACACAGTCAGCTCAAAGTCATATTTTACAAAGTTAAAAAAATTCCTACAGGGTTCTAAATAAATGTTTTATGAATGTGTTCAGAGTCCAGAGTGCTAACCCTTACACCATGGAACCGCCACTTTATGAATGTGTTCAAGTGCAACTTCTTTGTCGAAAGCTTCTTACCTCTCCATTCAGCACTAGTCGCTACATCCTCCCTTTCCCCATAACAATCTATTTGACCTCTATTTAACCAGTTATTATGCTCTATTATCATTGATCTGTTTATGTGTGTATCACAGTTTGTTTCAGTTTGGTCCAGCAGAGATTTATGTCGCCATTTCAGTGAAGTGGTCACCGTGCCAAGCATTCCCACATCATATGCTAAGTGACTTAGAGGCCTATAATAAACATTCAGTTATTGTGGAGGAGAGACTCAAATCTTTTAAATTTGTTTTCTAGCAAGACCCAACTAGAATATATATGAGGGAACTAAACTCTTTATTAACTTGACTTGATGCACACTTAAAAAAATATATAAATATATATATATATATGCAGTATTTTAACTTCCTCTTATTTATTGGTCAAATCTTGAGGAATTCCAGAACAAAGGTTCATAAACACCATATGGTTATAAATAAATGCATATTTAATAGGGCAAATATATCTTGACCTTTGAAAGGACAAGTCCTTGAATTTTGAAAAGGAGGACAAGCTTTAACTTATTTTATCAGATAGATATATTTGCCAGTAAATGGATTGCCAAGTAAGCCCTTCCACCATTAAAAAGTTGGCAAGGAAGAAAAATATGTCTGTAGTGTTGATTGTCTTCTACTGGAAGGTGTAATTATATCTCTGACTGTAAGTGAGGTGGAAGTTATGACTATCTGCTTATAATGATCAGTTAGGAAGGGGCTTGTCTACTTACAAAATTAAATTGAAACATACTGAGTCTTTAGTTACAAGTCTCACATTTCTTTTCAAATGCAGGCCTAGGAAATGTTTATGGTTATAGGTTACCTGAGGATGGGAATATCTAAATAAGGGGATGATAATTACAGAATAAATAGAGAGAAAAATGGTTTACTGATCAATCTGCCAGTGGTTCTCAAGAATGATTCATCTGCTGTGTAAAAAGTAATCCTGAAGACAGAATCAACTTAAGATGTTGTAAAGCAATTATGCCATTGCCACATTTAGTCAGAAACAATTGTACAGAGACATAAGAAGCTAGGTAGTCAAAATTCTAATTTTTAAATTTCAGTTGTATTCAGTTGTCTCATAAAGGTATGATTTATGGGGCGCTGGGCTCAGTAGGTTAAGTGTCTGCCTTTGGCTCAGATCATGAACTCAGGGTCCTGGGATCGAGTCCTGTATCGGGCTCCCTGCTCAGCAATGAGTGTGCTTCACGCTCTCTCTGCTGCTGCTCATGACTCTCTCTCTCTCACACATATAAATAAATAAAAATTCTTTTAAAAGGTATAATTTGTGTAAAGTACATATGAACCATCTTTTATGGAGTGGAACTTTGTTTTAGATCATGAGTAGGGAAGTTTTTATTTTAGGCAGAATCCTTGGATTTGGAATTTTGGATTCTTATTCAGCCTACATGGTTTTAAAGTATAGATATTAACGATATAATGGATTATTTTATGTAATTAACATAAGAGTGACTTTTAATATTATACCCTTAATGCCCGCTTTTTACATAAATGAATAAATTTTACTGGTAACTGGAGCTTAACCTTTAAATGCCCCCAAGTTTATAAATTTTGAACAATATTGATGGAAATAAATTTACATTAAAATAATTTGTTTTTTCATTTTTAAATAGAAGTCTTGAGTATAACAGCTTTATAAATGTTTTGGGGACATTGTTATGAGCATTTACTATTATATGAGGTTATAATACTCAGAAAAATTCATAATACCTTTTTCAACTTTTCAGTCTCCCCACTTGCTGAAATATCATGGGTTGGCCACATTCCCTTGTATCATTATGTTTTCCTTTAGGATAATACCATTCCCTTTCTGTCTTAATTTCCTATGTCCACTGAAGTCTAGATATCAGGGAACCAATAGTGTGAGAATTTTGTCTTAGGAGAAAAGTAGCAATGATCACAGGACTTTTGTCACTCTAGGACTTGTAACACTTAGTGTTTCTAGATCCTTTCCCCACTTCTTTCCAGAGGTTCAAGATCTGGGTCAGTTTTCTGGATAATCAGAATATGATTAAATAGTTAATAATAATTAGATAGGTAAAATTATTGTAGAACTGTTCTACCCGTCTCATAATTTAAAAGGCAAGTTACACTTGTGGCTTCACAAGACTGTAGTTTTTACTTTAACGTTTCTAGGATATTGATTAGATGCTTGAAAAAGACTAGGAAAAATAATACAGGTTTGGCAAATTGCTATGTGCAGTTTCATAAGCAATGAACAAAAAAACATAGGCATTTCACCCATCTTTGGGCAGATGGTGAATGGCAAGAGCAGAGATTTCAAATATAGATGTAGCACATATATATTGCAAACAGCTGTAATAGCTAAAATACATGCCAGAAGACTTCATCATTCTGGATTTCTTTCCAATACATGCTAGAGCTCAAAAATAGACTTCTCTTTCCTACAATTGCTATAGAATTCTTTGAAATAGGCAAGTGCATCTATGATACAGGAACTTTGCTGTGTGCTGATTAGGCTGTATTTTCAAGGCTCCTTGACAATTGGATGATTAGCAAAATTCTCATTAGTTATTTCATGTGCATAACTCATGACCGATGTGACTTCTTATTTTTGCTACTGAGTTGGCTGAATCAACTATTTTGTTATATGTAGACCTTGCCAATACCAAATATCTAGATGAAAACTAAAAAGCGGAGTTAACTGCACAGACTGGGGGCGCCTGGGTGGCTCGGTCGTTAAGTGTCTGCCTTCAGCTCAGGTCATGATCTCGGGGTCCTGGAATCGAGCCCCGCATCGGGGTCCCTGCACTGCAGGAAGCCTGCTTCTCCCTCTCCCACTCCCCCTGCTTGTGTTCCCTCTCTCGCCGTGTCTCTCTCTGTCAAATAAATAAATAAAATCTTAAAAAAATAAAAAAACTGCACAAACTGAATTAACATACATATTTGTATATCTTTCATTAAGTAGAAAGGGCAGTTCAGATTTTAGGAATATATCTTTTTTTTTTTCACTGATGGAGTTCTTACATTATAGTTTGAGGTTTTTTTTAAGTTCTGATTATGTGTCTCTTAGTTGAAAGAATACTTGCTTTGTTTGGAATGAGGGGAATAGCAGAGTTTCTCAGCAGAAAAAGTACTTTATATTACTTTAAAAATTCTGGAAATAAAATGAGCAACAAGCCAAGTCAGTTACCACTAAAGTTCTTAGACTTCAGATATTGTTTGCTTTCCTGGAGTGTCCTCTGTAACTCATAATGGAAGAGGATTCCTAGTCAGTCAACTGATACCCATTTGACAACTGATATCCAGGAAAATATATATCTCTTCATCATCAAGAACTTAGGGACTCCTTTCAGAGTAGATACAAAGATAAAAGGACAAAGGTTAATAAGAATAGATTCTCAATTTTCTATACCCAGCATTTAAAAAAAAAGCTTTTATTTATTTATTTATGAGAGAGAGAGAGATGGGGAGAGTCAGAGGGGGGTGAGCAGAGGGGGAGGGAGAGGTACTGCCAGGGTCCGCTCTGAGCGCTGAGCGCAGAGCCCATCTAGGGGCTTGATCTCATGGCCCCGAGGTCATGACCTGAGCCAAAACCAAGAGTGGGACACTTAACTGACTGAGCCACCCAGGCATCCTGTACATCCAGCATTTTGAGGCCTATATTCCATGTGTCCTATTGATACAAACCGAATTTTCTGAGGTAATTGTTATTTTAAAAACACAGCTTTACTGTGCAGTATTACCTTAGACTGACAAATGACTTAATAATCCAACAGGACAGAACTAAAGGGAATAGTGCTGAAAAAAATGGAAATCATTAAAAATATATTGGAATTTTAAATATAGAGCCATTTTTCTCATCATGTAGTATGTGTATTATTTAATTGTATTATAGAGTTTCTTGCTATAAACGTAGCATTGGGGTAGAACTCAAATCCTATTTAGTTTTATAGGAAATAGACTTGAAAAAACGTAAAATCCTACCACATCTTACTCACTTTAAGCTTTAAAAACCATAAAATCCTAACCACATCTTACTTAGATTCCAAATAAATAAAATAATATTACAGTAAATACAGCGAAGCATTGAAATTTATTTTAGAAAAAAACACATTAGGTTTGCTTCGTATGAATGAACGTCGTGAAATGTGGTATTTGAGGTGTCCTGAAGAAATGGAAGGAAGGACATAATTATGAAGGCAAAGATCATGTCACTAGAGTTGAAACAGAAGGCTGTTGCTTGTGCCTGCAAGTGAGACTAGATGTTGGGCCGTCCCTTTCTGTAGATTATGGTCTATACCCTCAATCTCTCGCAAGCACACTTCAGTCCCCCTTAGAAAAAATGGTAACTGTGGTGTAACCATCTCTCATTTCAGTTATGATCACTCTTGTCTTTAATTGGGCACACCATGGATTCCCTTAGGCCTGTTCCTTTGGAGCTGTTTCTCTCATCTCTTTCAAAAGGTTTTATTAGTTTAATTTCTCCCCAATATCTAAGGACTTCCCATCTTTATTTATCATATTTGGATTGCTTTATTTAATATTTTAAATTGGAAAAATGCACAAACTCAAGATTACAACATAATATACCCTCGTAGGCCAACTCCTGGGGCAGATAGATTAAGAAAGAAGACGAAGTGTATGGATGCTTGTGTATTCCCTTAATGCAGGTCACTATATTCAATTGAGCAGTGTTTTTCTCTTTCATTCACTGTTACTTGGAGCAGAAAGCATTGCCACCTTGTGAAAAATCAGTATGAGCTAACATGGTTTTCTGTTTTGCTGATTTTATTGTCTTATAAACAATATATTAACAAATTCAATCATTGCAAATAAGCATTAAATAAGAAAGAAAAACTACCATTTTCTAAGGCATAAGATTCTTCAAGCTAAATGTGATTGGTTGTATAGGAAGTTCACGCATCATTAAAAGAAGTTTGAAATATTTCATTCAATAATTCACTTATCAGTAGTTCCCCCTTTCATCCCCTGTGAAAGATGAGACACAAATCTTCACTAGGTGAGATGGGGAGGCAAGAAATTACATATGGTTGAGTTTTCTAAGAAGATCTGTGCCCTGGTACTCCCTCCTTTTCTGGTAAACTCATGAGAAGGGAGAAAGAGATGACCCCAACTACATCTGTGGATACACAAATAATAATGAGTCTGTATTCCAGTTTCCACTTAGAAACCTAGGGCCATCGTGATATGTGAACAAGGGGGTAGAAGTGCCCCGTTATAGCCTGTGACCTCAAATAGTCACAGAAGGACACATAACTATGCATGTGCTCCCGGGAAGGTGCAGTAGAGTGAGAGGCAGTAGACCTGAAGTGGATATCTGGCTGTCATAGATAGGGTTCTGGTGGTGGATGGTCATATGGACCTTATGGCCAGGGAGTAGACAGAGATGCAGGTGTCTCAGTGGATGCCAATGTGGGAGAGAAGGATGACAACAGAAGATATCCAGATGAGATAATGCAGATAGGAAATGATAGGGGATGAGCTGCCTCCCCCTCTTATTATTTATTCATTAAAAAAACCCATTTATTTAGTGCCTACTATGTTCTAGGTACTGTGCTAGGCACTGTCAGAAAGTGCCTGGATGTACATAAGCCTTCTGAAGCCATCCTAGAGAGAATTAACTTTCTGTCATACAGCATACTATATATTATACATATTTGTTTCATATTATCTGTGTCCCTTCCCCTAGAATATGTGCTCCAAAAGAGTGGGAAATTTTTTATTTTTTATTTTTTTTTAAAGATTTTATTTATTTATTTGAGAGAATGAGAGATAGAGAGCATGAGAGGGAAGAGAGTCAGAGGGAGAGGCAGACTCCCTGCTGAGCAGGGAGCCCGATGTGGGACTCGATCCCGGGACTCCAGGATCATGACCCGAGCCGAAGGCAGTCGCTTAACCGACTGAGCCACCCAGGCACCCAAGAGTGGGAAATTTTTTAAAGATTTATTTATTTTTTAGAGAGAGCAAGAGAGAGAGCATGCACAAGTGGGGGAGGGGCAAAGGGAAAGGGTGAGGGAGAGAATCTCAAGCAGACTCCATGCTGAGCACGGAGCCCCATGCAGGGCTTGATCTCATGACCCTGAGATCATGACCTGAGCTGAAACCAAGAGATGGAGGCTCAACTGACTGAGCCACCCAGGCACCTGGAGAGTAAGAATTTTTAACCACTCCTATTACTTTTAACAAATTCTAGCACATAGCAGGTGCCCAGTAAATACTTGTTGAAGCAAATGACCCAGGAATAATGAGATTATACAAACAGAGACATGAATTATGGAAAAATAAAAATATATATATTTTTTACATCTGAGTTGATGGCTGGAAATTTACTATTTGTTGTAGAGTGAAATAATACTATTGAGTCATAAAAGTACCTATATGTATCAAAAGTAAGACAGGGCTAGTGAATGAAATCAGAAAACTTTTCTGTATCTATGTCCACCTTCTGTTGGGAAACAATGTAATCCATTTACTTCAGGAAGATATATCAACAATAATACAACTACCTTTCCAAAGTTGACTACATATTTATCTTATACACACAGAAATCTCTGAAATTATATCTTTGTTTGTTGGTGGAGATAGGAAGAATGTGTGAGTAATAGTTCCATAAGGAGGGAGCATAATTAGTACTTGTGGTCTTGACTTTGGTACTAGGCCTCTGCTGCCCATTATGATCGCTGCTAGCCACCTGTGGCTGTTGCACTTTACAGGTATCTAATCCAAGTGGAAATAAAATATACATGGCATTTCAAAGACTTAGTACAAAAGTGTAAACTATCTCAATTTTTAGAATATTGATTACATGCTGAAATGTTAATATGTTGGATATATTCGTTTATAAAACCTATTGTTAGAAGTAATTTCATCTGTTTTTTTTTTCTACTAGATAATTTAAAATTATGTGTGTGGCTTACATTATATTTCTACTGGGCATTGAAGAGTATGGGTCTGGACCATTTTGCTCAGACACATTCATTAGTCTCATCTCTGCATCTTGGACAAGAACATATTCCTATTACCTGGTCTGACCCTGTTGCTCCAGTAACTGCCTGCCTCCACTTGGATATTTTCTTATGCTGAGGAATAAAGAGCTTATGTGGATATATCATTTAATTATTCCAGATAAACTGAAATTAATTTAGGAGTTTACCATTTGTAAATCACAGTTCAAATAAAAAATTAATTGAATGATTAAGACTCCATTTTATAACTAGGAATTATATATGGTTCTTTATTTTTTAAATAAAGACATGCACGTCTGTCACTTTCACTTTCACAGACATATGCATTCTTTGTCACTGTATTAAACATAAAATTAGCAATGAACTCACCAAAGACAGGTACTTGTTTTTCCCTTGGGCATTTTTTAGAGATGAAACTTCTGTTTTAGAGAGAATCATGCATGTGTTGGGCATATTATGATTCACATAGAAGATATTCACTTCCATGTTGGCTTCAATGGCAAGAGTAAACAAATTGGGGTAGGGTATAAAGATAAGACTATAGATACCGGGCGCCTGGGTGGCTCAAATGGTTAAGCGTCTGCCTTCGGCTCAGGTCATGATCCCAGGATCCTGGGATCGAGTCCCGCATCAGGCTCCCTGCTCCTTGGGAGCCTGCTTCTCCCTCTGCTTCTCTCTCTCTCTCTCCCTCTGTCTCTCATGAATAAATAAACTCTTAAAAAAAAAAAAGGCTATAGATACCATGAGACACATAATACAGACATTTATAAAAAAATACTTCTATAACCATTGCAGGCGGGCAGAAGCCTAATCTCTTGAAGGGGTGAACAGCTCTGTGTCTGATGCTGCATATCCAGCATTAGTTGAAGGATAATTTCAAGAATTACATGGCTAACACAGGCATTTAAAAATTCTATTTAGGTAAGAAGAGTTATGTTCACCCAGGTCACCTACACAGGCAGACTACACTAATCAGATCACTTGGATGATTACTGTAATTTCCATATCTTTGAATTTATGTAGTGAAAGTTGTATAATACCAGTGTATTCGGAGAATTATCAGGTGTAACATGTTCATTTTAGCAAAGATGAAATGTAAAGAGGTGAGGTTCAATGTTGCACAATGACTTAATGGAAACCTAGTTTTCTGGTCCTTAGATTATTCCTTTGTAGAATCTGAAGGCAGGAAGAAAATTTCAAATGTCTTCTAATAATCTCCACTGTTCCAAGGACCGAGCCATGTTGGAAAGATTAACTTATTATTCATTTTTATTTTTCTCTTTGGCCAGCAATATGATGGTATCTACAATTAGAAATATTCCTGAAAATTATAAAAATTTTAATTTGTAAGCAGCAGTGTCTATTCATTGTACCTCCCATTAGCTCATGCCTCCTTTGCAAGAAGTATGGCAACGAAATTGGTTTCACATAGATGTGATAATGTCAGTTTTTTCTGTGCCCATGATGAAATTACAGAACTCAACAAAGTTTTGAATTCTGGATTTTATTAGCAATACTCACATAGTTGACTCATTTTTTTGTCTTAACCAGTGAACACTTTCTTTGTAATATTGTTTTTATATTGCTTCATTAATAATTTCTAGTTTTCCTTTAACACACATGGTAACCTTATAATTTTCTCAAAACATTGGAATGACTGATAATGGCTATTATTGTTCTATTTATCCATTTGTGAACTTTTAAAGTTTTAATCCTTATGATTCTGACTATTAATATTTTCTTATAGGACTTGCCTTCTGATTTAGTTTTCTATATGGCTTCATAATTTTCCTTCTCTCTTTTTTTTCCTTCCCTTCTCTTGGGAGTCAGTGTGTTCGTTGTCATTGTCATTAGAACTAGAAAAAGAAAGGCAAAGACTCTTCTGAATTTGCCTTAATGATTGCTCCTAGAATCAGAGAATTTAGATTTAGTTCTATTTACCAAATATATTAAGTGACTATTATGTGCAAGACACTGCTTGTGGAAAGATATCAATGTGAATGATGCTATCAAAAACTACAGGTTTGTGATGGAAAGAACCCAATCTGCATTTTCCTTGTAGAGCCTGAAAAACCGTAACTCTTGTGTTTCTATTCCTTTTTGAAGATATGCAAGCAATTTTCTTGGAATCCAAAGTGGATTTACATTTCAGTAGCATTTTGACTTTAAAGATAATATTTTTTTGTACATTAATACTTAAAATTTATTTCACACACACACACACATACACACACACACACACACACACACACACACTCTCCCCTGCCATACTTTTGAACATTCAGTTGGTAACGAACACTGATCATGCCAATAACTCATACTAAGATCAATTATTGTAACTAAATATTTGTCTTATACTGTACAAAACAAGCAAGAATGAATAAAAGAAAGCATAGAAATTTAAGGTAACATTTTAAAATGTATGATTTATATTAAGAAGTCACCACAAAGATTGAACATACTATTCAGGAATTATTCAGTGCTTTCATCCCAGAAGTAATTTGCTCTTTTTAAGTATGAGAAGACATGAAGACATTTTAATTTGCAACCAGACTTATTTCTTCTTTATTTTCAACCAAACATATTTATTTGCAACTAAACATATTTGTTCTTTTTTTTCTTCTTTAAAACCACCACTATTCCCTGCAGCTAGAAGATTGAAGATGGGTAGAGTAATTTCTATGATGCCTTTTTTAAAGTGAAGGTTGCATTGAGGGAGCTTAGTAACCACGTTTAAATGTGGAGTGGAGTTTTCCATCTCCATCCTGAATTTCCATTTTATCCTCGCTAAATAAAAATCATGATGGTATAGAGTTATTAATACCAAAAATTAAAATGAGTTTTCTAGTTTGGTTTCCAGTAAACACACACACACACACACACACACACACACACGTACACCCACACACTTATGTGTAAATATGTGTATATATCTGGTATTTATGTAATATATGTTATTGAATGTTTTATTTGAGATGAAGTACTATATAGCATATACATAAATTAGATTTTTGGCTAGTGTTGTACCTATTTATATAGAGTAAAATGGACAACTAAGATACTAAAATTGATAATAAAGGTTTTTTTTTAGTAGCAAAAATAATGCATAAGTAAAAAGGAATGGTCATAATATCTGTTTGTAGATTATAATTTATGTTGACTACTCAGTGAGGACATTTCATACTTTCACACAGCAAGTCTCATGGAGTCAGTGATTCATCCCTGCGGGGAATATGTTTTAGTTCAGACTTCAGTTAGGCAGCTCTGTTCTGGACTCGTAATATAACATTTTCTTTCTTCACATCCAGGGCAAAGCAAGTAACACACATTTCCCTGAGGAGAGTACGCAGGAAATGTGGAATGTGCAGCCTTGACTTGCAAAGCTACAAGGTCACTCATTGGTCACAAGGAACTAGTAACAGTCATTTTTGAGAGCAGAAAGAAGGAAACCAGTCTCCTTAGAAATACAGTTGATAAAACCTCAAAACCTAAAGTGGAATATGAGCAATTACCTTTGGAAAAAGGGATTTTTTAAAGTAATAAGGTCAGTGGTATACTAGTGAAATGACATAGTAATATAGGTAAAGATAGGACAAAAAGATATTGAGAAACAAAATGAACATTAATAAGTGTAAGTGGAAGAATCAAAACCAAACCAAAGGAAAGACTATTCCCTAGCCGAACTAGGGAGTTTCATTAGGTCTGTATGAATGGAGATAGGATATTTATTTTATAACTCCATATTCATTATATTTAGTTTATGTAATTATACTAAAGTTAAGTGGCTAAGTGTAAACTGTGCATAGTTTTCATTTCATAAAAGGATTTCAATCATTACCATATCTTCATAAAATCCTCAATCAAATAGCTCTCTAGAGATGGAGTGGGCCCAAATGACTACAGCAATTCCAACAGATGGCCAGTTAGGTCTGAGTTACTGAGATAAACATAGCATTTAGCACTGAATCCCATTTATTGTTTTCTTCTAACCTTTATAGAGCCAATCAAATTAAATATTTGACACAGAAGCCCTTAAAGCAAAAACCACTTACTATATGGCAGCAATCAAAACAGGAAAGGGGAGATAGCTCTTCTGGGATCCAGAAGTACCCAGATACCTCTTAGAGCAGAAAAACGTCTTTAGGTTTGATATAAGGAAACGGCAAACAAATTAGAATGAATTTGTCTTTGACTAGTTGTGGTTGCCTGACCAGCATGGGTTTACATTGTTATTTTCCAGGAGAAAATATGTGAGAGTGGAAAAGGTTCTCATTTTAGTGTCAGGGGTTGCCCCTCACCTTTGGTTTTTCGTGGTTATCCTCAAGCTGCTCAGTTCCTCAGCTGGGCTCTGTGTATAGAATGAAATAAAGTGTTTAATTGGCTAGTATATCACTAAACCCTATCTGAAACCCCCTGACTATGTCCCTTTGGATTTTGTTTTTGCTTTATGTTTGTCTGATGAATTTACTTGACCTTTTTCATGTTGTCTTAACGTGGACACTTGCATATTCCCCTCCTCCCCAATATGCAATTTTATACAAACAGGACTCCTTTTAACCTTATTATATTCAGGAAGGACTTCTGGGTTACCTCTGTCACCTTCTAGCCCACCTAATCTGAGGCAGGTTAAAACATGTAACATTATTTGATTATTTAATGCATTTTTTACCAGATAATCCATGCATATTTAATGCAAATTTCAAAAGACATCTAAATGTGTACACTAAAAAACATAACTTTCTCTCATTCCTATAATCTAATTGCCCATATTTCCCCTACTAGGGCAGTTTCTATATATATTAATATGTCATTGACATGAATTGCATGTGTAATTTTCTAGAGACTCTATCATCTATCTATCTATCTATCTATCATCTATCTATCTATCTATCATCATCTATTATCTCATCTATGGGAGCCTTCTGTATATGCTAGTCTGCAGCTTGCTTTTGTTTAACTTAGCATATGTCTCTGAAATTATTTATCAGTATATGAAACCACCTCATTCTTTTATGGGTACACTATTCTCTTTTATAGATATGCTTTCAGCCAGTATTCAACTGATGCTCATTTATGTTGCTGCCAATATTTTGCATTACAAATAATGCAGCACTGAATATTTTTGTACATGTGTCTCATAGCTTTTGTATCTCTAGCTCTATAGTTGGTATATTTACACTAGCTTCTACCTTCTTTTCTCTTCTTCCAGCTTTTATCATTTATAACATTACTCAAAACTGAATTTATAATATTTAATTCTCTTCTGTAATAAAATCCCTCATTTGCTTTAGTCTTAGTCTTATATTTAAACAGATTTGGTGCTCACCGTCAGTCCTTTTGCCATTGCTTCTTCACCCAAACTGTAGTGGGCTGATGTTGCTGCTCTAAAAGTTTCTTCAAGAAGTCATCTTGAGAACTATTCTCTGAGGTATTGCACATTCGTTTTATTTACCTATTACCTTCATATTTGAATAACAGTGTGAATGGTGATTAAATTATTGGATCACACTCTGCCTATCTCCTCAAAGACTTAATTGATCCTCTGGATTTTGGCATTGAATGATGTCATAAAGAAAGGATCAGCCTTACTTTTTTCTGATCCTAACTGACTTAATCTTTTATTTTGAGTGCCTAAAGAGTTACTTCTTTATCTTTGATGTCAAATAAATCTATGAGTCTTAGGATCATTCTGTATTATTTATTTATTTGCTTGTTTGTTTATTTTTACTTTGACAGGGTGCCCTCTTTGAAGCTGTACATTTAAATCTCCTTTTCTTTCAGGAAAATTACCTGAATTTTATTTTTGTATACTTGTTCATTTTACCATTTAAAATATTTTTTAAAAGATTTTATTTATTTATTTGAGAGAGAGAGAATGAGAGACAGAGAGCATGAGAGGGAAGAGGGTCAGAGGGAGAAGCAGACCCCCGCTGAGCAGGGAGCCCGATGCGGGACTCGATCCAGGGACTCCGGGATCATGACCTGAACTGAAGGCAGTCGCTTAACCAACTGAGCCACCCAGGCGCCCTACCATTTAAAATATTTTATTTAGGGACTCCAACTAGTCAAGTATTGTATATCTTTTGCTTTTTCACCACATGTATCATTTTTTATTTTCCTTTTTATTATTTTCTTATTCTTTTGCCTCTTCTGTCTTTTACTGTGTTTTTACAGCTAACATCTTTCCTGCTGCTCTCAAAGTGGCCTTCATTTCTGTGATAAGCATAGTTTTTGTTCAACCTCTTTTTTAAATTGTGCGAGCTTCTATTTTTTTCTCTTTAGTTGTCAATCAAAAAATATATATGAAGCACTTAATAGATGCCGGGCACTATTCCAGGGTTAGTGATAGAGAAGTATAAAAGGAGACAAGAATTTCTTCTCTTGTAGAGCTTATTGGTTTTTGTATCACTGCTGTGATTCTGTTTTATATAAGTGACTACTTCATTGCATTTTACAAAATTCAATATTTTTATCTGATCCATGCAAAATTATTCTTTTGCATACAATTTTTCTGCTGTTTTCTGCCTTTATTTTTTAATTTTTGGTAGTACAATCTTATGCAAATGTCTATTATAGGTCCTCTTATTGCTCATCTTTAAGTAACATTAATTCCTTCTAGATCAATTATTTACACGAATTTTTGAGGGTGGGGGGGTAGTGAGAGAGATAGCAGATCCATGTTCTAATCCAGGGTCCACAAACCAGCTGTAGATCTAATATGGCCCATATTCTTTTTGAATAGCTTGTGAACTAAGAAAGCATTTTATTTTTACATTTTTAATGGATTTGGAAGAAGGAGGAGGAGGAGGAACAGGAGGATGTCACAGAGACTAAATGTGGCCCACAAGGCATAAAGTAGTCTCTGGTCCTTTACAGGAAAGGTTTGGCAATCCCTGTTTCATGCTACCAGCAGTTCTTTTTAATGAAACAGAATAATGTGTTAATGAATTTGTTAGCTTTTATTTATTTCAGAAAATTGAGGCAGCACTGCAAAGAAGCCCTCACCACCAATCTCTCTTCTTTAGCTTGCCTCAGAAACAGTCTGCTTTCTTCAAGTATGGCCCTGCGTGTGTGTTTGTGTGTGTGGAGGGGGAGGGGTGGGATTTATCATTTAGCCCTCTTTTTCCTGCTTCTAGAGGGAATGCCAAAATTGGTCAGGGAAGTATTCTGCTATCAGCACATATACCATTTTCATTTATACTCACGAAGGGTTGTTGAATTTGCCCACAGGTATACGTCACTTGTTTTGGAAGATAGTGCTCTGATGCCTTTCTTTGAGACCTGTAACCATGGGTGTATTCTCATGGATTGTCCCTAAACTTCCTTTTGATTTTTTCCCTCCATTTTGTAGATTTTACTCATATATTGTCATTTGACTTCAAATGTCTTTTAGTTCCATCAAAGGTGGACATTGGGTTTTTATTTCTTGTTCTCGTAGTTGTATTTTTCCGATTGCTCCAAGGAGAAGAGGAAAACTCTATGTTAGTCCCATATTTGAAAATGAAGCATCTATTTTTTAAATAAAAATCCCATATTCTTATTTTGCAATATGCTGCCAGGAAACTTTTAGGAATAAAGATAGTGAGGTAAAATGTTAAAGATGATAGAAATATAAGTGCAAGTTGTCTGTTTGTGAATGAATAGTGAATTCGCACCAGACTGCCTCAGAAATGGCTAACAAGCACACAGAGCCATTGTGATTGCATACCATGGCCAATTCCTCAGAGCACTGCGTGGTTGGTTAATTAAACTCCACATCAGACTTAAGCAACCAGAAGGATAGTTTGAGAAATATATCAAGTACTCGAATATTCTAAAGATCAGAAGGTTTTGTATCTTATTTGCCATTAAATATAATCAATGATTTAAAAAAAAAGATCAGAGTTAAAAAGACTTATTCAGTAAATCAGCAAAATATATATTTATATTTATATTTATATTTATATTTATATTTATATTTATATTTATATATGGCACTGTGCTAGGTGCCAGTTTATTCCTGTACTTAGCATCAAGCAGGTCATTACTCTACTCCACCAAAGGCAAGAAAAAATGGTTTCAACTAGAGATGTAATTGATACAAAATGATTCAGTTAAAGTGAGAAGTAAAAAAGGAAAAAAAAGAAGGAAAAAAGAAAAAGAAAAAAGCCCAACACACACATATCCAGGAAAACTGGCTCTTTGATGTAATGAGCACCATGGGAGTAAATAAGATAGTGAAACTACCCTGACCATTAATTTTTTCTTCTCAGATTCTTGACATGGAGGGAGAAAAATTAGGATAACTCAATGAGTTCATTTGAAAGTACAAATGGAAAAAAAGAATGAAATTAGGTATACTGGAAGTTTGTTTTAGTTTTTATTTGCACATATTAACCTACACAGTGAAGTTAAAATTTTTTAAATTTCAGACTGTGAATCTTATTTGAAATCATCTGGGCTTAGCTTAATTTTCAACATTTTGCAGTTGCAACATGTTTCCAATATAATTAAAAAGTAAGTTTGTTCTGTGTTCTCTCTCCCACCCTCATTTTCACCGAGGACATGAATTCTTTAAAAATTTGCATAGTAACATTTACTTTCTTTTCTGCTCCATGAGGGAATATAATTAACAGGGTGAAAGGCATTGAACTGATGGTTCATAACGCAGTAATTCATAATAGTGTATTAGCATTCTGATTAAAATAAAATAACCTAATGAAACTAGAGGAAGATTTTATTCTCACCCTTCTCATCTGTATGGTGAGTTCTGAGATTCAGGCAATGCTGCAGCAGAAAGGCTATCGTAAGTGAATGCTGCTTAAGAAGCTATTCAACGGGAGTTTTTAAACAGCTGTTCCCAAGCTTCATTAAGACTCATTATGAGTTGTCATGTAATAGAGAACTTATATTTTTTGATGATCTCTGCATACCAGTAAAGATAAAAGTATGTCTTAAGGCAGAACTAAAAAGAACAGAAGTTGGTACATATTAAAAATAGATTACTAAAATGCCCTAGTTAGCTGGCACAGACCTTAAAAGCTCAGTACAATCATTCAGATTTAAAGGGAAAGATAAAAAGTGACTAAACTCACTGAGCTTTTAATACATCAATTGTTATATTTTAGGAAAAAAACCCTATTCTTTTATATGAAAGGTACCTGGGGGCCCCAGAGATTGATCTGCACCTCTCTTGATGGGAATACAGAGAGCTGGCATGGTCACACCTGAGAAAGGCATCCCGATGGCTTTTCTACTTGTTACCTTGGCTTCAAGTGCAGGCAAAGTCACATCTTCCCTCCACGCATCACACCGCTGACACCTTGCTCACACCATACAAAGTGAAAGGTTATCTCAATTCTTCGTCAAAGCTTGAGGGTCATGGCTACAGCTAGTTCTGTATCAACAGGGACCTCCAGAATGAATATATAGATAGAATGGACTTGGCAGGATGTATTTGGGTGAGTAGGGAAATTAGAATTGGTTTGAAGTTTTGGAGCTGTTTTCACAGAGCTAGCCCACTGTTTTTTACTTAGCTTATTAATAAAAATAGCAATAGCAACGATTTTTAAGGGATGCCTTGAATTATACTGTATGAAAGATAAGAAACACCAGGGATCCATATCAAATATTAATATTGCTCCCTAATTTGAGTGGTATTATGAGGATGGTAGAGATGAATGATGGTGGCTTGAGCACCCTGAGCCCCTGCTGAGAGCTTCCATATTTCATCGACTGCAGTCCTTTCTCACAGCAAGCAGTCGCCAGGAACAATCTTGTCAGAGATCTCTATGGCTCGGTGTCACCCCCAGCCCCGACGCCCATACCTAGTCACATTCATCCAGACCTCTATCAGCCTTAGAAGAATTGAGAAAATGCCAAGCAAAGGGCTTTCCTTTTGACTAGTTGTTTGCTTTTGTGAGGAGGAGACAGCGTGTAGCAGGAACACTGCACATTTGCCAGCAGCAAACGGAAGAGCAGATTGCCATGAAGTTCAAGACTTTATATGTTAAAAAAAAAAAGGAAGAAGATAGTAGGAAGGGAAAAATGAAGGGGGAGAATCAGAGGGGGAGACGAACCATGAAAGACTATGGACTCTGAGAAACAAACTGAGTGTTCTAGAGGGGAGGGGAGTGGGGGGATGGGTTAGCCTGGTGATGGGTATTAAGGAGGGCACGTTCTGCATGGAGCACTGGGTGTTATATGCAAACAGTGAATCATGGAACACTACATCACAAACTAATGATGTACTGTATGATGATTAACATAACGTAATAAAATAAAATAAAAAAAAGACAATGTGGAGCTTCTCAGAGAAAATTCTTTCATGACAATGAACCAGATGTGAAAGTGGTTATAGGGAGAGTGCTTTGGGAACTAACAAATGCAATTCCATACAGTCACAAATGCTGCAGAAAGCGAAGGACGAGGGACACCCCCCAACAAAGATTGCAGGGGCACAGTAAGGGAAGCCGGATCTCTGTGCACAGCAACAGAGGAAAGGAGGAGTGTGTCTTTTACTCAAGATTAGTGTGAAAGGGAAAGGAGTTGGTGTTAGGTGGGGAAGAGGCGGGCTCTCCGCAAAAGAGCAGGAGGAATAAAGAAGAGTAGGGTCATGAGAAGAGAACATTTTCCCTGTTCTCAAAATGTGCTCAGATTGTAACCATTCTGTTTTTAAACATTTTTCCAAGGTACCTAATTAGCTTTGTCAGTGAGTTAGAAACCAGATTATTGAATAGCTTCATACTTGATAGTCCTTAAACCAATGTCCTAATATTGTTGGTCGGTGTGCTAACAATCCGGAGATGCGAGAAAAATTTAAGGAGCATTTATTAGCATTGGTTACTTATTTAAGGTACTGAGTTTTCCAGGTGGGATATGAGCTTCCTACTGGAAAGTTCTTAGAGCTGTTGAGACTGCTCACAGTTGAATTTGAAATGGCCAACGGCCATATTATTGTTTAGGATGCCTTATACCTAATCCCAGTGCAGCCACTCTAATGTTCTCCTCCACAACAGTCTCTCTCTCCTTCTTATCCTCTCATCATTATAGAACTTTGTACAGTATCTGCAGTTTCAAAAGAGACTTTTATCTCCATTATTTCACAACCCTGTGAAAAATATAGGGCCAGAATTACAATCTCCATTTTATAGATGAGGATACAGGTCAAGAAGGTTACAGGAATTGGGCAGGCCGTGCAGCTAGTTAGTGGCTGACCTTGGACTTCAGCACAGGTATCCAGAAATCTAATCTTGAAAGCATGTCCTCTCCATGAGAACATATTGCCACGCACCCAATTATAGAAAAAGAGAGTCCTAAGGAAGAGAAGAACTGTTTTTGGTCAATCTGTTTTCTAGGATTCCTGGGAAGATTTTGAAATCAAGCCCAGACTGATGGTGATTAATTCTTGCCAATCGAGCAGACACATCTCAGAAGTTCCTGCAGCTTTTTTTTTTTTGTAGTTTTCTTTTTTCAAAATTATTTCTATTTTAAAGAAATTGCTTGTTAAATATACAGTGCTCTTAATAGTAATGCAAAGTCTGTATGACTGGCTCAATATGTGAAAAGATGACAGGCAATTTCACTTGGCTGTGTAGACTCTGGTTCTGTGTTATAATGGATAGTACCACCTTAGTTTTTCTGCTGCATTTCTCAATGTTCCTAAGGATTTAACAAACTGTGCATGGCTATGTGAACGACCTGCTCTCCCCATGAAAGATGGCAAGCATGCTGTGATGACAGTACCATGCAATCAGTTTTCAGGACAGATCTTCTCTATTCCCAGTGCAGCTACTAACATAAGAATGGGGTAAAACAGAAAGGGCTTTGTTAAAGGAAAATGCGACTCAGAAGCTAAGAAGTCACTGTCTTCCGTTATATATTTTTGCAAGCTTATCCCTAAAGGTTAACATACAGGGGTTTTGCTGCTTTAAATAAGCAGCAGTTGAAATGACTTGCCTTTCTTGCATATCGTGCCCCTGTTCTGTCTGATGAAAGTGAGCAATTATTTTGCCATGCTTTTCCATGCACCCTTTATTTCCCCACACGACAAGCTGTTTCTTTTATTTCCCATGTAATTCAGACTTCCATTTTGATAATCCTCGATGTCAGAAGGAGATGGGATTCAGATAAATATCATTTAAATAGAGTCAGTCATGGACCATTCACTGGAATAGGTTTTATTTCCTCTGTATTATTTGACTCACTATCAAAGGTGCAGTTTGCTCTTTGTGTTTTCTCTTCAATTTAGTGTATTCTCAGTATTATATGGTATGTTAATTTGAAATATGAGTACCACAGGATATGGCAGGAACCACGGAATTTAATGTGAATGAATTTCATGTCTCAGGCCCATGAATCAGATCAGCCTTTGCCAAGATGTGTTCAGTAGAACATTAATCCTATAGTGTGAAGCAGGTGGGTGGGGTGGGCAGGAGGAAGGATATTTGAGAAATGCTATGTGTCTCTCTTTGGAATTTGTAATGCACAATAGCATATTAGTGACTTTGAGAATTCCTACAGTAAGTAATTTTATTTAACTTTGTTTTATCCAATATCTATCAATTTTTTCTCATTCAATCACAAAATCTTCATTTGCGGTTCTTTGAGAAAAAACAAAACATATAAAAATCCTTGCATCCTTGCCCCTATGGAACTCACATTCCAGAGGAGACCACAGACAATAAGCAAATAAATAAGTACATAATTAAGTCAAATAGTGCAAAATGCTATGGACATTAAAAAAAGAGAGAAAGAAAGAGGGTGAAGAAGTTGAAAATGTTGAATATTTATTTGACCACAGAGTCTTTATTGTATATAAGCAATACCTATTAAGGCTTGTAGACCTGGCGTTTTCTACAGAAAACACTTTGGGAATCACTACTGAGTTGGACCCTCCATCAGGAACCTTGAGCAGCTAAGTCACATTCCAAATTCATATTTTGTGTTTCTTTATAGAAAATAATTTCTTAAGTGCCCTACATCCCAAATGTATTTTTCTGAATTTGACTAATAAAACCTGGGATATTTGAGCTAATGTTTATATTGTACCTTAAAAGTTTTTAAACTAGCTTCGTCCTTTGAGGGAATAAATATATAGCCAAAAACCAGATAAATAACCACTAGATGTCGGTGTTATCACTGGGTAACAGAGATGATCCTAAATCTCTTTAACAGGCTTGGTTGACCTAGATAATTTACTGCTTAAGTAGATATTTTGAAAAATACCTTCCCAATTTATTAAAATATAGCCACATAACTTTCATAAGCAGTTCCTGGATGATAAAGACAAATATAAATATAATTTGGAACAAGATTTAAAGAAACCCAAGAATGTAGGCTGATTCCTATTAATCAACTAAGTGTTTCATTTTGTGATATTTCTTCAATGTTAGTTAATATATTCAAGAAACCTCTACTGAGCAACTATTATGTGTCAGGTACTTGACTGGATACCAAGAAGGGTAAAATTAATAAGCTAATCTCCCTCAAAACAAAGGTAGTTAACAATACAATGTGATAAGGTCAGTATATTTTTAGAGACACACACAAAGCAGAGGGAGGAAGAGGGAGGTGGAAGAGTGACAATTGGTTGTATAGACATTCAGTGGCAGTAGGGAGGACTGCTTTGCAGGGGGACACGTGTGGGGACATGAGGGTTTAGGAGACTTTTGCAGTAGTTCAGGTAAGAGGTAAGGTTGGCAAATATTTATACTGACTTCACATAGAGATTAGAAGCCATCAGATAGCAACTCCTTCAATTTCCACCATTTGATCTGTAAAACTACCTGCATATTGACTAATTTTTCCTCTTTCCTCTCTTTTTTTTCTGTGGGATAGGTACTTATTTTTCTATGTAAGGCCAGTTGTGTCCACCTGTCCTCTAGCTTCCATACCTTACATCTTGTCAAAGGCCTTGTGGCATTGAGTATTCTGAACCTTTGTCATCTTCCTTCTTCTCAAGTTCCTTCCCAAGAGAATTTACATATGCTCTATTTTTGCCAGTCTTAAAAGACAGCTGATAGATCCACCAGTCCATCAACCATTGAACTTCCACTGTTCCCACAAAACTCTTGCAATTGCCACCTTAAAGGACTTGATTATGCTGCCACTTACTGACTGCTTAGACAGCAGCAATCTAACTCTGTCCCCACAAACTGCTCCCAACAATGGTTACTGAAGATCTTTGAGTCCCCACATCCAACAGGCTCCTTCATCCTTTGCTTTGTTTGACATTTTCAGAGCATCTGCCACCACAGACCGTTTCCTACTATTCAAAACATCATCTTCCCATAACACGATATTTTCCTAGTTTGTCTCTCTAATTATTACCACTATTTGCCAGACATTTTGCTTCTTCTCAGATACTGATTTGGTCCAGGTCCTCCTCTGTTCTCATTCTTGCACTTTCTGTGGGAAATGCTTATCTACTTTCATAACTAGCTATTTTTATTTAAACGTCAAAGACTGTGAATTCTTTGCTTCCAGCCCAGTTCTCCCTCATTTTTCTCCACAACATCTTCAAGTCCGATATCTTTAAAATTTACATCATTTTTCTCATAGAACTTGCTTCTTCACTGATATATTCTTACTTTCTTGTTGTTCAAACCAGAAAGTTTGGCAACATTATTGATTTTTCCGTCTTCTTCCACGACTAGATCCAATAAATTCACATACACTTCAGCGTATTTATTGAGTGCTTACTTGGTGCGAAGCGTTCAGGATATAGTAGTAAGTAAAATATGCAGATCCCTGACTTCTTAGAGACTACAGTTGATTTGGAGAAGCAGATGACAAATATGATAATGTCATAGATAACAAGTTGTGATAGATATTTCAAAAGGTATGCTGTGAATAAAAGTATTGAGGGTCTAGCATTCAACAAGGTGTTTAGGGAACTGATATTTAAACAGATCTCAAGGGTGATAATAAGTCAGTTATATGAAAAGTGGGGAAGAGTGTTTTGGGTAGAGGCGAAAATGCATGTAAAGGCATTGAAGTGGGAGAGTTTGCCAGAAGGCCAATATAAAAGCTATGTTTGCATTTACCACTCTAAGTGCTTAATGTGGCTAATAAAGCTTTTCAGGATTGTGCCCCTGACTTGTCCTAGCCCCCATCTTGCTCTGGCTCTTTGATCTTTTTATTCATGGTTCAAGAGACTTCCTTCGGTTCCCCCAGGATGTATAGCTCTCTCTCTTTCCCTCCCACAAGTTCTTTCCTTCACTGCTGAGAATGATCTCTTTGCACTCTCTCTTTTATCTGGCTTGTGCAGACTCATTTTTCAGGCCTTCTTAGAAGGGCCTTGCATGACTGGCAGCCCCACTCCCATCTCCTGGTGTGGGATGGTTGCACATAAGCCCCTGTGTTCCTCTGTCATAACTAGCTTTGCTCTTGTTTAGTGTCATTCTTCCACACTAGACTAGAGATTCGATGAGGATGGGACCCTGTCCGTATTTTTTTTTTGAATCAAGTATCAGTTTTATTTATTTATCTTATTTAAATTCATTAGCCAACCTGTAGTACATCGTTAATTTCAGATGTAGAGTTCAATAATTCATCAGTTGCATGTAACACCTAGTGCTCATCACATCACATGCCCTCCTTAATGCCCATCACCCAAGGACCCCATCCCCCCACCTCCCCTCCAGCAACCCTCAGTTTGATTCCTATAGTTAAGAGTCTCTCATGGTTTCTCTCCCTCTCTGATGACTTCCCATTCAGTTTTCCCTCTCTTCCCCTATGATCCTCTGCACAGTATCTTATATTCCACATATGAGTGAAACCATATGATAATTGTCTTTCTCTGATTGACTTATTTCATTCAGCACAATAGCCTCCAGTTCCAACCATGATGATGTTTCATCATTCCTGATGGCTGAATAGTATTTCATTGTATATATATATACATCACATCTTCTTTTTCCATTCATCTATTGATGGACATTTTGGCTCTTTCCATAGTTTTGCTATTGTGGACATTACTGTTTTTTTTTTTTTTTAATCCTTTATCCTCAGTTCCTAGTATGCTTCCTGTCATAAGTGCCCAATAAAAACTTGTTGTTTTTATGAATGAATGATTAAAATGAATTGGATATTGAAAGAGAGGCAGCAATCAGGGCTCATAACCACTTTTCCAATCCCCCAGTAATCACTCACAGGTGCTACCCATATTGATGAACAGGTTTATATGGTGAAGATATTGGAATCAGTTTGAGAAATTTTGGATTTAAGTTTAGGAGTCACAATCTTTATCTGAAATATTCTCATAAAAAACAAACTTCTTTACCTCTGACATTCTCCCTTAGCTCTCATATCATTTCTACTTCTGTTCTTTCAGAAAAACACCTCAAAATAGTGTCTATAGTTTTCTCCACTTCTCTGTGTTCCATTAACCCACTACAATGAGGCTTCTGTCTCTACCACTCAATGGGCACTGCTCTTATCAATGTCTCTAATAGCTCTTTGTTACAAACCCAGTGGCCTCTGCATCTTACTTAGGAGCTCTGACACTGTTCATCTTTCCTTCTTTCTGGAAACACTTTCTTCTTTAGCCTCTTAGTTCTCCTCACACCTCACTGCTCTTCACTCTTCCGGTGGATTTACCTACACTTCCCAAACATCAGATATTGGGGGACCCTAGGGCTCAGTCTCACCTCTTACTTATCTATGTGTTTTTATCATCTTAGGGCTTTACAAAGCATCTATTGCCTAGTAAGTCCCAATTTGTTATGTGTAGCCCTAATCTCAATCCTGGATCACAGACTCACCTATTCAGTTTTCAACTTGATATCTGTACTTAGTAAACGTTAAGTAGTCATCTCAAATGTAACACACCAAAAACTGAATTTTTGAACTTCTGGAATCTACTCCTCCAGAAGTCAGTTCCATCTGAGTAAATGCAATTCAGCCAGTTGCTAATTCAAACATCTGACATTCTATCTCAATCCTAAATGCCCTGACTTGAAATATGTCTAAAACTCAGCCACTCCTCACCACCTCCACCCAAGGAAAGTAGGCTAACTCGTTTCCTGATTTTATCCACATCCCACAAAGCCTGTTTCTGCACAGCAACCAGAGTAATTTTTCTTTTATAGTAGTTTGCCAGATCATATTACCTCTTTTTCAAAATTCTCTGATGGTTTCTTATCTCACTCTGTCCTTGCCATGGCCATCAAGGCTCTGCATGATCTATCCCCAGTTTTCTTTTCTGACTTCATCTCATTCTGGTTTTCTTCTTGGCAAAGAGCATTCCAGCCACATTGACCTCTTTGCTTTCCTTCAGTATTCCATGACAACTCCTACTTCAAACCCTTTGCATGGTCTCTCTCTCTCTCTCTCTCTCTTTTTTTTTTTTTTTTTTTGGGAACACTCCTTTTTTAGATGCTTAAACATGGCTCACTCTTCTTTTAAGTCTTTGTTCAAATGTTACTTTATCTTAGAGTCCATCCGTTAATATCTCATTGAAAATAGAATCTTCCATCACTGTCCTACCAACTTTAAATTCATAGCACTTATCATCACTTGACCCATAATATATTTCTTTCTTTATTTTAGCTAGGGGGCACATAATAGGCACACAAATAAATTCAATCAGAATTCTAACTCAGCATTTAGACTTATGGTCCAAATTCAGTAAACCTATTCTGTTTCCTTCTCCTTGACTCAAACAAGGCAAAAGACTGAAAGCTTTTCCATAATACTTATCCTTCAGATGATATGTTGACTTCTAAGGACGACTGATTACATGATAGAATTACATGGTTCCTCTGTTTGCTGAAAATTTAGACTGTTTTTCCATATCTTTTCCCATGGTTTTTCTCTAGGTTACCCTGATTATTCACACAGCCAGATGGGCTCATTCCTCTTATTCTTCCGGATCAGGGCTTCCTTAAAGTTTACTTTGCATAAAGAAAGAGAAGGGGCACTGTCAGTAACTTTGTTTTCTAAGCCAGTATGATTCTTAGAGAAAAATTCTAAAAGCGTTTACCTCGCTTTTTTAAAATCATAACATTTTCAAAACAACATAACATAGCAAAAATAATTTGTAAAGAGTTACAGAGTAATTTCCCAACACCTCTCAACACCATGTGCCAGCTGGCGCTCTCAGGGTGAATGGCTGGGTAACGGCTCCCTTCCCAGGGAGAAGGAAATGAATATCTAAGCAAGTTTTTTTGTTTTGTTTTGTTTTTCAGTGCAATTAAATTCCCTTAAGGCAGACACTTTGTTTTGTTCAAGGCTTTTTTCCCTGGGCCTAGGACTGTGCCTTGCATTTTGTGGATATGCTAAAAACAAATACATGTTGAATTAAATAAATGAATAAATGAATAAAAATAAGCAAAAGGAGTTCACATCAATAGTTTTCTAGAATGAGCCTTAGATACAATATGTGAGATGTGGCTTTTAAAACCTTGGTCAGGATAAGCAAAGCCACAGCCTCAGTTCACTAATTCATAAGGTGGAGATAACGATACCTCATGTAACTGTTCTAAGGATTAAGTGAACTAACACAAAATAGGTGGCACAAACTGGATACCAACCAGATAAAAGTTAAGTTTTTTATCCCCACACCTTTCTTCTTCTTTGGGTCATTACATTAATTTGGCTCTTTCTAGATAAGTAATCTTGGGCAAAACACACTTCTTTGTCACTCAATTTCTTCCTTTGTTACAAGGGATCATAATACCTGAATGTTTCTTTGAGGATCAAATGGGACTTTGCACAGTAAAAAATTCTGAAGCCTAATAAGTATTCTGGAGTTTATTATCTGGTAAAATTGCTGTATTTTCATTATTGTGTAAGTAGCTGTATGGTGTGGTATGATATGGTAAGTGTTGGTCACACTCTCTTCAATGTTCACCCAGGTTCCTTGAGGAAATCAACTTAATTTGATATAATCCCAACCTTTTCCCATCTTTGCAAATGACTCTTTCCTTGCTACCCTCATCCATTCTTTCAACAATCTATACCAAAAAAAGAGCAGCTCTGACCTGGGTCAAGGTCAGAAAAGAGCCCTCAAGAATACTTAATTATCTAACAATATTAAAGAGTAGAATATCTGTTGGGAAGAAAAATGGGATTAAAAAGGGTACTGAATGAGAACAATTATTTTCTTGGGTCATTTCCTCTTTGGTACTTCATAGTTTCTTCACCTCAGCACTACTGACATTTTGGGCTGGATAATTCTCTGGTGGAGTTGGGCGTTGTCTTTTGTGTTACAGGATGTTTAGCAACATCCTTGGCCTCTACCCATCAGATGCCCATTGCACCTTTCAGTTGCAACAATCAAAAATGTCTTTAGATATTGACAAATATCCCGTGAGCGATTGGGGTGGTGGCAGTGGTTGAGAGCACTGACTTATTGGAAGAGTAGGATGGACTAAGGGGGTTTCCCAATTAAAGGGTTTCCTCCTAGCCTTAGAAGAACAAAGTGATTTAGGCCAGACCTTAGGGTAAAATGAGTAAGGGGAGGGCTATTTGATATTAAGTCATTTTCTCTCACTTCCTCCGGTTAGGGTCAATAAATTCAATGTAAGCTTAGGGCAAGGTACTTTAGTTCTAGTTTCCTGAAACTGACATAATCTACAGTTGATATCCTGGTGTAATTATTAATAATTCTTTTTATTCTCAAAAGTGTCCCTGTTTAGATGATAAGTTATCGGGTCACTTTAGACTATGTAGTGACTGCTATACTAGATGCTGGGAATTCAGTGGTAAGAATATACAAAATCTACCCTTTCCCATTTGGGGAAATAAAGCTTAAGCTTTATTAGCTTCATGATTAATTCATTTCTGGAGTCCAAGATCATCAGTGCACTGGGGGCCCTCGCTGGAGAAAAGGAGTGAGAACTTTCCTGGAGGGCTTATGCCTCCTCCTGCATCCAGTGAGAGGGGTGTCAGCCAGGCAAGAGAGCAGTGGACCCTGAGACATAACTAACAATCCAAACCACACATTTTGTATAACATTGAGTATTTATAATTTCTCATGGCTGGGTTATACTAACTCTACCCCTCAACAACTACCACAGCATTTTATTGTGGGTCAGCAATTGTATGTCATTTTGTGAGATAGTCCACAAAGGGAGCTTTGAGGAATAGGTGAGTTTTAAGTGCCATTAATGTTTCTAATGATAGTTGACAGGTAATTAGCCTAAAAAATATTCTAACAAAGTGGCTTGAGCAATTAAGAATGTCCAGAAAAAGTAAAGGATGCCTCATTTGATAAGAAAAGTGTAGGTTCCATGCAGTTAAACAAGCTGTTCCATTGTAAGAAGATTCAGAAGCTTTTTGTTCTTCCCCTTAAACCCCATAGCTTCAAACTGTGGTCCTATTTGAAATCTGTCAGCTGAAGTTTTAACCATAATACCAGTCTTATCTTTTCAAAAGGATCGGATCAAAGTAGCTTAGTTTTCATCTGAGTATAACAGGGAAAATGGCCTGTGGCTGTCACTCTGTAATGAGAACTTTCCCAAGTGGCCAGCACTAAAGAAATACAGTGATATGTTGACTTCATGTTTATCATCAGAAATTCCAATCTCTAAATGTATATATAAAATCACAGTTCTTGAGAGAAGTGATGTTAAGAGTTAGTAGTAATATAATTTACTATTTCACCTATGAAAAGAGCTTAATGAGAACTAAATATTTCTTCAAACTAGGTCAAAATCAAGGGCAGTGACTCATGCCATATATCCTTAAACATCAAACCTTGCTTCAAAGAAGCAACACATCATGGAAATGGACAGTTTAGGTTATAACAGGCTGTACCACTAGATAATAAATTGGGGAAAAGACAAATTAAACTTAAGCATTTATATGAAGTTTGAATCTAAATTAATATCTCAGCTACTAAACCAGAATTATAGTCTTTTTTAAAATATTTTTTTGGTTATATTATCAACAGAGTAAAAACAGTAGTTTTTGATTTGACTATTTCCCTAATGGAATTATGTCCCTTACTATGCAAGGGAAGTGAAGTTGTTTGTGCTTATCTTTTTTCTGTTCAAAAACTTGGAGAAGATGGGTTTTCATTTTTACTTGGTAGATCGTTTTGCTCTGATGTTTTAGTTAGCTTTTGTTTTCCTCTATCTTCAAATATATTAACATGTAGTCTTTTGGAAATATTTTGTACTAGTGCAAGAATCAGTTTTATTATTATATTGTGCATATATCTGAAAATTGAAGATGATTAGAATAGCTACTTGTAGCAGTGTCAAACAGTCTGCTTAGGTGGGAAAAGAAAGCAGTTTGGGATTAAAAAATTTTTTAAACATGTTGTGAGCAAAGCATGTATATATACAACAATTTATGGGCAGAAATTTCTTCTGTATTTACTGATTGTTTCCATGATTCTTCAGAGAATTAAAATATCATATAGTGGTACCAAGTATAGAATATGCCTTTAGTTCTATATTTTGATACAGATTTTCCCTAAAATAAAAAAAGTGAATATAAGTCTCTACAAATTTAATATCTATACTGAATTTTGAGGGTTTTGGTATGATTAAGATTACCAGGTGGTTTAGATATGAAAACACATTTTTATTTTTATTTATTTATTTATTTTTTATTTTTTAAAGATTTATTTATTTATTTGAGAGAGTGAGAATGAGAGAGAGAGTACGTGAGAGGGGTGAGGGCCAGAGGGAGAAGCAGGCTCCTCGCTGAGCAGGGAGCCCGATGTGGGACTCGATCCCGGGACTCCAGGATCATGACCTGAGCCGAAGGCAGTTGCTTAACCAACTGAGCCACCCAGGCGCCCCTGAAAACACATTTTTAAAAATTGGATTTGTTATATAATAAGATTTTTATTATAAAAAAATTAGAAGAAAGCAAGATATTACAAAATAAGGGCTTTTGTTAAATAAATTACTCCTTATATATAAAATTCTTGAGGCACATTGGGGTGCCTGAGTGGCTCAGTCATTTGGAACATCTGACTCTTGATCTCAGCTCAGGTCTTGATCTCAGGGTCATGGGTTCAAGCCACACTTTGGGCTCCACGTTGGGTGTTGAGCTTACTTAAAAACAAGTAACAACAAAATGTTCTTGAGGCTTCGACTGTTAGTTCCTTCCCTATATCAATTCCTTCTTTTCTCTTTGTAACAGAATCCTAGATTCTAAGTGGACACAAACACATGGCTGGATAGATTACATCTCTCAGAGTCTCTTAAAGGTGGTTATGACTAAGTTCTTGCCAATGAAAACAAAGTGTTATGCGGTGGTTCTGGGAAGTGTTTTTAAAAAAAGGAGGGTCATGCCTATCTTCTGCCCTTTGAGAAGCTTATTCTCTGGCATATAAATGTGATGATTCCTGTTCTAGGAGCCATCTTGGTTGATAAGGCTGATGGCCGCACCTCAGAAATGGCAAAGAAGTGAGTGTGAAGGGGCTCAGAGTGTTGAATTTATGGAATGGCTCTACAACCTCAAACTATCAGCCTTTGGAGTATTTTTGTGTTAGAGAGATAAACTTGTATTTTGTTTGAGCCATTGTTATTATTATTATTTTTAATGTGGCTCAACCTCATCCCAAAAGATATACAATGTATTGTTTAAATAATGTTTTAAAAAACATTTAATGGTATGGGAAAATGCCAGTGATATGTTAAGTAAATAAATTGATTTGTTAAGTAACAAATAAATAAACCCATCTGCTGACAGCTTTTATCATTTTTACTTTTTGCTTTATACTCTTCTGTATTTTAAAGATTTTTCTAAAATGAATATTTATAAATAACACTTGAAGAACTACTTTGGAAGGAAACACATGTGAAAGACAAGCAGCTTTTAGGGTCCACATTAACGGTTTGTGGTCATGAGTTTAAAGTGGAGCCAGTCAGTGGCATGGTTATGTGTTTTTCCCACGTCACTTTCAGCTGCTTGGGTGCAGGCATGAAATAGGCTGAAAATTGGATTTAGCCTGGACTTGGTTTAGCTAAAGGAGTATGAGGAAGAGAGAAATGACCAAGACAATTTGGTGAGAATTCAAGGAAATGAATATAGTGAATGTCTATAGAATTTAAACAGAGAAAGGAGAGAGGGAGGCATATCCAGTGGACGAGATAAAGAGAATCAATGGATTGGAAATCCCAGTTGGATAGAAAGACTGCAGGAGTCAGGATACTAAAGGGAATGAGTTGGAAAGATAGAGGGTGGTTGCCTCCAGTGTAACCACGGGAGTGAGTGGTTAAATTAGGGTGGAAGACAAGACAATTAGATGAGTTCAAGGAACTGAAAAAAGAACCAAACATACCCTGAAGCTTGATTTTTCCTTTTATGATTTCATCAACTTCTAATTTTAAAAAAGATAGAAGTAGAAATTTTTAAAATATGGTATATGAATTAAAGGGGTAAAGGCTGGACATTTCTGTTAGCATCTTTAGGGGAAGAAGTAGGATTTCTGGATTATTTTTGTTATTAGAAATGAAGACCTGGAAGTGATACCACTTTAATTAATGCTGACATTAGTTTGATATCTTATAGTGTTAGACCTTATATTCAACTACCTTTAATCTATAAAAATGGCAATTTCTATTGTTTAACGTAATATATGTATAGGTATGCATACAGTTATACACACGTATCAATACGGTGAAACTGCTGAAACAAAGTAAAAAAAAAACAAGTCTGAGATTTGTTTATAGGACTAGGTTTTCTGAAATAAAAAACATTATGAGTTTCTTTTTTAAGAGAAGAAAAATTAAGGCAGAATAGGCAGACAAGAAATAGCTTTAATTTAATTTAAAAAAAATTTTCCCCAACACTTCTGTACATTACTCAGTGCCCATCACAAGTGCCCTCCTTAATCCCCATCACCTATTTCACCCATCCCCCCACCCACCTCCCCTCTGGTGACCACCGGTTTCTTCTCTATAGTTGAGTGTAATTTTTTGTTTGTCTCTTTTTTGTTTATTTGTTTTGTTGCTTAAATTTCACCTATGAGTGAAATCAAATGGTATTTGTCTTTCTCTGACTGACTCACTTCACTTAGCATAATATCCTTTAGTTCCAGCCATGTTGGTTTTCATTCTATATCTTTATAGCCTTCCTCTCTGGGATCATTCTCAGCAGACTTATTATCAGAAGCCAGATGTCACTGATATTTTCAATAACCTGCTTATAAAAATAATACATGTACACATCTTTCTTTTCAAAAGATGCAGATAATATAAAAATTTGTGTGGTAGAATGTAAAAGTTACCTTTCTCCTCTTCCTTCCCAAACATACAACTGTTTTTCCGAGTTTACGTCTGCAAAATGCTTTTAGTTTCCTTTCTATGTGTTGGTCTGTTTCTACCTGTATGTGTCAACACATCTCTCCTCCCCCTCCCCTTTTTCCTCCTCTTTTCCTTCTTCTTCGTCCTCTCACATAAATGGGAAAATAATACAGGCATATTTTTTAACTTGAATTTCTCATTTAGTGATATATTTTATAGATATTTCTATGACACCCTATATAAAGCTACTACATTTTAAATGGCTGCATTGTATTCGGTAGTATTAACATGTCACAATTTATTCAATCAACTCTTTAGTTATGGATTTCAGATTACTAGAAATAAATAATGGAAATAATCATCTTACCGTCAAGGGATATTGTGAGAGTTGAATAAATTAATATATGTAAAACACTTACGAGAGTACCTGGCATCTAGTAAGCACTCAGACTAACATTGGACAATACCAATCTTCTTTGTCATATCTGATAGATGAAAAGGATGGCATATTGCTCTTTTATTTGCTTTCCCTGATTAATAATAATTTTGAATATCTCTCCATGTGTGTATCTTCCATTTTGATTTATTTTCTCTACCTGTCAGTTTATATCCTTATAATTAATTCTTATTGTTTTGGGTAGTCATATATAATTGTGGATATATTTCTTTGAGTGTTAAATACATTGAAATATTTATGGGGCACCTGGGTGGCTCAGTTGGTTAAGTATCTGCCTCTGGGCTCAGGTCATGATCCCGGGGTCCTGGGATCGAGCCCCACATTGGGCTCCTTGCTCAGCAGGGAGTCTACTTCTCCCTCTCTGTCTGCCCCTCCCCCCGTTCATGCTCTCTCTCTCTCTCAAAAAAAATAAAATCTTTTAGAAAGATTAAAAAAATATTGTATTTCTTTATTTGACACAGAGAGAGAGAGAGTGGGAGCACACAAGCAAGGGGAGTGGCAGAGGGAGAGGGATAAGCAGACTCTCCCTGAGTGGGAAGTGCAATTTGGGGCTCGATTCCAGGACTCCAGGATCATAACCTGAGCCAAAGCAGATGCTTAACCGACTGAGCCACCCAGGTACCCCAATAAGTAAATAAAATCTTAAAAATATTTTGTCCCAATTTATCATTCAGTTTATAATTTTTAAATAATATCTACAGTGAACACCTTTGGTGTGCCTCCCTTTTGTCCAGCTCTGATTTCAGTTGCAGTCATGATAGACAATGTCCCACCATACCCATAAACCACATCTCTCAGGACCTTGTCTAAAGACCTGAGCTTCCCAGATGGTATATAATTGCAGACCAAAATCTAAAAGAGTGATAATGTCACCAAAGGCAGCACTAAACCAATGTCCAACAGAACCTGAGAATAAATGCCCAGACTCCTTTCCTTTCAGTAGACAATTCTAGGAGGCATTATTTGTGCTTCTCAAATATTCAAGAGTCACTGAGAGCCCATTACCAGTGTATGTATCCTTATTTTTACATTTCCTCGTTCCCTTCCTTACTTTCCCAAGTACCTCATTCCTGCTTCCTAGGTTCATTCCCTAAATAAATTAACTCTCCCCAAGCTTTAGATCCTGCTTTTATGGGAGCCCAAATTAAGACAATTGATACTGGAGTTGGTCCTAGAAACCAGACTGTCAGAATGGGATACTAGAACTGAGTCACTCATCTGTCAACAGTTACTATACTGTGTGTGAGAAGTGGGATGGTAATTCAATAGGATGGTGATGGTGAGATGATGCTTCTGATAAGTGGGGTAATGGTGATGGATGCAATTTCAAAAACTCTCACTTTTGATTTATTGAGAGGAGTTAAAAGTAGAAGTTGGAGGACTGAATTATGTATTACCATTAGCAGTTGAATGAAATAAGGACAATAGCAGTTATGAGGATTGTGGATTTGCTGGTTTTGTTAACAACGTCAGAATTTTGGAGGATAAAAATAGAATGATAGACTACCCTCTCTAAGTAGACCCTGATCTTCCGTAGACAGAGGAAAGACAAGATATGACTTAATTCTGTTGAGGGTAGCAGCACTGCAAAGGAGATTGTCTAAAGATTATATGTCAGCTGCAGTAAGTCAATTATATTAAAGCAGAAAACAAATATGAAGGTTTGGAGACTCTGAGATCAGGATAGGGAGGGTTGGATGGCTGTGCATCAGAACTCTGAACTCCCAAATACACTTTGAATCCACCTCCAGTCCATATTCAGCTCCATCCCCTTTCTAGAGAGAGTAGCATGCCCTAGCCATTACCATACAAAGATATCATCTGAGGCAGACACTTAACTTGATGCTTTTTCTTCTCAAGATTCCATCTGTGTGCCCTTGTTGTGTTTAGCCGGTAACTAGAGGCACAGTAGAGGCTAGCCTGAGGGGAAATTTATTCTGACTTCTTCCAATTCCAAGATGAAATGGCTTATTCATTGACAGAATTGTAGGACTTGGTTAATATCCAGAGGCAGGAAATAGCAGAACATGAACAGGAGTGGATTTAAAGTATTGAATGAAGCAGAGCTGGGGCTGCAGAACATAAAGGCTGGACAAGGGAGAATTTATTGGCATAGGAACTCTCTCCCTCACCAGGACACTTGAAGTCCATTTACCTGACTACACTGTAGTATGACTCCCTGAAGCCTAGACAGGCTGATGATCTTTAGTAAATGAGTTGTAGATGTAGTAACTGTCTTGTTAGTGTGTTGATGAAAGGGTCAGAGAAAAGGGAGGATGGAATATTAGAAATGGATTTTTATGTGAGATTAGAAAACCCGTTAGTTCACTGAGAAAGTCCAGAGTGCAGTTCCTTCAATGAAGTAATGAAAAATGAACTTGTGAGGGGAACACTAATATGGTTGAGAAGCTCAGCAGTTGCTATTCTCTAAAGGCCAGTGTTGATAGTGGAGTAGACTGCCAATGGAACTAGGTTGACAGTTGATATCAACTAGGTTGATAGGTTAATGGGAAATCAGAGGTGAATGGCATATAGTTATCATAATGGACAGCAGAGTAAGGCAGTTAGTTTACCTTAACCTACATGGACCTCTGGCAATGACTGTTAGGCAATTATGTTCTTAGGGTGAGAGAGATGGGTAGTCAAGTAGGCTATTTCTTGACTTGTGTAACTAAAAGTACAGAAATAAAATAAAATAAAAATAATAAAATAAACAGCTGGATAGAAGAAAAATGTTATTAGCACAATGGAAACGCCAGTTTCTCACTTTGGTTTAAAAAGTGAGCCAGTTCTCACTCCCAGATGTACTCAGTTGGAGAAAAGTCCAGGTCCTCTTGAGGAAGATTTTGTAACATCATTAACAGAATATATAAAAAGCATTCCCTTATTATCTCCAGTGATACCTGTAGCAATTACAGGTTAACTATATTCAGGAGGAAGGAGTGATTACTAGATTTTTGAGGGATGTGATATATAGAGTTGCAATTGACACTGATACTAAAAAATCCAGAATGCTATCATGCCTTGCTGGTTAGAGGTAATAAGTAGACTCATTGATAGTAAATTCAAATGAATCTACAAGCTATCCTAACCCCAGACCCCAGATAAAATTTCAGAGATTAGCACTTCCTTCAAACTTAAAAGATACAAGAGTGATGGTTTTAACATAGTCATGTTTAGTTTACCTCTATGGTTTATACAAATCAGTTGGATCATAACATATGTAGGTACACTACCTTATGCTGTACCAAATTGTATCAGCAGTTGCTGCTGCTGCACCAGATGTATTTTATTGGGACAGAAACATAGCGTCTGGTACTTGATATATAACTGCTGATTTGGTAAATGTGTTCTTTTCAATCTGTATCATTAAAGAGGATCAAAAGCAGTTGTTTTATGGGAAGGATAGCAGTACACATTCACTTTCTTTCCCCAGGGCTGTATTATATTTATGGTTCTCTGCTACAGTATAGTCTAAAGGGTCCTTGATGATTTTGACGTTCTATAAAATTATCATGGCCACTATATTAATTATATCATGCTAATCAGACCTGATGGAAAGGAAGTGGCTAGTACCCTGGGTGGTCTACTAAAATATATGTGTAAGAGAAGATGGGAGATGAAACTATTAAGATTCAGGGACCTGTCAAATTGATGAAATTTTGGGGAATGTTTTGGGGACTTGTGAAATATTCCCTCAAGGTAAAGGACAAATCATTGTACCTTTCAATGCTTAGGAAAATGCACAGTGCTTGGCTTGGTACACTGGGGCTTATTTAAATTTGAAGGCAAAGCATACCATATATGGGAATATTTCCTCCTATGGCTATTTGATGATTTGAAAGAATGCCAGTGTTTTATGGGGTCCAGAGGAAAAGAAGCTTTTTTTTTTTTTGAACCAGGTGTAGGCTATTGTATAAACTGTCTTCCTACTGAAGATGTATGACACAGCGGATTCAATGGTAGTTGTGGAAAGCCCCAGTAGGAGAGTTGCTACACATTACCCTAAGCATATTGAGGAGAGTGATGCCTCCAGCAGCAGCAAACTATTCACCATTTGAAAAACAGCTTCTGGGAGGCTACTGAGTCCTTCTAATGACTGAGTGCCTTATCATAATGCATCAAACAACCATGAGACTGGAGTGGCCCAGGAGAAGAAGGGTTTGTCAGATCCACCAAGTCATAAGGTCTGGCAGGTACATAAGCAAGTTATCACGTGAGGTATATAGTAGGGATTGGGCACAAATAGTTTCAAAAGACAGACACTCTGATGTCCCTTCTTCAGCTTATACCTCATGGAGTATTCCTTTCAGCTGGGAGTAGGGCTGAAATTTGGCCCAGTTTATACGTACCCTGACTTAATATGTTAGTGTGAGCCAAGTATGAAATACTGATGCACTATAGCCCCACTCAAGGGTAGCTCTAAAAGATTGATGGGAGGAAATTTGTTGGGCAGAATTGTGAACAATATACCTAGGTTTTTACTTTATATGGAGGGAAAAGTGGCTTGAAGTAAGAGTTTGTATGGTTTCCCATGCAGCAGTGTGTGGTTTGGATTGTTTGTCCTAGGCAGGGGTTGGCAAACTATGTCCTGAAAGCCAAATATGGTCCACTGTCTGTTTTTGTATTGCCAGTAAATTAAAAATTGTTTCTATATTTTTAAATAGTTGGAAAATTTTAAGACTAATAATTTCATGATGTGTGAAATTTCAGTGTCCATAAATAAATTTTATTGAAATCATCCATATATTCATTTAGGTAATATTTATGGTTATTTTTGTACCACAAAGGCCGAGGTGAATTGTTGCAACAGAGATTTTATGACCCACCAATCTAAAATATTTACTATATGTCCCATTACAGAAAAAGTTTGTGGACTCCCCAATCAATAATGTGGAAAAAGAATGGTTAGGGTATTTTAGGTAAGGATATTTTTAAAAGAACAATGTGAATGGACTATGGGGATGGATATAAACTTTTTTGTCTCATATTAATGCCCAGTAAAAAGAAATCCACTGCAGAGGAGATGTTGAACAATCAGTGGACAAAATAATTCATCTGGCAGATGTAAAACAGCCTCTGTCCACAGGCACCCTATTGCTTGCCTCAAGAAACCATGAATTGAATAACCACTAGTACTCTTAAGGCTATGCATGGACCCAATAGCTTTCTTTTACTCAAGATGGCTTTCTTTTACTCAAGATGATGTAGTTACTGTCACTACTAAATGCTGATCTATCAGCAGTAGAGACCAAAATTGATATGATACATCATTGAGCTGATCAGCTCTCCAGTTAGTGTCAGATTTTTATATAGGATTCTTTCCAGCTTGGTGGCAATAGTGATTCACCCTTACTGAAACTCACATCCGCTCCCACTCTTCTATCTGCAGTGTACAGCACTATTCAGGTAGCACCACTACCAGAGACTTTGGAGAATGTCAGATTTACTGTTGTGGGATCTATCAAAACAAATCCTTAGACATGACCATAATATCTACTCATCAAACAGCCCATCTGATGAGTGTGTGCCATTCACTGAAGTAGTCTATTTAAATCTCAGCTATGACTGCTTGGGCTTGATATCCTACAGAGTCTAACTGCTGTTCTTTGGGATGCATTATATGGTTTGACAAAATGTCCACTATTTGAAACCATATCTTCCAATAGCCAGAATACATTGATTCAAAGGCCAAAGGGGGGAAGTAGGATTGATCCTTTACAGTATGACTTCAGTGACCCATTCTAGGAATTTGTCCCCATTGCTCTGGGCTCTGTGGATTCGAGTTTCTGGTTCCCAAACTTCTACCAGGGATACAGTAAATATTCTATCTTAACTGATGTTATGGATACCAATTAGACAATTGATAATTTCCCTTGTCATGGCCTGGCAAGAACCCTAGGATTTAAGACTGGGGGCTCTAAAATTGTGTGTAGAGAAAGGAGAAAATTATGACTTGCATTCACTTATAGCTCTTAATACTGTAACTTACTCCACTAACTCTTCTATATTCAGCCTTTTTTGAAGACTGGCTAGTCACCAATTTGAAAAGTTAGTGACAGAGTGGTTTTAATGTGGGACATTAATGGATAAGATGGTGCAAAGGATAGACTATAGTCAATACTTTCTGTGCTGTCATATCCCATTGGTCCACATCTGATTTCAGCCACAGCATGGTAGAGAATTCTGTGCATTTCACACTCATATCACCATAGTACTGTCTTAAATGCAAGTTGTGCTTTTCTCTGCTTCCTTCTGAAGCCTTTGGAACTCAGTGAGGGTGCAGATGAAGCCCAGAAGTGTGGGGAATTTAGTGCTCTGAGGGTGATTCTCAACCAAAGTATGGCAGGAAACAGTATGTAAATGCCCACTCTCCTATCTTTTTCATAAAATATTCAGGGAGGCATTATGAGAAATTGAGACTCCATTGCCTATCACATCAGCCTCAAAAAATTTCATAGCCTTATATTCACTTTTCCTCATTTCCTGTTTCCCTCTTCTTCATTTCTCTTCTCTTTGATCACTTGCAAAATAGATTACCAGCATTGAAGTTCTTGACTCAGACCCTCCTTCCCAGTAATTAAAACTAAGAGTACCATTTGAACTATTGAAGTTTAAAGAATTTTTGTGCACTCAAAACTATTACTCTTTTTCTTTATGATTTCTGTGTGTTGGGTTTTGCTTATGAAGGCCTAACCTATATTAATATTCTGAAAATATTTGCATATATTTCCTTTTAATGCTTTTACAGTGCATTGTTTGACTATTGATCATTTATTTCTGTCTTATGGATATGAATTTAGTGTTACTGTTTAATAAATATAGTCAAATACCTATCTTATCCATTTTTTTTTCATAGTTCATTCTCCTTACAAATTGATTTTGAGTATCACTTATATACATAATTCTTACATAAATTTTATTATGGTTTACTGGCCTATATATCACTGTTCTCCTATCAAAATGTTTTAATTATTTATAATATATTTTGATATCTGATTGAGCAAGTTCTGCTTTCAGTGCTTTATTTATTTTTTCACAATTGCTTTGTCTATTTTTGTATACATTCTGTTCAATATAAACCTTACAATTAACATTTCAAATTCCATTAAAAAAATCCCTTTGGGGTTTTTTATTGAGATCACTCAGATCACTTTGAATTTATATATTGATTTGTAGATACATAACATCTTCACTGACCTTTCCCATTCAGGAATTAATCTACTCAGGGTTTCTTTTTGGACCTTAGCACAATGGCAGTCATTTACTTATTTTCTCACTTTACCTACTTACATTTCTTAAGGTTTATGTGCATTTTATAGTTTCTGTTTCTTTTTATATATTTTGTTAATGGGATCTCCTTTTTTCTTATAGTTTCTAGTCATTAAGGAGTGTGTAGGAGTTGTGGTATACAAAACTATTGGGTTTTGTAAGTTGATATTTTATTAGGCCATCTTATGGAACTCTCTTATTAGTTTTATTATATATTTTTGTGCATATGGCTAGATTTTCTAGGAATATAATTATTTCATTACCTACAGATAATAGTTCTTTATTTTCTATTTTTACACATAAGGGACACTCCCCCTCCCCCCCACACACTTTATTTGCCATTTTCCTCATTCACTTTTTTTTTTAATTTCCAAATATGGACTAAGCAAATTTTGAGTCCATATGGAGATACAACCTTTGTTCAAGGAGACTGAAAACCAGCTAACATATCAGAATAGGAATCCCAAGCCAGAAGCCAAGTTGGAGAAGAGCCAGTATTCAGAGAGTGACCAGAATCAGGTCCCAACGCACTTAGTAAGAATCAGCAAGGGTCAAAATCAAGGAGCAGATAATTCAAATCAAGATTCAGGAATGCTGACACTACTTTATTCTGTGACAGAAGGCTTAGTTTGTAAGGCAGATATGAGGTGATCAGGAATTGGAATGTACAAGCTGGGAACAGAGATGGCTACAATCATGACAACAGAAATTTATAAGGAATTAAAGAAGGTAAAGGTCCAACTGAAGTTGTCAGAATGCTCCCTATATTTGTGAGATTTTGTGCTCTAGTCATCTTAGGTCTTATAAGCAAACTGCATAAAAGTTTTGTTTTTTTCTTTGTCCAAAACTGTGAAGAGTTTGCACAGAAAGCCTACCCAAAGTTTCTGTTGAGTGGCTAAGACTTAGATATAATAATTGACTGCTAATAGTAAGTAAAGTAGAAATCCTTTAAATTAACTTCTCAACACTGTTAATTATATTTTGAGTTAAAAGGTGAAATAATTTTGGAGTTTCCTCCCCCCAAAAAAAGATATGGTTTTTTTTTTTTTTTTGAGAAGTGGAGTAAAAGAGCTACTAATCAGCTGCCTTGTTTCCCTTATATCAGGTGAAGTCCATCAAATCCCAAGTCTCAATGTAACTTGAGAGCCTATGACTATAAATCCTAGCCTAAGAAGACATTTGCAATATTTTTATACAATATATAATAATAATAATAATATAATTTAGAAGATATTATTTTATATCTATTATCCCCATACTTATGTCTGTTTGTTGCAAGCATAGAGCTAGGTTAGGCCATCTTACTTGGTCACAAGAAAAAAAAAATCTTATATATGGATAAAATGAGAGGAATGAAGTAGTATCAGTCATACTACTTCTAACATGACATACTAACATAAATTAGTATAAATAAGAGTGTTAAATAATAAGGGTATATTTTCTGACATGGTAGTGTAGTCAAAGAGACTCTGGGTAAAGTGATATCAGCCCCATTAAATATGAAAGCAGAGAATAGTTTCCGTCACCCTTGACAGAATGAGAAATGTACTGGGTAAATCCAGCTGCATAGAAAATTAAAAGCAGGAACTGATGACTAGAGGATGATCAATGAAAAACTATAGTATTGAGCAGATGGTTCACTAGTCTGTAATAAGTAGAGTAAGAATAATAAAAATGTTTGTATTCAGTATTAACAAGAATTTGGCTATAATGGAAAATTATCTGAAATAGAATATTGGAAAGATGAGTTGTAAATGAAATATTAGTAAAAACAGGAAAGAAATGACTGAAAAGTATTGAAATTGTAGAATGGTAAATTTGCAGATACAATTTAAAGAAAATGAAATTCTAGAGAAAAGTTTATGACATTCACACATCAAACACTGATTCATTATCATTAACTCTAGTATGATAAACACCACCATGAAAAATTATGATTCATCCATTATTTTATTTATTTATTTATTTTTAATTTTATTTATTTATTTTTTAAAGATTTTATTTATTCATCTGAGACACAGAGATAGAGCATGAGCAGGGGGAGAAGCAGAGGGAGAGGGAGAAGCAGGCTCCCTGCTGGGCCAGGAGCCTGATGTGGGGCTCGATCCCGGGACCCTGGGATCATGACCTGAGCCAAAGGCAGATGATTAACCATCTGAGTCACCCAGGCACCCCTCATCCATTATTTTAAAGCTTTGGGGAAAAAGTTTTATTTGTGCATCAAGTATAGAATATGGACTAGTATGTAATTATTGCCAGAAAAAAAATGTAGGGTCAATTGTAACAAATAAGTAAAATTCTAATGTTGACATTTAACATTGTTTTCTTTGGTTTACTCAAGAAAATCTGTAGTCCATACACTTGAGTGTAGAAAGGAATTCATTCATTTATCAAGAAGCATTAAAATATTTAGTGCTTTAAGGTTAGAGCCAGGGCCAAAATTAATGAACAATTTGCAAGTTTAGCAGTTGTAGCAAGATTTAAATTTCTTTTCAAAAGACAGAATTAAAATGATCAACACCTATGAATAAGTAGCTTTTATACAACATAGTAATTACCAGAACTCTCATGTATTGGAAATAACTGTGTCCAATTTTGACAAAGTGACATATACATAATTTGTCATGAATTACAATTCACTTCTCTAAGAATTTGTCTACAGGGAAGATGGTAAAGTCATCTCTCTTCCCTGTCAGATGCATTATAGAATTATAGTAGCTTGATCATTATTAGTACAGAAATGACTTTTTTTTAAAGTTCTTACTTGTCTTGAAGTTTCATCAGTATGGAGAATCATGCTTTTTTTTGGTACAGATAGAGATAAAATTTGTGAGCAAAAGCCCAGGATTTTTTTTAAATTTTAGCATAATTAACATACAGTGTTATGTTAATTCATATACAGACTATAGTGACTCAACAATTCTATACATTACTCAGTGCTCATCATGATAAATGTGCTAGTAATCTCCTTCACCTGTTTGACCCATCCTCCCCATCTACCTCCCCTATGGTAAACATCCCTTTGTTCTCTGTACTTAAGAATCTGTTTTTTAGTCTGTCCCTTTTTTCTTTGTATTCTTCATTCATTTGTTTCTTAAATTCAACATATGAGTGAAATCATATGGCATTTTTCTTTCTCTGACTGACTTAACTTAGCATTTTACCCTCTAGATCCATCCATGTTGTTGCAAGTGGCAAGGTTTCATTCTTATATATGACTGAATAATAGTCCATTGTATATACGTACCACATCTTTCTTTTTTCTTTTTAAAGATTTTATTTATTTATTTGAGAGAGAGAGAATGAGAGAGAGAGAAAGCACATGGGGGGGAGGGTCAGAGGGAGAAGCAGATTCCCTGCCGAGCAGGGAGCCCGATGTGGGACTCGATCCAGGGACTCCAGGATCATGACCTGAGCCTAAGGCAGTCACTTAACCAACTGAGCCACCCAGGCGCCCATGTACCACATCTTTCAAGAGCCCAGGATTTTATTAAATAGAAGGATATCATGTTTTCTGCTAATCACTTAGTTACTACTAGTGAAGGAATGAAAGAGTACTTTCTGCTCTAGAACTGGACCAGAGCCCTGAGGTATGGAAATTTCAGGAGATAAAGTACATTCTGAAGCATCCCAGCCTCTCTCAGCTAATTTCACCACAGTGAATGCATAAAGCCATACCTTGATTTATCAAGTTTCACTTTATTGCACTAAACAAATATTAAGGGTTTTTTTGTTTTGTTTTGTTTTGTTTTTACAAATTGAAGGTTTGTGACAACCCTGGGTCTAGCAAGTCTACTGGTGCCATTTTTCCAACAGGATTTGCTCACTTCATGTCTCTGTGTCACATTTTAGTAACTCTCATAATATTTCAAACTTTTAAAGTATTGTTGTATTTCTTATGGTGATCTGTGACTAGTGATTTTTTATGTTACTTTGTAATTATTTTGGGGCACCATGACTAAGCCCATGTAAGATGGTGAACTTAATCAATAAATGTATGTTCTGAATGTTCCACTGACCAGCTGTTTCCCCACATCTCTCCCTCTCCTTGGGTCTCTCTGTTTCCCAAGACATAGAAATATTGAAATTAGGCCAATTAACAACCCCACAATGGCCTCTAAGTATTCAAGTGAGAGGAAGAGTCACAGGTCTCTCACTGTAAGTTAAAAGCTAGAAATGATTAAGCTTAGTGAGGAAGGCATGTCAAAAGCCAAGACAGGCTGAAAGCTGGGCCTCTTGTGTCAAACAGTGAGTCAAGTTGTGAATGCAAAGGTAAAGTTTTTGAAGAAAATTAAAAGTGCTACTCCAGTGAATATACAAATAATAATAAAAAATAATGCTGATATGGAGAAAACTCTGGTGGTCTGGATAGAAGATCAAACTAACAACAGCTTTCCATTAAACCAAAGCCTGATCCAGAACAAAGCCTTCACTCTCTTCAATTCTATGAAGGTTGGGAGGTAAGGAAGCTGTAGAAGCAATGTCTGAAGCCCGTAGAGGTTGGTTCATGAGGTTTAAGGTAAGAAGTTGTCTCCATAACATAAAAGTCCAAGGTAAAGCAGCAAGTGCTAAGGTAGAAACTGCAGAAAATTACCAAGATCTAGCCAATGAAGGTAGCTAAACAACAGATTTTCCATGTGGATTAAACAGCCTTCTAAGATGCCATCTAGGACTTTCATAGCTAGAGAGGAGAAGTCAATACATGGCATCAAACAGGGTAGGCTGACTCTCTTGTTAGGGGCTAATGCAGCTGGTGACTTAAGTTGAAGGCAATGCTCATTTACCATTCCAAAAATCCTAAGGCCCTTAAGAATAATGTTAAATCTACTCTGCCTGTGCTCTATCAATGGACAACAAAGCCTGGGTAACAGTACATCTGTTGACAACATGATTTACTGAATATTTCAAGCCCACTGTTGAGACCCGCTGCTCAAAAAAAAAAAAAAAAAGAAAAATTCCTTTCAAAATATGACTGCTCATTGACAATGCACCTGGTCACTCAAGAGCTCTGATGAAGATATATAATAAGCTTAATGTTGTCTTCATGCCTGTTAACATGACATCCATTATGCAGCCTGTGGATCAAGGAGTAATTTTGACTTTCAAGTCTTATTTAAGGAATACATTTTGTAAGGCTACAGCTGTCAGAGATAGTGATTCCTCTAATGCATCTGGACAAAGTAAACCGAAAGCCTCCTGGAAAGTTCACTGTTTTAGATGCCATGAAGAATATTTGTGATTCATGGGAAGAGATGAAAATCTTAACAGTCACAGGGGTTTGGAAGAAGTTGATTCCAACGCTCATGGCTGACTTTGAGGAGTTCAAAACTTTAGTGAAGTAACTTCAGATGTTGTGAAAATAGCAAAGGAATCAGAATTAGAAGTGGAACCTGAAGACATGACTGAATTGCCATAATCTCATGATAAACCTTTAATGGATGAGGAGTTGCCTCTTATGGATGAGCAAAGAAAGTGCTTTCTTGAGATGGAATCTAAACTTGGTGAAGATGCTGTGAAGATTGTTGAAATGACAACAGAGAACTTAGAATATTACATCAACTTAGTTAGTAAAGCAGCAGCAGGGTTTGAAAGGATGAACTCTAATTTTGAAAGATCTACTGTGAATAAAATGCTATCACACAGTTTCACACGCTACAGAGAAAATTGTTCATGAAAAGAAGTCAATCCAATGAGGCTAACTTCATTATTGCCTTATTTTTAAAAATTGCTGCAGCCACCCCAGACTCAGCAACTACCACCCTGATCAGTCAGCAACCATCAACATGGAGGCAAGACCCTCCACCAGCAAAAAGATTATGAGTCACTGAATGCTGAGATCATGGTTAGCATTTTTTAGCATAAAGTACTTTTAAATCAAGGTATATACATTGTTTTTTTAGACATAATGCTAGTGCATACTTAATAGACTCTAGTATGACATAAACATAACTGTCATGTGCACTGAGAAACCAAAAAATTTATTTGACCCACATTATTGCTCTGTTTGCTTTATTATGGTAGTCTGAAATGGAACCTGTGGTAACTCTGAGGTATACCGTTTGACAGATTTTTACCCACCACAAACACGAACATTTTCAGTACTCAGATATGAAAGGAATCTCGTGACAAAGAAAAGAGGAAAATAGTAAGCACGTAATTGATAAAGGCAAATCATAACAACACGATGTTAACCAAACTTCTCTGAAAGTTTTAGCAATATTTCATCAAAATTCTCTATGACAAAGTGAAAATGCAATGCTTTCCTCTTTGGTAGTATGGAATAGTGAGCAAGTGATGACACTGCAAGTCAATGGCAGAAGCAGAATTAGAAATAAGCCATTCATTAACATGTTCTGTATATAAGCAGAACAAAGATAATGAAAAATCATGTATTCTTCCATAATGCTATAGTTACATTCCTAAGAAACTACATGTTATCAAAGTTGTGTTATAAAATTTTTAGTGAGAATAAAGGATTGTGAGTTAAAGAGTTTAAGATTTGAAATACAACTGTTTAGCCTTCAAGAATTAAGTAAAATATCTTCTGTGCTTCTAGGTGTATTTTGTTATGATAAGTTACAAATAACATTCTGGTTGATCAATACTGACCAAAAAAGTAACTTAAACATCACTAAGAAAATCCTGACAATAACTCTAATGAGATTTTTCCTCAAAAGTAATGGGTATTTTATCTCATACCAATGAGGATGGGAACAATAAAAATGAAAACAATAAAAAACAGAAAATCCAGAAAACAACATGTGTTGGTGAGGATGCAGAGAGTTTTGAACACTTGTGCTCTATTGGTGGGTGTGAGAAATGGTGCAGATGCTGTGGAAAGCAGTATGGTATTTCCTCAAAAAAAATTAAAAATAGAATTACCATGTGATATAGCAATGCCACTTCTGGGTGGGTCCCAAAAGAATTGAAAGTAGGGACTTAATGAGATATTTATATACCTATGTTCATAGCAGCATTATTCACCATAGCCAATAGGTAGAAGCAAATCAAGTGTTCATTGCCAGATGAACGAGAAAACCAAACGTGGCATATACATACAATTAAATATTATTCAACCTTAAAAAGGAAGTAAATTCTGACACATGCCACAACACAGATGAGCCTTGAGGACATTAAGCTAAGTGAAATAAGATAGTCACAAAAGAACAAATAACATATGATTCCACTTATGTTAGGTACCTAGAATAGTCAAATTCACAGAGACAGAAAGTAGAGTGGTGGTTTCCAGGGGCCACGGGCAAGGAAGAATAGGGAGCTATTTAATGGGCATAGAGTTTCAGTTTTGCAAGATGAAGAGTTCTGGAGTTTGGTTGTACATTTAAAAATGGTTACAATGGTAAATTTTATGTTAAGTGTATTCACAACAATTAAAAATTTTTACAAATGTAATGGGCTGCTACAATTACTACTAGCACAAGCATAAAGACAACATTACATATATGCATTGTTATTATTATTATGGTAGGGTCCACTCATCAAGGGCAGATTAAAAAGATGAGTTTACAGTTTGATCACTCAGCCTCTGAAAGTGGTTGTGTGTGACTAAGCCAGACTTCTGTTTGGTTTGTGGACATTCCCAATTACCTGGTAATGACTAATAGTGGTCTCTGTAAAAACAAATTCCATTTCAGAATTAATCTATTTTGTTAGGGTCAATTTGTATTATAAAAAGCCTCCCACTATAGGAAAAATATTTTGGCTGAAGTAATTTTGTATTTCAGTTTCATTTCAAAGATAATTAAAATGTTTATATAAGGATATTTTGGTACATGAATGGCCATTTTGTAAGCAAGTACTACACTTTCATTTCAGCCCCGGCATATGCTTTTATGTTTATGATTACACTGGGACCCAGAGTTTACCTGGTGTGACGGCATTTTTACTTTCATATATTAGGGGACGTATTGGCTGCCACTAAGTTGATATACCCTAAAATTAAAAAGCGAATATTCTACATCTATGATTGTATTCATATATAATTATATTTAAGAGTTATTTGGAAACTTTACTTTTTGCAATAATTTATAATTGGCAGTCCTTTTCATAGGCTGTGGCCATATTTTTAAATTATTCAGTCAATTCAGACTTTGATTTAATACCACAAAAATAGCATAGTGTAACAGAGTAACTGTAACCGGCTATTGAGAAGAGAGGCAAATTTGATCTTAGAATGATGTATTTGAGCCAGAGGAAGTCCAAAGGGCTCCACAAAGAATTTTATAAGAGAAGGTTTCGCATAGTTTGAATAATGAAGAGCCGTGGAACAATGAGTAGAGAAGTTATGCTTCTTGGAACTCAGAAAACCTTTGCCTTAGCATTTAGAACCAGATTTGCATTGCATGAATCCTGTTCTGTAGATACTAACTTGTGTAATGGTTCATTAGTGGTAAATGCAATAGTACACATTCCCACTGAAGAACTTTTGAGATGATATCTAAAATTTTGTTTTTGGAATTTTCATGGTGTGCATTTTATTGTACATTCTCAGATGAATTCATCATGATGTTGTATTAATTTATAAGAGAAGCTTATTATTTATTTTCAGCCAAACAATATTGTCCAAAATATTAAACTAGCACTATTAATTTAAAATTTATTAGATGTATTCTTGTGTTTGTATTTACTTTCATGTTTTTATCTATGAGCTATAAACACCAGCAATGTATTGTTGGCTTTATGTTTATATTCATTTAGGAAATATTATAATAAAAATAATAGGATGATACTGGAAACTTAACAAAATTTTTACTTTTTTAAAAAAAGATTTTTTTTTAATTTTTATTTGACACAGAGAGAGAGGGAACACAAGCAAGGGGAGTGGGAGAGGGAGAAGCAGGCTTCCCACTGAGCAGGGAGCCCTATACGAGGCTCGATCCCAGGACCCTGGGATCATGACCTGAGCCAAAGGCAGACACTTAATGACTGAGTCATGCATATGCCCCAAGAATTTTTACTTTTAAAGGCTGCATGAATTTGTTCATGAAATAGAATACACTGGGATATTCTAATCCTGAATACTTAATGTTGGAGAATATTGTCCCTGTGTCTTTTGTGTTTTTGGAAGGTAGAGTTACTTTGCCTTTGGGAATCACAGTGAACTGATACATTTAGAATTATTTTGTATGATTCTTAGAAGAAAGACCCAAAAAGTTATAACAATATGAAAGTAGACATGTAATTACATATATAGGAAAGACCACTAGGATTTTAGCCAATCAATATATGATTTTAAAAATTCATCTATGATAAAATGCATAAAGCATTTGATAAAGTACTTCTTTGCATTAGGAAGTGACATGCTGAGAGCATCAATAGCATACTCATTTTTTTTTATCTTGCATTTAAATTATTTGGAAAAGTTTTCTCCCAACTATTAGCCATTTTAAAAACCTTGGAATGGGCTTAAATATTTTGAAGAGATCTAGACTGTACAATAGTTCTTCAGTTTTTGCAGTGAAAAATAAAAGATTGAGGTCAAAGGGTAAAGGACAGTATGGCTTAGACTTTAAATGGAAAGAGAACAGAGACAAAGAGAAAATGATCTGGCATTATGTGCTCACATCAATCGCAGTAATTAGGCTTTGCAGTATCATTAGATATGATAACAATAATTTATAGCCTTTCATGATATTTCACACGCTAGGCATACAGAAGCACATGATAGCAGGACCCCTAATATTTCTCATTGTTATTTTTTTTCTAAGGAAATAATGACATTCAATTGTCATGAATTGGGGAGATACACAATACAAATTTGGACTCTTATCTCTAAAGGAGAAATGATGGAGTGTTTTATGCCTTGTAACCAGCTGCAAAATGTATGGTAGCAATAAAATGCTAACAAGATATTGAGGTGAATATCTCTAAGAGTACAGTATTTAAATTTATAAAAGTTAATTTGGCATTACATTAAACATCGAGTTAATGTTCCTACCAGCCTAACAACTGAACTATAACATATTATGCCATGGTGTTAAATTGAACCAAGATATTCCAGGTTTTGGTTGTGGAAAATCAGTCATTAATCAGTTTGAATTTTCTAAAGCTGTCATTATTATAAAGGAAAACCCCTGCATGAATACTTTGGAAATGCAGTCTCCATGACAGGAAATGAGAAATGTCTTAAATAGTTAAATACTGAATTTAAATCAATATGATGGTCAGCCTTAATGGAACACTATGTTTATTTTCTCTCTTGAACATTAAATTAAATTGAAGATCTAATTTTTAGTTAGTTTTCAAGGCATATTTACAGAGGGCATTATAATAATTAAATTAGAATTTTTCCTTGAATTGGAGCTCTGAGTCTTCAAGTGCCCAAATTAATCATAGTGAAAAGGTAATTCCATTTTTAAAACTTGATTTTTGAATTCAAAAGTTCAATATAGTTATATTCTTTAGTATAGTGCTATGCAATTTTGAAAACTTATCAGATGCCAGTTTTTGAGGAATTGCTTTAGAGAAAATTGACTCACTAATATAAAAGGACATGAAACAAGGGTGCAGGGTCTTGCCCATTTCACAAGATTTAAATGTATTGTAAAAGTTATAAAAGGTAATGTAGCTAGTTTTATCTTCCTTTACAGATAGCTAGAATGCAACTGCCCTAGGGTTATGCTCAGGTGAGATTTTTGTTCATCCTATCCTAAGGTTTTCGGTGTCTGGCTATACTTCTAATTCAGATAATCTTCTCTTAAAGTTCAAGCCAGAAAGTTATTACAGAAGCAGAAGAGTTGCTCTATGTCATCTGATTCTTAAAATAATGTAAACACTACTTTTAGTCACATTGCAAGGTTTCTCTCTGCTTCTACTGATAACTTCTCTGAAAATTTGTGATTAAGTGCCATAAAATCCCCTTCTCCCAGTTGCTAACTGAACAAACAATTAGACTCTTCTTTCAAAGTAAAGCTTTAACTTCACAAAAGCTAGTCATGAACAGGTTTGGTATGTCTGTTAGAGACTTTTGAATGAAGATCAGCCCGAGCACCTGCTAGATAAGGAGATAGGCTTGAAACATAAAATGAAACCAGAAATACACTTACTTATATGTATCTGATTGGGGCTTCTAGACTCTGCAAAATAAAATTCTTACTCCTTGAATGGCTTTACTTCACTCAACAGAATATTTCATCCCCACTTCTGATGCTATGTAATCTGACACATTTTAGCTGATTCCTGAATCTCAGAGACTAAGCATATAAAATGAGTATTACCCATGTATTATCTCTTCTTGCTCCCAGGTAAACCTTTTAATATTTGCTCATTAAGCTATACCTTGGGCGGGTAACCAATGCAGTACTGGGAGTGTTGATATTAATCTGGATTCCAGTGATGCTCCCATGATGGAGAGACTAAGTGAAGGTATTTGGGAGGAGAGTCAGCAGGATATGGAGACTGGGATGCCAGAGGTGAGGTAGATGCCACTGTTCAGTCCTGTGGAATGGCAATGCCATTTAGTGAGATGGACATTTAGTGGGAGGACACAGAGGCAGAAGGATAGAGGAGTAGGAATAATGGCGGGAGGAGGAGGAAGAGAATGAGTTCAAGTTTAGCCTACTGGGTTTATGTTGCCTTTGCTACATTCAAGTGGAGATTTCATAGGCAGTGTAACATACAGGATTTTAAGAAAGGGGTCTTGGCCAGAGGAATAGATTTGGGATTCAAAAGTATAGAAAGGAACCGAGGTCCCAAATGTGGGAGAGATTGACCAGGTACAATGTGTGGTTAGGAAAAAAAATTCCAAAAATTGCCCGAGAACAAATTTTTGCCTAGCAAACCACTTCTACATTTAGCAAATGCATGACAGTTGGAAACATCCTTCTTCTATTTACTTGTAATTTTTACGCCACTTTCTTTCTTCACTGGACACACACACACATGCACATACCGAGTAGCAATAACTTCTAAGCTTAAAAATATATGTGGGGATGTTGCGTGTGGGTGGCTTAGTTGGTTAAGCGTCTGCTTTCTGCTCAGGTAATGATCTCAGGGTCCTGGGATCGAGCCCCTTGTCAGGCTCCCTGCCCAGTGGGGAGTCTGCTTCTCCCTCTCCCTCTGACCCTGCCCCCTGTGTGCTGTCTCTAGCTCTCTCTCACGCGCGCGCGCCCACTCTCTCAAATAAATAAATAAATAAATAAATAAATAAATAAATAAATAAATAAAATTATATATATATGGAGAATGGTAAAGAAAGGGTATATCCAGGGGATCACAAGTATTGCTAGCCTAGAAGCTCATGAAACTCTTGGCATTGTTTAGAAGAATTATAAATAAGAGAATGTGCCTGTAGCATGGAAGAGAGCTGATTGTGAGTAGCAAGCATATGTATATATTATCAAATCATTTAAAAAGCTGTGGAAGGTTTGAGATTCTCTCTGTGACCCTTCCGTAGTCTGTGGGGTTCACTGGATTCTTCTTAGAATTCATTTGAGATTTAGCAACTTGGCCCAAGTGCCTCTGTCCCCTGATGAATGAACCATGAAGTGGTGACAAAAGAGAGAAAAGGATTTTCTTACTTAGAAAGTTCTATGAATTGGAAAGGTTTTTTCCACCATGTGATTTTTAAAGATCAAACAGGACTACTATCTTCCTGTTTGGAATGTTTTGTTGGCATCACAGTGCTCTTTAAATACACTCAAAGTCCTTACTATCTACTACGAAGCCAGTTTCTTGCTCTGGTCACCAACATCAATCTATTGTGGATTTCCTCCTCACATAGTATCCTTCAGATGCAAGGCCATTGTATTAGTCATCTTGGACTGTCATAACAAAATACCATAGCCTGGGTAATTTAAACAATAGGCATTTATTTTCTCACAGTTCTGGACACTGGAAGTATGAGATCAGGGTGACCAACATGGTCAGATTTTGGTGAGAGCTCTATTCTTGGCTTGCAGATGGCTACTTTCTCACTGTGTTCTCACAGGGTAGAGAGAAAGAGAGAAAGAAATCTCTTCTTCTTTTTTTTTTTTTTTAAGACCATAGTCTTTGGGGATTAGGGCCCCACCTTTATGAACCTATTTAACCTGAATTACTTCCCAAAAAGACCCTATCTCCAGATACAATTGCATTGCAGCCTAAGGCTTCAACATGTGAATTTTAGGGGGCTGTGATTCAGTCCACAGCATTGCAACCCTGGTCCTCCCAAATGCATGTCCTTATCACATTCAAAATGTATACATCACATCCTACCAGCCCCTAAAGTCTTATGGGGAGCCTGCTTCTTCTCCCTCTGCCTGCCACTCCCCCTGCTCGTGTTCTCTCTTTCTCTGTCTCTGACAAATAAGTAAATAAATTTTTAAGTATCTTAGCCAGACATGGATGAGACTTGAGGTATGATTCATCCTGAGGCAAGATTCCTCTCCACCTATGAACCTGTGAAAACTGACAAGTTATAATTTTTTTTAGTATAGTTGACATACAATGTTACATTAGTTTTAGGTGTACAATTTAGCAGTTTGACAAGTGTATACATTATGGTATGTTCACCCACAAGTAGAGCTACCATCTGTCTCATTACATTGCTATTACAATATCATTGACTATATTTCTTATGCTTTGCTTTTTATTCTCATAACTTACTCATTCCAAAGCTGGAGGCCTTATCTCCCTGTTCCCTTCACCCATTTTGCCTAATCCCCTTCCCCTCTTCCCTGTGGCAACCATCAATTTGTTCTCTGTATTTGCAGTTCTGATTCTACTTTTTGTTTACTCATTTTTTTTTAGATTTCATTTATGAGCTGAATCATATATTTGTCTTTCTCAGTCTGACTTATTTCACTCAGCATAAAACCTTCTAGATCCATCCGTATTGTCTCAAATGGCACAATCTCATCTTTTTTACAGCTGTGTAATATTCCATTGTGTATATATACCACATTTTCCTTATCCATTTGTCTACTGATGGACACTTAGGCTGCTTCTCTGTTTTAGCTATTGTAAATAATGCTGCAATAAACATAGGGGTGAATATATCTTTTCAAGTTAGTGTTTTTGTTTACTCTGGGTAAACACTCAGTAGTGGAATTATTGGATCATATGGTATTTCTATTTTTAATACTTAGAGGAGCTTCCATACTGTTTTCCAAAGTGGCTATACCAATTTACATTCCCACCAACAGTGCAGAAGCGTTCTTTTTTTTTCTACATCTTTGCCGATACTTGTTTCTTGTATTCTTGATTTTGGCCATTCTGAGAGTCAGAAGGAGATATCTCATTGTGGTTTTGATTTGCATTTCTCTGATGATTAGTGATGTTGAGCATCTTTCCATGTGTCTGTTGGCCATCTGTATGTCTTCTTTGGAAAAATGTCTATTCAAGTTCTCTGTCCATTTTTAAATCAGATTGTTTGTTTGTTTGTTTGTTTGGTGTTGGGTTGTATGAGTTCTTTATAATTTTGGGTCTTAGTCCCTTATTGGTTATATCATTTGCAAATATCTTCTCTCATTCAGTAGGTTGTCTTTTGTCTTGCTGATGGTTTCCTTTGCTGTGTGAAAGCTTTTTATTTTTATATCGTCCCAATAGTTTATTTTCACTTTTGTTTCCCTTGCCTTGGGAGATGTATCCAGAAGAATGTTGCTATGGCTGATATCACAGAAATTCCTGCCTGTGTTCTTTTTAGGATTTTTATGATTTCAGGTCTCACATTTAGGTCTTTCGCCCATTTTGAGTTTATTTTTGTGTATGGTGTTAGGAAGTAGTCCAGATTTATTCTTTTACATGTAGCTGTTCAGTTCCATTCTATCTTAAGCCTTGAGAATAATCCTCTTTGAAGGTCTGCCTCCATGTCCATTGGGGTGGTAGTGTCACCTTCGTGGCTCTGCGGGGTGGCCTTACCACTGCAGCTATTTGCAAGGGCCCCTGCCTCTGTGCTCTTGAGAGGGCCCCACCCCTTCAGCTGTCAGTAAGGTCAGACCCACTGCTTCAGGACAGGGGCAGGATCATCCTGGCCTTCTGGAAACCTGAGGTGGGGCCCCATCCTTTATAACGTAGGTGGAGGTAACAACGTTGCTCCCTGAGCCTGTGGTGGGAGTGTCAGCCCTGACCATCTCTGAATTGCCTTTGGAATCATTTTTTACTTTCCTTGAAGAACAGTATATGCTTTAAACAACCGAAATTTACTTTTCACAGTTCTGGAGGCTGGAAGCCTGAGATCAGGGAGCTAGTGTGGTTAGGATCTGGTGAGAGCCCTCTTCCTGGCTTGCATATAGCCTCCTTCTCCAGATGTCCTCATGTAGCAGACAGAGATCTCTTTGTCTTTCTCTACTTATAAGAACATAAGTCTTATGGGCTTAGGGTCCAACTGTTACGATCTCATTTAACCTTAACTACCTCCTAAAGGCTCTACTTCCAGATACAGTCACATTGGGAGTGAGGACTTCAACATAGGAATTTTGGGAGGACACAGTTCAGCCCATAACAGCCCTCTTTAAGATCCTCACTTTGGGATTTCACCATCCACTCTTTTTCTTCTGCTTAGAACACTAGCTTCCTTGTGCTTTGCACAGCTGACTCCTCATTGTTCAGAGTTTATGTGTCCCTTTCCTCTTCTGACAATTTATCCTTGGCCCCTTCAGTCTAAGGAGCATTACCTGCTACTCATTAGTCATTCTCTGTGAATTCGCTGTGTATTTTCTTCAGAGCACTCATCATAATAAGATTTGTTTCCTGTTTGCTTCAGTTTTAGTTTTCTCTTTCCCCTATTATGAGGGAAGAAACTTCATTCACCATTATTACATTTGGCATCATGCTTGGCACATAAATGACTTCAATAAATTTTTGTTAAAGTTATTAATGAATGATTTAAAAAACTTCAGTACATATTTCACCTTGCAATCATGTTAGAGTAATCTTTTAATAGAACCTGTTGGATACTCTGTTCCCAGGTGCTGATAGTCTTTCTGTTAGGATGAGTCACCTTCAGAAGTACGTGAAAACATGGTAGGTGCCAGAGAGTGTTAAGAGTGCCTAGATTCCTTCAGATCTGAATTAGCCTTATTGCTATGGTGAGTGCCTATGTATCCTTAGCCTTATCTTTTTTTTTTTTTTGAGTTCTTAGTGAAGGTTTTACTTTATTATTTGTTTTTTTTAATTTTTAAATAAGTTTTTAAATTTGAATATAGTTGACAAGTTATGTTAGTTTCAGGCATACAACATAGTGATTGAACTTCTCTATCCATTATGCTATGCTCACTACAAATGTACTACCATCTATCACCATACAATGTTGTCACAGTATCATTGTCTATATTCCCTTTGCTGTGCCTTTTATTCCCATGACTTATTCATTTCACAACTGGAAGCCGGTATCTCCCACTCCCCTTCACCCATTTTGTCCATCCCCCCACCCCTCCACTCTGACAACCATTAGTTTGTTCTCTATATTTATAGTTCTGATTCTGCTTTTTGATGGTTTATTCATTTGTTCTTTTAGATTCCACATATGAGTGAAATCATATGGTGTTTATCTTTCTCAGTCTGACTCATTTTACTTAGTATAATAAATACCCTCTAGGTCCATCCATATTGCACAAAGGGCAGAATCATCCTTCTTAATGACTGTATAATATTCCTTCGTGTGCATATGTCTGTGTGCACATGCATGTATGTATGTATATGTATACATATATACACACACACACACCCCACATCATCTTTATCACTTACCTATAGTGTAGCCTTATCTTTTAAGTATACAATTGCATTGGTAAAATTTAGTTTGCAGTTGAAGATAATTAGGACACCTGCCTAAGTTACTTAACTTTGTAATAGGAGATGGTTTACTGGAAATTTGATAGTTCAAAAATGGTTGTCCATTTTGATTCTTGTGCTGATATTTCCCAAATTTGCTAACTAAAGAGTCTTTATCCATCCAGATGTGTTCAGTTTTAAGTAATAGAAAATAAATAATGAAGAAATAGTGTCTTAAATCATAAACTGTTTTATTGTTTACATAATAACAGAAGCATGAGGTCTCACGGTTTTGGCCACATTGTGCAATAGCACAATCATGAACAATTCTTTCTGTCTTTTTGTGTCACCTATTTTAATGTGTTGGCTTTTTACTTTTGTGTTTGTCACTGTTTGGTCACAAGATAGCTGTCATAGCTTCTGGGATCAAATCTATGTTTAGAGAAAGAAGAAAGAGATGACACCAACAGTTTTCTTCTTACATGTGTTTTCAGACAAAGTGAGGATAAAAAGACTTTCACCAAAACTTTACAGAAGATTTTCACTTAAGTTCCACTGACTGGGCTGGGTCACATCACCACATTAGCTACAAAACTTGAAAAAGAAAGGAAGATATGAACAAAATAGAATTTATCTTGACTGCCCAAAACAAATAAGGATTCAGCTCCTGGAGAGGACTGCCTCCTCTGAGAGAAAGACTTTCTTCTCCTATTGATCACAAAATTAGGGTTCTGATGAGAAGGAAGCAGGGAAGAAATAATGAAGGATTCTTTTCCAGCTAAGAACCCTATCATTTCATAGATTAAGAAAACATAGTAGCAATTATTCAAGACTAAAGGAAAATAATCTTTTTTTTTTTTTTTTGGTAAAAATTTGAAGAACAAATGGTTCACAGTTAACATATAGATGGACATTTTGTGGGGAGTGACCATTGAGTGGAAAATTGTAGCAGGACTGGACAGCCAAATAATTTAAAGGTATTTGTATTATTTTATTTCTAACATTATATGCATTTAGCATTCATTTTATGTAACATGTAGTCACTGTTTGCATTTGAATTGAGATTTTAGTATTCTATTTTGCATGTATACCACATTTTGTTTATCTATTAATGTGTTGGACACTTGGGTTGCTTCTACCTGTTGGCTATTGTGAGTCTGCTGCTAATGAATGTGGGTATACAAATTTAGTTGTTGAGTCTCTGCTTTCAATTCTTTTGACTGTATACCCGGAAATAAAATTGCTGGATTATATGGTAATTCTGTCTTCAAATTTTTTTCTTATTTCCAGTAAGGATTCACTAGAGAAACAAATACTGAATAACTTATTATTTAAAATGGTTTTAATAAGTTCAGGGTAAATAGTCTATCTTCAATTTTTTGAGGAATTGCTATACTGTTTTCCATAGCGGCTGTACCATTGTACATTACCACCAAGAGTGCACAAGGGTTCTAGTTTCTCTACATCCTCAACAACATGTTAATCTCTGTTTTTTTTTTTTAATTAGTTTTATTTTACTTTTTTTGTCGCCATCCTAGTGGGTATGAGGTGGTATCTTATTGTGATCTTGATTTGCATATTTCTAATGATTAGCAATGTTAAGTATCTTTTCATGTGTTTATTAGATATTTATATATTTTCTTTGGAGATATCTTTTATGTGTAACTTCTCAAGTCTTTTGCCGAGTTTTAAATTGGCTTGTTTGCTTTTTTGTAGTTGAATTATAAGAATTCTTGATATAGTCTTAATATTAACCAGTTATCAGACACATGATTAGCAAATATTTTCTCTCATTCTGTGGGTTGCCTTTTGGCTCAATCGATTGTGCCCTTTGATGCACAGAAATTTTCAATTTTGATATAGTACAATTTTGTTTTTTTCTTTTGTTATCTGTGCTTTTGATGTCATATCTGAGAAATCATTGCTAAATCTAATATCATAAAACTTCCCCCTATGTTTTCGTCTAAGAGTTTCATAGTTTTAGCTCCAAGATTTAGGTCTGTGATGCATTGTGAGCTACCTTTTGTATATGATATAAGGTAAAGGTCGAACTTCAGTCTTTTTCATGTGAACTTGAGTACACACCTTTTTAATACTTGGCAAATAAAATAGAAAATACATAGAAAGAAATTTTTTAAAAATTTATTTACTTGAGAGAGAGACAGAGTTTGCGTATCCAAGTAGGGGAGGGGCCGAGTGAGAGAATCTTCAAGCAGATTCCCTGCTGAGCACAGAGCCTAATGCAGAGCTTGATCCCATGACCCGTGAAAGCATGACCTGAACCTAAACCAAGAGCCAGACGCTCAACCACCTGGGCCACCCAGGCACTCTCACAGAAAGCATTTTGACTGTAGTTTGAAATATGGTGGTTGTCTTCACACTTGTATGATTGAGTTGCAAGTCGAATTAACAACTTCTTTGTGGAATATGATTTTTATTTGAAAAGATGACTGACAGGAAGATTTTCATTATTCAGACTAAGGTATTGGCAGAACTTTTTTTGAAAACATATGAAGAGATCTTGTCACTTGAATGTAGAAAATTGTAGCAACAATTTTTTGTCAATGATAAAATTAAAAGTTTGATGTGAAAATAAGAACTTTTGGGAAATTTAAATATCTGTCATCTGTGAATGTGACAGTTTTCCAGCTTAACTTTTCTGGTGAGATTAGTAGTGATATTAACAAATGTGGTTTTATGATCTTATACTATGAAATATGTTAACACTTGCAAGATCTCCCTAACTCAGTAAAGCAGCATTTTCCAAATGACCAACATTTATATAGTGTTACAAAATCATAGATGAATAAAAGACCCATTTAAAGTGCATATTAGACCAATAAATTTTAATGTGGCAAAATAAAAAAAGCTCAGCAATAGAGGTTCAGATTCCACATTGCAATTAATCTTTAAGAGCTATCATTTTTTGGATTTTGGTTTAGTATCAAAGAAGAGCTATAAATATCTGTAAAGACCAACAAAATGCTTCTCCCACTTATAACTACATTACCTAGGTGAAGCTGGATTTTCATCACATGCTTAAATAACATTACAGCAGTTTGAGAGCAAAAGCAGGTATGAGAATCTAGCCATGTTGCATTAAGCAACACATTAAAGAGATTTGAGAAAATTAAAACAATGACAGTGAGGTGTCAGTGTTTCCGTGACCTCTAGTGGACAGAGATAGGAAATATGTATATGTGTATAATACTCTCACATGTAAATATCTGACCAGTATGCATCTATAATATTACTATTTGTGTCAATGTTATTGTCTGAATGTCTGTGTCCCTCAAAATTCACATTTTGGAATCCTAACAACCAATGTGGTGGTGTTAATTAGAAGGTGGAGCCTTTGGGAAGTGATTAGGTCATGAAAATGGAGCCCTTGTGAGTGTAATTATGGCTCTTACAAAAGAGAGCCCACAGAGTTCCTACCCCTTCTGTTTTGTGAAGATGTAAGAAGTCAGTGGCCCAGAAAAGGCCTTCACCAAACCATGCTAGCACCCTGATCTTGGACTTCCAGCCCCTGGAACTAGGAGAAATAAATTTCTGTTGTTTATAAGATGCCCAGTCTTTGATTCTTTTTGTTACAGTAGCCTGAATGGACTAAGACAATCAGTAATATGTATGTATTATAAAATCATGAGTTATACTAATGCTTACTATTCTACCCCAGTACCTCAGAGCTCTTTCCAGCTTTCACTCTTTCCAGGTTTATAAATATCTTCTCTGCTAATGAGAACCTTGACTCCCGCTATCCTCAAAGCTTTTATTTATTTGCTGAATGTAACCTATCTCTCAACCATACTGGATATGTTCTTTCTATAACCTTGTCTGCCATGCAAGTTCAATGAACCTCTCTCAAGAGTTTTCCCTCTGATGAGAGAAATAGGCGATAAACAAGCAAAGAAAATAAAGTTTCAGATAGTTACAAGTATGGTGAAAACAAAAGAATGCAATAAAAAGTAGAAATGCTTTGTAGGTGATTAGGGAAGCCTTTTCTGGGGGATGATTTTGGCCTAGAACTCCAGTTTTGAGCAGGAGCAAGCTTTATGAATATTGGGGGTCTTATCAGTGGGGAGGTGTTCTTGGTGAAGGGATGAAATTTTTTTTTTTTTTTTTTTTTTTTAGGGATGAAATTAACAAAAAAGATTGAGGCAGAAAGTTTGGTGGTTATATCAGTGAGGAAGAAAACTTCACTAAGTAGCTTAATCAAACCTAGGTTTACTTTTTGACATAACAAGAAGATTGGAGTAGACAGGTTTTGAACTACTTATTTTGGTGTCCTAGTATTACCAGAACCACGTCTCTGGGATCCTCTTGAGCAGTGGTACTTTGGACTGGCCTGGGAGAGCCAGTTGTCAAATTTTCAGAAATTTGTGAACTGGTTGTGAAACAGGAATTATTATTTTGAAAGATTTTATTTATTTATTTGAGAGAGAGAGAAACAGAGATAGTGAGAAAGAGCACAGGTGGGAAGGAGAGGGAGAAGTAGGCTCCCCGTTGAGCAGAGAGCCCAATGCTGGGCTTGATCCCAGGACTCCAGGATCATGACCTGAGCCATGGGCAGGTGCTTAACCGACTGAGCCACCCAAGCATCCCTGAAACAGGAATTATTAAAAATGAAATTTTACAAACAATGAAATTATTTTTAAAAGGTAACAAATACTCAAAACTCATCCCTTCCTAATTATTTTACTATATTTTACTATTATCAATGCACTTAAGGTTATTTATAACTATCATATACGGTGGAAATACTGTATAATGGTGTGTTTGTTGCACATATTCTCTCAACTTGATGTTAAATGACCTTATATTGTTGGCTTTAAATAGAATAGACTGGCGGTACACCAAATAAATCAGCAAATGCTACATATAAGGCTCCCTCCACTCCACCTCCCCTTACGCTGTGGGAAAACAACTTGTTAAGTATTTCATAGCACATGATTGTTCTTGAGGCTTTTTGTTTATGGTACCAAAACGTCTGCTGCAGCTCCAGTTCTGACTTACAAAGACAAGGTGAAGGGTTGAGGCAGGGGTGGGATGAGAAAGAGATGGGGGAGGGTTGCAGAGGGGGAGATGAGGGGAAGGTGGCTCCTGAATTAGAAAAGCTAAAAGTGAAAGTGTAAGGGGCTACTTCTAGCTGGATGGTGTTAAGGAGAAGGGGCTGTAAGTTGTGGGTTGGCTAGGCCACTCAGGAGCCCCCCATATTTGAGGAATGCTGAGGACTCTGTGACTAAACATAGGGTTTAAGGAAATAATGATAAAATAATGCAGATGGAGAGGTAAGACACGCGTGATTAGAAAATAGATGATTTTTTGTAACCTGCCCTCCCACTTAATGTGTGATGGGTCTTTTTATGTTGTTAATTATTCTTCTACAATACAATTTCTAAGACTTCAGAGTATTCCATTATTGAATTCTTTCCCTAAAGGAAATTTAATTAATGACTTGGAATACCTTAATATTATTTAGTGTTCATTGTTTGCCACTCATGGTCAACAACCCAGACCGTGTTTACTTGTATTTCACGGGAAAAAGAAAGGGACAGGAGATAATCTGGTTAAAAGTAGAAATTGGAAGTATTGTCAGGGGAAAGCTTACCATTTTCACATTTTGATTATGGTATTCACTTGGTGAAGGATAAGGAAAAAATTAAGAAATAAAAGACATTTTTGACACCTTAGCCTTAAGCTTCTGCACTAAAATAAGAGGAAAATAATGTTCATATATCAAGGGAAATAGGTTACAAGCTGAAGCATGCAAACCTCTTCACACAATCAAATGTACTGCCAAAAAGGAATTAATGGTATCCTACTTATTTTCTTTGAAATAAGTTTAGAGACTCCAGCTCTGGTAAAAATTTAGCAACTGAATGCCCAATTGAATTAATTGAACTTTCCTGGGAAGGAAAATTTTAGTTATTGCCTTTCTATTTTTCCAAACTTGTTGCTGTTAAATTACAATAGGCACTTAAAGCCTGCGAAAGTGTGGGCTATGGTTCTAGAGTTCCATAGGCTGCTGCATTCCCAGATGAACTTCCTGTGAGGGAAAGTCTCTGATTTACCTACTTTTAAAGGTGGAGACTCCATCAATTTTAGAGCTTTTAGTTTCCAAAGAAGAATAAAAATGAAGAAAGGTTTTCACGTGGATAATATGAAGCCTTTTTTTGTTTGTTTGTTTCAGAGTATATTTTCCCCTTTCCCTATAAGATTCATTTAAGAATTGAGTGCTGTCAAACCTGTCAGGGGAGCAAAGACGATTTATAGCCTAAAAGAAGACTGAACTCAGAAATAAAAATGAAAGGAAATGTGCTAATCTCTTTCCATTGAGGAAGAGTGCAATTTAAATTAAGGAAGCAGCACCCCCTCACACACGCACACCCCGACTTTTCAATGAGATATCAAAGTAGGGCAGATTCTTTGTATCAGACAGAAAATGTGCTGGAGTCAAGATTTTCTTCCCTGTTGTCACCAATAAGTAGCCTTGAAATAAATACTTTATTTTAAAAAGAAATTTGACGGATAGCTTTTGTTTGCCTTTCAAATTATCATTTCATTTTTATTTCCTATAGTTCAGCATTTTCATTCAGACAGCTATATTTCTGGTCAGAAAGGAAAACTGAAAGTGGAATCATATGATAGAGAAAGTTCTCCTGTACTTATCATTCCAAATGCCGGAATTACAGATGATGTGTTAACCTGTGACATGCTATTCTGTTCTTATGTTTTTTGAGAAGTCAGGAATTCGAAGAACAATAAAAGTGTGCAAAGTGTAGATATTGTTTCCTGAGAGAGCCTCTTTCCATCTAATGTTGCACTCCAAAGAACGTGAGGAACCCCAGAAGTTGCTGCCTTTTTGAAAAGCATCTTGACATTTCTCTTAAAAGGAAAAGATTGGCTACATTTTGAATTCCTTACATGACTTCTCCAAATAATTTATTGGATGCTTATAATGTGTCAGTTATTCTTCCAAACTCTTTATTAGTATTGTCTTGTTTAATCTTCACAATAACCTTATGAGATAGTAATATTATCTCCTTTTTATAGATGACAAAATTGGGGCTTGAAGAGATTTAGTAATGCTGCATAGCCAATAAGCAGTGGAATTACAGGAAAGCCCAGTCTTTTAATCATTACGATTGTTTCCTAACACAAAACATATAGGTGAAATGAGAGTGAAAAAGATGTACTGCAATAGATAGAACATTTTTTTTACCGCTCACCTTCGGAGCCCTTTGTTCATAACCTGGTGTGGAGAGGCAGAGGTGGGGTTGGGTGGAGCCAGGTATCCACGCTGTGGATTTATATGTTCCAGGGGCAGACTAGAGAAGATGCAAAGCTGATGTAGAAAGGAAAACCAGGAGGAAAACTAGGAAAAATAATAAACTGCATGCATTTTGATGGCCATAGCATCATAGTTAAAAACTCGCCACAGACAATTTTCAAAATGCCTGTAACCTGGAGGTATTTTCTGTGGATGCTGGTATCTAAATATTTCAAAACCACTCATCATTCATTTCTAGATTCCAAAAACCCTACCCTAGAAATCCTTCTGTTAAGAAATGAGATGACTCCTGCTAGTTTGGACTTCCTATAACCTTAGAAGTTATGTATTTTGAACTGGTCTTTTTAAAAAAGATTTTATTTACTTATTTGAGAGAGAGAAAGAAAGAGCGAGCGCAAGCATGAGCAGGGGGAGGGGGAGGGGCAGGGGCAGAGGGAGAGGGAGGAGCAGACTCCCTGCTGAGCAGGGAGCCTGATGTGGGGCTCCATCCCAGGACCCTGAGATCAGGACCTGAGCCAAAGGCAGACACTTAACCAACTGAGCCACCCAGGGGCTCCTAATTTGAACTGGTTCCATGAGAGTCAAACATAACCCATATTCTTAAGGATGTTTTGCGTGTCAGAATATATTCATAGAAATAAATCCTTAAATTCTAAGACAGGCTAGAGATCTACCACTTTTCTGATTAGGAAGAATGGGCCATAAAAGCAAATCAGGATAGGATGACCTAAAGATATGGATATAGAACGTAGCAGATGAATCAAAAGTTCTGACCTGACTGGAGATTGTTGTTGTAAACGTAGACATGGCAATTTTTTTGGGAAACATCCTCTGGCAGTATATTAATCAGGCATTGGATAGCATCTTGCAATCCAAAATACTGCCATGTTGTTTTTTGTTGTTGTTGTTGTTGTTGAATGGTCTAAGTTTTTAAATATTCAATCTATCCTATTTCTTACATTTATATATGAATTTCCTCACAGAAGCTAAAGGTTTCTTTACTAATGTAAGCAGTAAAATGATAGATTACTCATATTTACTGTGGGAACTATGCTAGAAGTGGAATTATATATACATATAAATTAGGTTAAAGAAATCCCAAAAGTAAAACTCAAAGTTGAAAAACACATTATTTTATTTATTAATTAGATGGTTCACAACAGATATCAGGCTTCTAAAGGAATAATGGAGTTTTCCAAGAAAAAGAAAGATGAAGAAGTAAGAGAAAAGTTTACCAGAAGGAAAGGGGGCTACTGGTTCTCTTAGCCTATGTAGTGATTTCTCATTGCTTGGATAGATGCAGTTAGTAGGAGAGAATTTCAGTGATGTGGACCCCCCTGTTGGGTGTGTTCTGGGGTCTTGTGTCCCATGAAACCAGGAAGTGGATAAGTAACTATTTTATGAAATCAGTCATGAAATAGTTATGAACATTCAGAAAAAAATTGACTCATATGTCCACCAAAATATAAAAAGTAGTATTTTTTTTTCTGTTAATCTTTGTGGAAAGTTTATTTTTTTCAACTCTGGTGCTATACTTCCAGTAATTCTGCAATATCATAATTTTCTACTTTATGCAGGCTCCAGAAAAATTCTCTATTTTTTTTTTAAAGATTTTATTTATTTGACATAGAGAGAGAGAGAAAGAGACAGCACAAGCAGGGCAAGCAGCAGAGGGAGAGGGAGAAGCAGGCTCTCCGCAGAGCAGGGAGCCCAAAGCGGGGATCAATCCTGGGACCCTGGGATCATGACCTGAGCCGAAGGCTGACACTTAACCGACTGAGCCACCCAGATGCCCCTTCAGAAAAATTCTTTAATTGTTGAATGCCTCTACTGACTTGCATATAGCCACAGAATATAAAAATTTAATAGAGATATATAAAATATGAAATATGAAAAAAGTTTTACATAAGCAAAAATCTGAAATTTGCAAATCCCTCAATTTAAAAAATTTAAAAATCCGTATTTTTAAAGTGGGGATTTTGGGTAAACTTAAACTGTGTTTATGCTTTTGCCACGTGGCATAAATATTTTCAAACTGCTTATGCATATCAAGATGTCTGTGAGTGTCTTTGCTAACTATTTGTAGTTTTTAGGGCAAAACTATTATAATTTTAGAGTATTTTGGAAAATATGCTATATAGCAAAGTCATAAAAGACCTCATTCAATGATGGTATTGGCCTAAGTGCTGACATTTTTTTTCTGAAAAATCAGTAATTTTAGGATGAAAAAAGACATGATGAAATACTATTATTATGGATATATTATTTGTTAATATGTTGTACTTTAATAATACAGTTAAAAGCAAAAATATCTATAATGGCTGCAGATTTGTTATCCTTTAAACAATCTCCCTACTTTATATTTATTCTATTGGGAAATTGTCTAGGGGTTAGTTAATGAATATAAATGATCATTCAGATAAAATACAGCTGATCTCAATTTGTTTACAACAGTGAGTGATACTATAATGTGTAGAATCCTGGGTATTCATGTTAGGATAAATGTAGTTATAATCTAAGTTAAAATCCTGAAGTTTCATTAAAACTATATTTAAAATGGTCCAAAACCTTTGCTTCACTGTGATGAGATTAAAGGTTTACTCAGTCCCTGGGAGGGTAAATGGGACAACCATAGTTGAATTATATCACCCATAATTCATTCCAGGCTTAGACTGCCACCTTTCTCCTCTGAAACACATGGTCAAGTGCAAAAGAGTGGATTTCTGCTAGGAAGGGGAAACAGGACATAGGCAAACAACAAACTATGTCTGTTGGAAGGAGCATGAGAAAGAGAAGAAAAGTATATGTGCTAATGGTGTTGTAAAGAAATTGCCTCAACACCACTGAAGATTTTTTCACTCATACACACACACACACACACATCTTATGCATGTGGTCTACAATCACAAAAGGTAATTTTTTCGTATTCCTTAAGTAGGTGTATACATCCATTGTTCTTTGCAACACATTGAAATGACCAAGTTTGGGATTTATTCAACAGTGGACTAGCTCTGCCAGGTCAGCTTTCCCAGTGTAAAGGAGCTCTTGTCCTTTAATGGCACTATGACTTTGGCAACTCTAATCAGCTGCATAAAGATCCCATTTTATACTCCAGTGTTAGAATTGCTAGGGTCTCGACACCAAAATATTAACTATTTGGGTTTTTTTAACTTTATCCATAATTTTCCTCAGACTGAATATAAAATAGATTACATCTGAGGAAAATATCTCACTTTGCTACTGCATTCATCTGTTAAAATAATATCAATTTTATTTCATGCTTCACATACCTGACTTTGTTTTATAGGTGGAGTTTTCTCTAGAATGGTTGAACTACTCTTTGGAGTCATACAGGGTAAAATTCCAGACCCATGCTGTCCTGTGTGCTTGTGCCTCCATTAGAGACAATCATGCCGAGCCATAATTTCAACTAACATTGTTGGCTTGATAACATGCAGGTCTACTTTTTCATCCTAACAGACCTGGAAGAAGGGAGAAGAGAAGCAATTTTTGGTTTGATGAGGTACTGAGCTGACACTTAGGCCTGGATTTCTAAAATGTCCTGAAGCTAAATTCAGAAGAAATGGAGTTGATTTTTGGTAGGTCCCTGCTGCCTTTTGAATGGCACTTTATCTGCCACTATTGATCTTGATAGGGCTATTATATAACCTGTTATTATTAAGTTCTATAACCTTGGGCTGTCAGTGATTGTGAACTTTCTGGTTCAGATGCTTTTTACTACTTTGGTTCTGGGGCAGACTCAGGATAATACTATTCATAAGGTTCTGTTTTATCAATTTGGACTAATTGCTTTGAATTGCAATTAAAATTTATTTGGACATGAGAAAGGCTTGTACATTCCTAAATGTCCACTTAAGGCCATTTATTAATGGTTAAAATGTCATAGGATGTCAAGAGCAAACAAGAAGAAGATTAATATCTCCTCTCCTCGTAACATTTTCTTCACTTTCCTGTCCTATCATATAGATTAATGTGTTGTTTTGGGAAAGGGCTGAAATTGGATAATACTTTGAAAGGCTGAGTTGAGGATAAAAGGGTTTCTTGGAACCCATATGTCTTCATAGAAAATGTTGACTTTTGAGACAGGCTGAGGTGTAGCATTGTCTGTTTTGCAGATGGCTCATAGGCTGCAAGAGGACGATAAAATCTCCAAGGTTACTCCAATCCAGATTGATCTTTGCTTTCATTTAAGTTGCCCTAGAATCACAACTAAACAGGCAGTGGTGACAGAGGAATCACAATGTGATATGGAAAATAGAGTTGAAGCAAAAACCAGCTTAGCTACAAAATAAAGGAAATAATATAAATACTGAGCAGAAAATGTCTACAATTACTCTTGTCTCGTTAGTGAAGAGCTTGGAGTTGGTGGGAAATGAGATAGATCTTAATATGTGAGGGTAGCCTGATGGAGTTCGTTACAACTGAGTTATAAAGTGACAGTGAGATAGAAAAGTTGGCAACACATGGAATAATGGCAAGATATTCTGGATTAAATGGAGAATGTCAAGTGGGAATAACAACAGATGAAGGAACAAAGAAAGTGAAAGCTGGTCTGGGTGAACCTTGGAGGGGAAATTGTACTTCCATTTTGTGCTGCAAAATTTCAAAGAACAAATGGAATAAATGTTTGGGGCTGAAATATACAACTCGAAAAATGGTTGTTGGCTAAAAGTGACTGGATGGCTACCTATCATTTTAGAAAGCATGGGAAGTAAAACTATTTCAACCAGAGTTCTATATGTTGAGGGAGAAAGGAGAATTGACCAAAATAGGGACATTCTGATGGAGGAAGGAAAATGCTAAAAATAAAACTAGTCTGTAAGAGAAATCTGGAAGCATAGGACAGTTCATTGAGGATCTAATAGTGTTAGCATAGCATTGTTTGTATGTATGAGTTGGTCGAGATGTCTTTAGGTACAAGTAATATAAAAATCAATTTCAACTGACTTTTAAAATTAGAAACTTTCTTGCCTCACAAGATTGGTAGTCCAGTGTTAGGTCTTCCTAATTGTCTTAGTAACATAACTCAGTTTCATCTCTTAGATGTTCTTAAATCTTTAAGAGAGAGGCAAGATGAAGTTATTGAATCTAGCTTTGTATTCATGCATAGCACAGCCCACAGGAAAAAAACTATTATCTCCTGAGATCAAGGCAAGGTATCTAAGAAGTCTCCAGCAAACAAAAACAAAAACAAAAACAAAAACAAACTTCCTTTCAGGTTTCACTGGACACCATCGCACCACATAAGCACCCAAAATGGGTGCAGGATGGGATTAATACAAAATCAGTCAGATCTACCTAGAGCTGAATTCCCTGGACTCACATGTGAGAGACAATAAATAAACAAGTTTGTAGTAATTTGGAGCAGTGAGATTCTATTGTGATAATAGACAGCTCTAAAATCTCAGGAACTTAAAGCAACAGGTGTTTCTCACTTGCTATCTTCATATCATTTTGGTGTCCTCACTGAGAGTCAGGCTAAAAGAGCATCTGGAAGACTCTATAGTGAACTACATTGGCTTATGTTATTTTAAATCAAATTTAAAACATTTCCATCAAACCCTCTTGACCTTTTGCAGTCTATGTTTCCCTCTACTCCCTGTCCTGGGCAACAAACTAATTTGTTTTTATTACTATAGATTAATTTGATTTTTCTTAAATTTTATATAAATGACATAGCAATTTTTCTGTTTACCTTTGAGTAATTTTCTGCTTTTGCTTATTTTGAATCAAGCTGTTATGAACATTTATGTACAAGTCTTTGTATGGATATGTGCTTTCTTTTCTCTAACATAAATATTACATAAATATTAAAATTTTGTTTTAAACATTCATATGTATCTAAAGGAAATTAGGAGTAAATATACTTTTATGCTTACTCAGATATTTATAATTTATGACACTTTTCATTTCTTCTTGATGATCTAAGTTTCCCTCAAGTATTCTTTAACTTTAGCATAAAGAATAGACTAAAGCTCTTTCTTTCTTTTTCTTTCTTTTCTTTCCTTCTTTCTTTCCTTCTTTCTTTCTTTCTTT